>NC_135627.1:28817647-29126764 GCF_053574225.1 Canis aureus
GAGCCTTATGCGGGACTTGATCCCTGATCCCCTGGAAGCATGCCCTGAGCAGAACGCAGACGCTCAACCACTGAGCCACCCAGGCGTCCCTGTCTTTATTTTTTAAAGTGTGTGTGTGTGTGTGTGTGTGTGTGTGTGTGTGTATTTAAAGATTTTATTTATTTATTCATGAGAGACACACACAGAGAGAGAGAGAGAGAGAGGCAGAGACACAGGTGGAGGGAGAAGCGGACTCCATGCCGGGAGCCCGACGTGGGAATCGATCCCGGGACTCCAGGATCACGCCCTGGGCCAGAGGCAGGCACTAAACCGCTGAGCCACCAGGGCTACCCTTAAGTGTTGGTTTAAGTATATTGAAGTACATTTCTATATTGAATATTGAAGTAAATTTCTATATTGAATATTGAAAAAGTCTTAAAGAATCTTTCATGTACCATTGAAATGAATTCTTTCTTGCTTCTTTTTAAGTAGTAGCCTATTTCAAGTCTTTGTGAATAAATGGAAATCTGTGAGAAAAGTTGATTTATGATTACTAACAAATTAGCCTGCAACTTAGTAACACAGCAGACATTTATCACCTCATTACAATTTATCATTCCTGTATCAGGATTCTGGAAGCAGGTTAACTGAGTATTTCTGGCTCAGAATCATGAGTTTGCAGTTAAGCTGTAGATCAGTTCTGCAGTCTTCTCAGTGTTCTATGGGGACTGTAGAATCTGCTTCTAAACTCACTCACATGTGGCTTTTGGCAAGATACTTCAATTCTTTGATTGTTGACTGGAGCCCTCATTTCATTGCCACATGTTGCTCTCCATTGGCTGCTTGAGCATTCTTGGAATAAATATAGTAGCTGTTTTCTCTAGAAGAAGTGATCCCAGAAAGAGTAAGAATGATGCGACAATACTTTGTATGTCCTAGTCTCAGAAGGTAGATACCATCACTTCTGCCATTCTGTGTGTTTAGAAGCAAGTCCCTAAATTGAACCTACTCTCAAAGGTGAGCAATCCGGCTCTACTTTCTAAAGGGAGGAGTGAAGAGTTGGAAGCCATGCTTAATTACCACAGTGATATAGACTAGGAAGTCTCAGAGCATAAAATAAATGCTATACTAGTTTCTTAATAGAGTAATTGTCAATTCTGACACTGTATTAGCCTTTATAAAACAACAAAGCAAAAACATAAATGGTTGAATTAGGCTTGTTGATTCACTTGAGTCAGGTTTTTCTGTAAATGTTTCTACTGTGCAGTCAGAGCTGTTCATTGTCTTTTTCAAGATGTATTTTTTGATTCAGTGACATAGGTTACTGCTGTACTTTTCTAGAATTGTTACAGAATAGAGCTAAATATAGTATGTACAGTTCATGGCACAAACTGGATGTTTAGTAGATGTTAGTGCTTGGCTATTGCTATTTTGCTCTTATTTAACCTAACTTGTAAAGTGATCATTAATTAAATGGGTAATAATTTTAGCTTAGTTGAAAAATAGTTACTTGGCTTTTTGTTAGGATAGGTATGGCTCAAGCATCAAAAACTTTCTTCCCTTGCTCTGTTCCTCCTTTACTTAGTCCCCACTACCTCCTCCTATCCAAAAACCTCAGTTCTCATAGTTAATTTATCTTCCACATATTTATTATTCAAACATAAGCCAATCCAAATATATGTATTTTTTCTTCTCTTTCCCCCACATAAATGATAACATGAATACTCAGTTTTCTCTACCTTGCTTTTTAAATATAACAAATTGATAAGGAAAATTTATCTGTGATAGGAAAACTTCCTTGTTCTTTTTTGCATCTTTTTGCTGTATCTCATTCCCTTGTGTGTAGGTTAGGATAATTTTTTTCCAGTCCTCTGTAAATGGGCATGTGCGCATTTTTTATTTTGCAATCAGTGTGACAATGAGTGACTTGTGTACGTGTCACTTTGAATATGTCAATATGTCTGTAAAGTAACTTCAGAGTAGAAGTGCTACGTCAGTTGCAGTTGTGATTTTATGCTACCATACTGGAGGGGCTACCAGTCTTCTCACAGCATCCACAGTGTTTAAAAACTGCTTGTATCCCTATAGTCTTCTCTTCAAAACATATTTTCATATCTTTACATTTTGCCAGCGTTATAGCCAAAAAGTGGTATTTCAGTCCAGCTTATTTGAATTATTCTTACGGATGAGGGTATATTTTTACTCATAGTTAGACTTACTTTTTTTTTTTTTTAGCATCTATTCATATTCTTAGTCTTTTTTCTCTTATGGTTTGATCTTACTGATTGATAGAAACTACATATTAGGAGAATTCACCTTCTTGAATGAGTTGAACTCTGAGCTTTTTTTCATTTGTCTTTTGACTCTACATTCTAAAGTTTTGGCTTTTTTTTTTTTGTATAATCAAATTACTCTTGTAATATAGATTTCTGTCATAACTGAGAAAGTTTTCAATACTCTAGAGTTATAAAATAACTTTCTTGTTTTTTCCTAATATTTAGTGTTTTCATGTTTTTCGGTTTTTGATTTGTTGTGTATGGAATCAGTATGGAACCAACTTAGTTTTTAAATAGGTAACTACCAGCTTGTCTCAATACTATTGTGTAGTTCATCTCACTCATTGACTTGGATGCCACCTTTACAAAATAAAAATTCATATATTTGGGTTTATTTCTAAACTTTCTTTTCTGTTGTTAAAGTAATATGTCTTTAGTATGTTTTCAGGTTTTCCTTTATTGCCTTCTCTGTCTGATTTTCTAGCTATTTAGTTCTTGGGATACTGGGAAGGGGAGGGCACTTTTTGTATTTTTATTGGTTCCATACTAATAGTAGTTTTTGATACATTGGTACTGTTTTTACTTCATTATAACTTCTCTTTTTAATAATAAATCCTACTGAGTTTTTAATACATGTATTAGTACGTATGTGGAGGGATACAGAATAATGGCTATGTATATCGTGTAAAATATATTACTATAAGGGAGAACTTATATTTCTTCATTCCCTTCCATTGGGGTTGGTGCTTTTTACATATATTAACTCAACGATTTATCATACAAACTAATTCAGTTTGTAACTAGAATTTTTAAAATGTGTAATTGTTTATGACTAAATTTCCTTCAACGTTGCTTTTTTTTCTTCAGTTGTGATGCAGATCCATCAGCCCTAGCAAAATATGTTCTTGCTTTGGTAAAGAAAGACAAAAGTGAGAAAGAGTTAAAGGCATTATGTATTGATCAGCTGGATGTATTTCTTCAAAAAGGTAAAATCTTTGGTTTAAAAATAATAGCTGATTTTAATAAATCCTTTAAAGCAAGATTTTCCATAATAAAGGAACTCAATAAGAGAACAGACTCTAATTGTAACAAAGTTGAACAAACAGTATTATTACTCATTATAGCTATAGCTTATTTATAATGGACACCTTTTTTAAATTAGTATCTTTATTCTCTTTCTTAAAGCATGCTGATATTTTTTCCTTAAAAGATTAAGTAAATGAATACTTGTTTCTTTAAAGATAGTACTGCTTAAGAAACTATTTGTAATGATGCCTAGATAGTGCTTTAAAATTTTTTCACTTTGCCACCATCTGGATAATGATAATTATGTTTGGCACTCAGGGCACAGGGTACGTGGAGACTAGTCCTGGCTGGAGGCGACTGGCTGAGAAACTCTGACCACCCTAGTTCCGCTATGCTAAAATTGAGTGGATTAGTATTACCATAGATCTGTGTCATGGCACACTAGTTAGGAAGCTGTTGATCTTAGTATAATTCCTACAGTTATGAAAGTCAGTGTATGTTTCATCATCTTGAATTCTGATGTGTAGAGGGGGAGAATTCACTTCTTAGCAAATATCTTTAATCTGTGGTTTTTTGGTTTTCTTTTTAGAGACCCAGATATTTGTGGAAAAACTTTTTGATGCTGTGAATACAAAGAGTTATCTACCTCCTCCAGAGCAGCCATCATCGGGAAGCTTAAAGGTAGAATTTTTTCAGCACCAAGAAAAAGATATAAAAAAAGAGGAGGTAAGGGTTTGTGTGTTAAACCTTAGCTGTTCTTTAAAAACATATAAGGAATAATTAAACCTAGTTCAACTTTCTGATTTGTGTCAAGAATCCTCAGGACCATCCCTGGGAGCAATCATAGGAGTTAGCACAGAGTCATACTCATGGCTATGACTTCTTACAGCAAAATCAGCAAAGAGAAAAAGTAGGTATTTTGAAGTCTGGGGGAAAACAGATGTGAGCTTCCAGAGCCTTCTCCCAGTGGAGTCATACAGGATGCACTTAACAAGTAGGTTTAACGCCTTTGAACTAGGGAAACTCATTAGAAACTCAGTGTGTGAGGTTTTTATTTTGGGCTGGTCACAGATGCATCTGCTGTCTACTCTGTACCAAAATTCCAGACTCCCAGAGGAAAGCATGTGGTTGACATAAAACCATATCGTTGACACAGTCAGGTATAAAGTGAGCTATTATTATCTGGGAATGATGGGAACCCTCCAGAAATCAAAGTTCGCAGACACCAGTCAAGGGACTACCTTATAAGGCCTTTCTAAGGATAACAGTGTCAAGCTTGCTTTTCAACTCTTTTCTGCATAGTATCTTACAAATATGGACTTGGATTATCTATGTTTTCTGAAAATAATTAGATTGACATTAGATCTATCTGCTTCTGTCCTGTATGCATTTTGTAGGGGACTATTTGTAAGGTGGTCATGTAAAAGGACCTTCACAGAGCAGCGGGCATGACTTCATCCTTTAAGAGATTTTTTTTTTTAATTTTAGGATTTTATTTATTTATTTGTTGGGGCAGGGGTGGGGTAGGAAGAGAGAGAGAGAACACAAGCAGGAGGAGCAGCAGGCAGAGGGAAAGGGAGAAGCAGGCTCCCCGAGGAGCAGAGAGCCCCATATGGGGCTTGATCCTAGGACCCTGGGATCATGACCTGAGCTGAAGGCAGATGCTTAATCAACTTAGCCACCCAGGTACCCCATTTTAGGAGATTTGAAGAATTTACCTTTTATAACTTTATTACTTTTTATTTACCATTCTTAATAATCATAAAAATCCAGATATCATCAATTTGATGTTTAAAGATTGTAATTCAAACAAAAATAATTGGTATTAAGCTGTTAGATTTCTGCAGTTAGCCTAGCTGTAGGTCGAATAAATCTTGGTTAAAATTTTGGCTTCATCAGTCATTACTTTATGACCTTAAAAAACATTACTTTTCCAAGTCTTAGTTTACTCAGCTGTGAAATGGAAATACTATATGGTTGTTGTGAGTAATAATAAAATAATACCTGTAAAGCACTTGGCATAGTGTATAGCGCATAATATATTTTCAATAAATGGCAGTTCCTATTACTACTGAGAGATTGTTGCATGGTGGAAGATGTGGTTGAGTTTTTTTCCCCTCATAATCTTTCTTTCCAGATTATGGAAGTAATACTTGTTTATTATGTATTAATATAAATATATGTATAATATTATGTAGTAATTCTCAAATATATTTTTATTTCTGTATTTGAACATATTTACACATACATGCATGTAGATAGTTACACAGACACACACATAAAACACCCCTTCACTACTTGGTGCAAGGGAAGACCAGAAATTATTTTGTGTATATTTCATATCTAACAGTAGAGGGGTTCTGTTAATAAGGAAGAAAAAGATAGTGGCTATTGTGCTGCAACTGCTAATGCCACATAGAGTTGCCCAATAATTTAAGTTTTGCCTGCCAATGGAAGTTTGGTGGGTTGGTTCTAGATATCTGCTATTGCAAATTATATTTTGATTCTTAAAAATCTTAAGTAGTCCTTGATTTGAGAAGCAGTAAGGAGTCTTCCCCAAAACGAGTTAGTGGTAAAACCTTAGTCTTACGTCTATTGACATAATAATATTTCTCCACAGTTTTCTTGACCAATTGTGAAGGATATTTATCCCTGATCTTTCAGAACTGTCAAAATGTCAGATGACAACCTGGATTTAAAATACCATGGGTATAGTAAAAGTTCCCAGTTGAGCATGTACTGTGGAAGATGATGATGTATCAACATAAATTACTTGCGAGTGTGTGTTGAAGCAAGTAGAAGGGAAAAAAGGTGCATTGAACCCTGTTTTTATGAATGGGGGAGGTTCGAAATGGGTGGCAAGAGGAGAATGAAAGTATTTATAAGGAAAAAAAGATGGGAAAAAGGGTTTTTAAAGCAGTGTTCCTCAGAGTTTGGCCTGTTGATAGGATTTCCATTTAATTTCTCATCCAATATTGGACACTTCTGACAGGAGAGGGTCTTATCCCAGAGAGGTATTGGAACAACTGGAATAAACTGGGACACTGTTATGTTATCCTTTACACTGAGTCAAAATGTCTTAGAGTTCTTATTAAAAATGCAAAATCTGGAGACTTGCCGTATTTACAGAAGCTACATGTTCAATACTTCCTGTATTGGTTTATCCTCTAAATCTTTTTTCTAGTAACACCTGTTACTATCCTATGTAATCAGTGTTCTAGACAGTATAGCATGAAAAATTCTGGCCTCAGTAAAGTAGCATTGATAAAGGGAATGTTTTCCAGGCCTGCTTTCTATTAATACAATACAAATGAAGGTCCTTTTTAGAAAAGAGAAATATATAGCTGCCATACTGCTATGAGAAACTGGAGAACTATTTGACCTTATGTATCATTCTCTCTTATGTTTCTTTTTCTGACTTGGTTAGTTCTAATGCATTCTTCTATATTTCCTAATGTGTTTGGTGCTAGACCAAATCCATGTTGGAATTTTGAAAGAAGAAATAAAATTGACTTTCTACTAATAGTGTTAAAATGAGGACATTTGCCTAAGTGTTTTCTCAACACTGTTATCTAAGATAAACATTTCTGAGTTTCTATTTAGCATTCACTTTTAACTTTCAGCAAGCCTTTATTCTGTGGTTAAATTAAATGATTGTATTAGAAGAGAAATTTGTTTTTTTAATGCTTTAGAAGAGAGCAATTTCACATCTGTGTTTTAATATTATTTAAATCACGGAAATAGTAACATGGCAAAGAATAATTCGCTAAACTTATGCAAAATTTTTTTTGTATATCAGATAACAAAGGAGGAAGAGCGAGAGAAGAAGTTTTCCAGAAGGCTAAATCATAGTCCACCCCAGTCAAGTTCCCGATACAGAGAAAATAGGTGATTGATTGAACATGTTCAGTGTTCAGATATTGGATGTATCTTTTATATGAATGCTTAGACTTGATTATGATTCATCTAGGGGCAAGATATGTCTACTCTTCTCTTGGTCTAGGAACATATAACTCAATAATTTTCTTACCGAGAATATCTGTGTCAGATTTCTAGGTCCTGGAAAGGAGGTTTAGTATAGTGCTTGGCAAACAATTATTATTGTATTTATTTCTAACTTCAAATTCCAGTGAAATCTCAATGTGAGAACCTTTTTGCATGAAGTTTCCTTTCAGTGTGAATAAATTATTTTTCCCACTAAGGCTTGAAAAGCAGAGTACAGTAGATTGATATATGCCTTAAGTGTGAAGTACGGGACAACATGTACTATAAAACATGATGTATGGATGCTAAGTGTATAGGTGTCTTGGTATATAAGACTAGGGATTGAGACTTTCAGAGTTTTTTCCCTTTAAAAAGGGTTTTAGAATTCTTGAGCAGATGTTCAGTTTTTCAATTTGAGTTTCCTATATTTGTGGAGGGATAAAGAATCATGTTACAGGAATCAAATGTGAGTGACTTGTACATTTAATGGTTTTTTTTCTGTATCTATGTAATTATTTTCCTAAAAGTGATCATTTATTTCTTTAGAAGTCGTGATGAGAGGAAAAAAGATGATCGTTCTCGCAAAAGAGATTATGACCGAAACCCTCCTCGAAGAGATTCATATAGAGATCGGTACAATAGAAGACGAGGCCGAAGTCGCAGTTACAGCAGGAGTCGGAGTCGAAGTTGGAGTAAAGAGAGGCTTCGTGACAGGGATAGGGATAGAAGCAGGACGCGAAGTAGAAGCAGAACACGAAGCCGAGGTAAATAATCTACATTGTATATATGTATATTATGTTCTGATTAGTATTCTTCTATTGTGAATAAACTGTATTTGAGTGTTTTAAAAATGGTTTTAGTTTTTGTTGGTGTTTTCATTTTTTCTCATTTGATGTATTTTGTGGTCCAAGTGAATGCTTTTTTAAAAATTTCTTTTAAAAATTTTATTTCATGCAAATTAAAACGACAGTGAATCACCACTGCACGCTCATTACAATGACTGAAAGTGAAAAGGCTGACTTTAGTATTGGTAAGGATAGAGATAAACTAGAACTCTTTGGAAAACACAGTAACTTAAATTTAAATTTAGACATACCAAATGACCCAGCCATATCAACTCCAGAGTATTTATGAAGAGAAACAAAAGTGTATTTCCACACAAAGACTGTACACAAATGATCATACCTTCCTTTGAAATAGCCAAAAACTAGAAACAACCCAAATGTCATGTGAATGGCTAAACTGATGCATCCATACAGTGGAAGAAAAGGATAGAACTTTATATCTATGTCACAAAAGGGTGAATTTCAAAATACTAATACTGAGTGAAATAAGCCAGACAATAAGAGTATACACGTGTATACAATTTTAGAAAATGCAAACTAATTTGTGGTGACAGAAAACAAATCAGTGGTCATTTGGGATGGAATTATGGGCAGAAAATTATCAAGGGGTGCAAGGATATTTTTGGGGGGTGATAATCATGTATCTATGTATATATATTCTTTTAGTTATGATTGATTTTACCTGTGCACATAGATAAAATTCATTAAACTATAAATATGTTCAATGTATTATATAAGCATTACATTTTAAAATTAAGAAAACAGTTAAAATTCTCATTACAGATGCGTATATTTGCAAGAACATATCATTTCCAACATGTATAATTTTTCTTCTAGTGTACGTTATTGAAAGAAAGATGCTTTAGGCAATAAAACAACTAAAACACTTGGAAGTGGAACATCTTTACCCAAGCTTAGATTTTTGCTACTCTTTTAGCCTTTATTCTACAGCCATCTTTAGTCTTTGGGAAATAATATTTATGGCCTTTGTTGTATAAGCTTTATACTTCTTTGTTACTCTGAGTTTCCCCTCTCTGTGATCTTGGTATTTTAGGCCTTTGTGCAATATTGCTTCACTTAACTAATCTTAATACCTTTTCTTTCTCCTTGGGACCACAGTCCAGTTAATGGCTTAGTTTGTGTTTAATATGAGCTCTTTTTCCTCTTGGCTCACTGATTTCCATCTTTAATAAATAGCTTTCACTATTAATGCTATTAATAGCATATACTGTTGATTTATAAAGTCATGCTGGGATCTTTAGGTGGATTACAACTAAATGTTCATCACAGGAAAAAAAAACATACTTTTATTGTATATTTGTTTTGTGGGCTGAAGTTTAACATACTAAGATTGCACTGAAGAAAATAATGTCTTTTTTGTGTAAACAACTCCAAGGAAAAAAAGCTCATTAAATATAGCAAATTTTGTGTGATTTTATAGTTTAGGTCATATTGCAAAGAAATAGTTTATTTTGGAATATTGTGTATTCATTTAGTAGTTTTTAAAAGAAAGGGATTGAGTACAATTTGAGCATTTTCTCTGTGTTAACCAAAACACAGAGAAAATGTAGGTCTGGGACTTTTTTTTTTATATAGTTTTCTAAATTTTTTATATTTTGTTGCAGAAAGGGATCTCGTAAAACCTAAATACGACCTGGATAGAACAGATCCACTGGAAAACAATTATACTCCAGTCTCTTCAGTACCTAATATTTCATCTGGTCACTACCCTGTACCTACTTTGAGCAGCACTATTACAGTAATTGCTCCTACTCATCATGGTAATAACACTACCGAAAGTTGGTCTGAATTTCATGAAGACCAAGTGGACCATAACTCCTATGTAAGACCACCAATGCCAAAGAAACGGTGTAGAGACTATGATGGTAAGTCTTTTATTGTTTCATAAAGTACTGAATTAGTATTTCCAGTTGACTAAATTTACAGAATCTAGTTGTAAAGGTTGGGTTGCAGAGTTACTGAAAGATAATTAACCTATTGGAAATGGTGGTAAATTAGTCTTAAGCACTCTTGAATTCTTCAGTATTATTTAAACCTTCATTAGTCACTACTGAATATTGTACATCAATTGAAATATAATGCTTATTTACACACAAGTCTTAATATATTTTTGGAGTTGACCAAACAAGAATAGTATCTACTGAGTTATCTGGTAATCACCTACTAAAACATTCTTGACAAAACTCACTTCTTTAGAAATAAATGGTTTAAAAAAATGGTTATTGGCATGGAATTAGAACCTAGAAATGTGAATATTACCTGTAAGAATTTTATAAATGAAGCCTCTCAAAGTTTTACTGTAAAGGTTTTGTAAATTGTATTAAAGCTGTAGTTGCAATATTCTGAAAATTTTAAGTAAGATTTGAATAAAGGGAATGCTAAAGGAAATGCTTCTAATGACAAAGAATGTAGAAGTTTTATATCATCTTGCTAGCTAGGTTTACTAATTTTAATTTGATATACTTTTCATTTTTAAATTTTTATTTTTTAAAGACTTTATTTAAAAAAAAATAAAGACTATTTATTTATTTATTTATTTATCTATCTATTTATTTATTTATTTGAGAGAGAGGGAGAGTGAGCACAAGTAGGGGGAAAGGGCAGAGGGAGAAGAAGAAGCAGACTGCCCCGCTGAGCAGGGAGCCAGATGTGGGACTCAGTCCCAGTACTCTGGGGTCATGATCTGAGCCAAAGGCAGACGCTTAACCGACTGAGCCACCCAGGTGCCCTTGTTGATATATTTTTTAATGCGTATGTTGGGTGTATTATCTACTTCACAAGGATTTTATATTGCTGGAAATTAACTCTTGTGTTATGGTTAGTTACACTTGCCCAACATTTAAAAATATTCTTATTTTTAAATTTCTTGCCTTTGTTAACTTACAGAAAATGTATATATCCAACACTTTCCATACTTCTGATTATTCTCCCTTACAGAAAAAGGTTTCTGTATGAGAGGAGACATGTGCCCTTTTGACCACGGAAGTGACCCTGTAGTTGTAGAAGATGTGAATCTTCCTGGCATGCTGCCTTTCCCAGCACAGCCTCCAGTTGTTGAAGGACCACCTCCTCCTGGACTTCCCCCACCTCCCCCAATTCTTACACCCCCACCTGTGAATCTGAGACCCCCAGTGCCACCACCAGGCCCATTGCCACCCAGCCTACCACCTGTCACAGGTAAGTAAATATATTTGCTCACCAGTACCTGTTATCTGTCCATTCATAGTCTTTTTAAAAAGTTAATAGTTTGATATTTGCTTTTGTTAAAAATACCTAATCCTAAATATGCCTGCTAAAAAAGGCATTGATACTAAAGGCATAGATACTAAAGGCAAGATACTCTTATTTAAAATATACCCTTGCTTGCAGGCTTTGCCAAACCTCTGGTTTACTGTGGTTTGGAGTGGCCCTGACTTAGCATATCCCTTATGAATCCCAGCTCTCAGTATTCCTTTATAGCTTAAGATAAACCTGTTTTGGAATCCATTAAAAGGATATTTTACCCTAGAAAACTAATAAGTTGTAAGGGCTTAGAGTTGATAGATACTATAATTTTGCTGATTAATGAGAATATCATGTTTGGATATACAGTAACTTATTTTATTTGTTTGCTTTCAGATGATATTTCTTATTCTTTGGTTTTGACAGGACCACCACCTCCACTTCCTCCTTTGCAGCCATCTGGCATGGATGCTCCCCCAAACTCTGCAACCAGTTCTGTTCCTACTGTAGTAACAACTGGCATTCATCACCAGCCTCCTCCTGCTCCACCCTCTCTTTTTACTGCAGGTGCAGTTTTGCCCCTCTTTTTATTCATAATGCAGTGAAGTTTTAGAGCAGAGTTATACTTACTTTCTTTTTTTTTTTTTTTTTTTAAATTTTTATTTATTTATGATAGTCACAGAGAGAGAGAGAGAGAGGCAGAGACACAGGCAGAGGGAGAAGCAGGCTCCATGCACCGGGAGCCTGACGTGGGATTCGATCCCGGGTCTCCAGGATCGCGCCCTGGGCCAAAGGCAGGCGCTAAACCACTGCGCCACCCAGGGATCCCTATACTTACTTTCTTTAAAGATTTTATGTATTAATGAGAGACACAGAGAGAGAGACAGAGACAGAGACAGGCAGAGGGAGAAGCAGGCTCCCTGCAGGAAGCCCAATGCAGGACTTGACCCCGGGACCCCGGGATTACTCCCTGAGCCAAAGGCAGACACTCAACCACCGAGCCACCCAGACATGCCTAGAGCAGAGTTTTAGATAGGAATTTAAAAACATTTGGACAGTGACTAGCTCTATTACATTTATTTTTCTTACTTAAATCATACAGAATAAAATATAGACATGATGAATGTATATTAAATGTAAGTTCTCAGTTATGTTTTTTAAAAGACTAAGTTATATTTCTATTTAACCTTTTTGTTTTTATAAAACTAAATTTTCTTTGTAATATATATAGTATGTTAGCTATGTATTAGTAATGTTATATAATTTATTTTTTTATCATCAATATAAAAAAATTACCAAGTGGTGTTTTATAATTGTTTTTTAATTACAGTTTTTGTATTACCAGATACATATGACACAGATGGCTACAATCCTGAAGCCCCAAGCATAACAAACACTTCCAGACCTATGTATAGACACAGAGTGCACGCACAGAGGCCTAACTTGATAGGACTAACGTCAGGGGATATGGATTTGCCACCCAGAGGTACTATGATTAATCTTTTCTTATTTTCATATCAAGAGTGGCAAAACATAATATGGTCTTGCACTTATTGGGGTTGAGTAAGGGATGGTGATTAAGTGTAATCCTCTGATCCTTTGATTCTTAAGAGAAAAGGTAATATGTGGTTCTCTATTTGTGTCACTGGTGACACTTTATCCTATTATCCAGGGGGAAAGAAATTTCCTGAAAGTATATATTTTCTAAGTTAGCTTTTTTGGGGGGAATTTTCTGTTGTTTGCAGTCTTTTTTTTTTTTTTTTTTTAAGATTTATTTATTTATTGGGAGGGAGAATGGCAGAGGGGAGGAGAGAATCTTAAGCAGGCTCCACACCCAGTGAGGAGCATGACACAGGGCTTGATCTCAGGACCCTGAGATCATAACCTGAGCCAAACTCAAGAGTGCCACCCAGGTACCCCTATCATTTGCAGTCTTAATTGAAACTGGCTTTAATTCCCAAAGATAGATTTTTTTTTTTACATTGGATAATGAAATTAGTCTTACAAACTTGTGCTTGATATGTATTTTACATGTAAGAATTTGATACTGGTTTGCTTATAATATTTTAAGGAAAAGGAATTCTGTTTTTAGGAAGTGACTTCTTAGTTTTTAAAATTTTCTTAGAGGAGACAAGCTTTTTAATAAAATTTCTAAATAAGAGTTTAGACGATAAACTTAAAAGCTGGGGCAACAAAACTGCTGTACTGGAGGTGCAAACTGATATGAAGGTTCAGAGGAGGGAGAGTTCAGATTAATTTGAAAGAGGGAACATTTGCTACATGTATCAGGAAGTGAGGGATTATCAGCCATAATGGAAAATATTATGTAGGCCAATAAAATATATTTTTTTCCCTAACTACTTCAGCTAACTTTTAAATCCCATTTTCAAAAGTAATAATAATAAATAAATAAATCCCATTTTCTTTATAGTCTTGCCTTGTTGTCTTTTTTTCCTAGTCAAAAAAAAAGTTACGCCTCATCAGTCATTAATAAGAGTCCTAACTTGTTAAATAAGTCAATACCTAATATGGTTTAGTGAATTTGTGATTACTTACACTTTTCATTTTTTTTTGATTTGTTCATTGAAATTATTAAATTCTGCATCTAACTTGAGTGTTCAGAGAACTTTTTGTAATAGGGATGTGAGGAACATTGTAGTTTATACCCAACTTAATTTATATCGTCTGAGATCAAAGGAAAGCATTTCATGTGGATGCCACCTTTCCTTCACCTTAAATTCTCATTGAGGAATTCTAATAGCTATCATTAATGACAGCAGAAGAAAAAGATTTTTTTAACGGTTTTATGTACGGGATATAAGATTGCTTATAAATGAAAATTGTAAGCCCCTTAAGATTGTGGCTCTTTATCTCCCAAGTCTCTCCTGACTAGTTCAGAGAAAACCCCTTCTTTGGGTCACTACCTAGCACCTTTCTTTTCATCATACCAATACTATTTGCTTTTACTGGAACTTCCCATATGAAGTCATCTCTTTCTTACCTTGCTGCTTAGGAGTGGAAAAATAAATGCTGCTACAGATTAGTATTTATTAGCTCATTCCAATGCCTGGCAAACTTTTTTGTTGATGATCATGAAAAGGAAGAGGGATTATACTCCTTGCATATAAATCTTACCATATAGAAGTTGTGGTTATGGTAATTTCACCTCCATATATGTGTAGTTACAAGTTAGAGGAAGTGGGCCTATTGAGCGAGAAATGTCTAGTATGTATGGTTAGAAATTTGAATGCCTTTTCCAATAGAATCATTGTATATAATGATTATTTTAGTACTTCATATACATTATATAGTATTTTTGTGGCCTGCCTAGGAATATATTCTCCACTACTGACATTGTTTTTATTACCACAGAACTGATTTAGCAACCTATTTAAATTGAGTAATACCTATACTTCTATTTTCTTCTCTTTTTTCATTCTTCCTCCCCCCAAAATGTTTTCATCTTTTTGCCCATTTGTTTTGAAACTTATTTGTCCTGAATGGTGATAGATACATAATTAAAAGCTTTTAATATTATTTATTTTATAATTAGTATACATTTATTATAGTCTGTAGATGATGGCCTTAATTTAAATTTGTCATAGACTTATGTGATAATTATATTATTATGTTTTGTAATTTAAACTTGATGGGGAATTATCATTATTAAACAAATGAAAAAATTTAGGCCCATTGATACCTTAGAATTAATAAGAGCAACCAAATGAGAGTTGTTCTTTCCAGATTTCTAAAGAGGTAGGGAATTTGATAGATGTTCCTTGATTGGATATAGGTAGGAATAAGGACTAAGTGGTTTTCCATTTATTGTCAACAAAACCAGTGCTGAAAATTTTAAGCATTAAAAATAATTCATTAAAAGGACACTGGGGAAAAAAAAATAAATAAAAAATAAAGGACACTGGGGGGAGGGAGGACTCAGTATATATTGTTAATAGACACATTCGCTAATTATATACCAAGGGGAATTTGCTTCTGTTTTTAACATTCTTTAAATAAATAACAAAGAATCTAAGTGAGAGGATATAGATGAGTTGGAAAAAACACATTACAATGACTGGAGGAAAAACATATCACTGCCTTTCTTAGTGAACCTTCAGATAAAGAACTTGTAAAGTTAAAAAGGATATTTGATAGCTCAAAAGCTTCAAGAAAACCAGTGAACCAGCCATGGGAGGCAGGAGTAAGGCCACAAATTCTATTGCAGAATTGATCCTGTGAGGATACCAATTGGGCAAAGAAACTGCCAACTTGCACTCTGAACATCACCGGTGTTAGAGACTGGATATTTCTACTTGTTTTGCTATGGAAATATAGGATAAGTCAGAGTTAGCCAGAAAAAGGAGGTAGATGAAGCACTTACATTCCATAATACTTTTGAGTAACTGAAAGAACTTTTATGACTGAAACAGAGGGAGAAGATAAGTGGAGGGAGGTGAGAGACCATTTAAGGGCATTTGAAGAATTCTAGAAAAAGAGATGATCATGTGTACTAACAATGGGAATTGAAAGATTTAAAATGAATAGAAAGAATTGACGACATTATTGGATTGTGGGACTTAGAATGGGTGAAATGGAGAGAATGAAATTAAAGATACCAGGTTTCTGTTCTGGATGACTGGGCAGCTGATAATATCATCATTTGAGAGGAAGAACAGGTTTGGTAAGAAAATGAATTTAGTTTGAGAAGTGTTTAATTTGTTGTGTCCTGGGGCATTTGAAGAGAAATGTCCATTCAGAAATAGGATCTGGAAGTCAGGTCTTTAAGAGACAGTTGGCTTAGAAAATACAGATTTCTAATCATAAGCATGTAGAACAGTGGTTCTTAATCTTCTGTGTCATTTGTATTTGTGGGAGGTACAGGGAGATGGAAAGAGGCATGTCCAAATCTGCAAGCCTGACAGGTTTTGAAAGCCCTTTTAATGTGTTTCTGATCCACTCTCCTTCCCTTTGAGAATCACCAAAAATGTTGAATGAAGCCACAGTGATAGATGTCTTAGGGTAATTGTGTAGAGCAAGACTGGAAAGTCCAAGTAAGTAACTTGGAGAATGACAGTATTTGAAGCAGTGGGCAGAGAAGGGGGAGCTTACATAGGGCACTGAGAAAACGAAATAAAAGAGGCAGAAACAAAAGCCGGGAGTGGGGAGTCCTGAAAATCAAGAGGAGATAGGAGAGACAGCATTTAATCCTCAAGAGGTCAAGTAAGAGAAGGACTGAGATGTATTTATAAGGTTAAGCAACAAGTTAGGGCATCAGCAAATTTAGGAAGAGCAAGTTAAGTGCAGTAATGACAGCAGCTGCCAATTTTTGGAAGAGAAGTTGAATGAGTGTTGGGGAAGCAAGTTAGCAAGTGTAGACATCTCTTAGGAAATAGCTGTGAGGCGGAGAGAGAGCTGTAGCTGGAGGGGAAGTAGTTTTATGAGGTTTCTATTAGAAACGGGGTAATTTGAGCTTGCTTCAATGTAGATAGGAAGTGCTAGTTTAGAGGAAGAGGTTGAAGATGAAGGAAAGCAGTAGAGCTCTGGGGCACGGATTTTGCTAGTTCTTTATATAGGGAAAGTTGCTGGAAGGAGACCAGAAGCAGAAATCCAGTTAATACAGTAGACTAGGTGAACAGTAATGCAAGTTTGTACCAAGGTTGTCTCAGCGAGAATAAGAGGAAATAAATGCAAGCTGAATTGAAAGGATGTGGGCAATGTCAGAAATCACACAGTAGTTTTGTTAACAGAAATGCTTAAGAAAGATTTAGAAAATACATTTGATATGAAGATAATTTGTACCTTGTATGTACTGTAGTTAGTTTTCAGAAACTTGTAGGATTACCAGACCCAGATGGCCAGAGAAAACCAACAAGTTAGAAATTGAGGACTGATTCATAGAACAGAGTTCATTTGTGGTAGAGATTGATGCGATTTCCTGCGTGGAGATCAGAGTCGTAGCCATCCATGAGAGAGCTTGTGCTGAAACACCCTAAGTTATTTTGATATGTAATCTATTTATCTATCTTTAAAAAAAGGATTTTAAAGTTGTGGATTAAGGTTTTCGTGTTTTAAGCTTTAGTGTCGTTTTGGAAAAACAGGTGAAATATACCTATGTTTGTCACATTCCAATTAAGCAAATGTAAAATGTTGAATGTAGCAAATATATATAGCTCTTTTGCACTGCTTTTCAGTCTTAAATACCTTTTTAAATCAGGTATGCTTTGTGTTATTGTGTTGGTATTTAAATAGGCAACTTCAATCACAACTCTTATCAATTCTTTTTTTTTTTTAAGTTTTCAATTCTTAAAGGTCACTGGATTAATGTTAAATTTTGAATAAATTAAAACTTGAATAAATGTTAAATTTAGATTGCTCATTTGATTTCAAAACTATGAATTCAGAGCCTCAAGATGGTTTATTTGTTTGTACATTTATTTATTTATGGTGAGGAGAGGGTGATGGCAAATGGAAACAGTGATATGGATTTTATCACTGCCGCCACCACCCCTCACCCCGCCCCCAAAAGAAGCAATCTGCAGAGTCATATTTTAATTTGACATGTAAGAATTATTAAGTCTTTAGACATTTTAGATATGAAATGAATTCAGAATAGTTAAAATCCCTTAGATTATTATATTTGAATCTACATCTATTTCTATTTCTTCTAAAGATGCACATTTGGACAAAAAAGCTAGAACTTTGTTTTCAGTATGCATTTAAGGAAGTAGCTGTGATAAACAGAAAATATTAATTTGTGCTCTCTTTTCTTTTCTTTTCAAATAGAAAAGCCACCTAATAAAAGCAGTATGAGGATAGTAGTGGATTCAGAATCAAGGAAAAGAACCATTGGTTCCGGGGAGCCTGGAGCTCCTACAAAGAAGACCTGGTTTGATAAGTAAGCTAGCAGGGAAAATTGAGGAATTTTATTGTGCAGTGATTTTTAGGATATTGGGATATTGTTATGGCAGAATATTCTCTTTCAAAATGAGCCTTATATAATTCTGTTCTGTAGGCAGTCTCATTGTGTACATTGATTGCTAAAATATTTTTAAGTTAGTTGGTACTTGGAAGGCATTTTCATATAGAAATGGTGTGGTAGTGAAGGACACAATTTTTCCTCTTTCTACCTTACCCCTCCTCTAAGAAAACACTTAGAGATGTCACTGAAAATTACCTGTATAAAGGATGGTCATGAGCCCTTTATTAGGGAAGGAAGTTGGGTCAGGCTTAGGAGGAGGCTTTAGCATGTGGCAAGTCCTATTAAGAACTAGAAAGTGATCTTTTGGGGAGCAGGGGAGGCTGGATAGACACACTAAAGTTGTCAGGGAAGGGCTTCAGAGAAAGGGGTAAAGAATCGGAATGTTGGGGTGTATGTGATGATTCTCTTATAAATTTGCAAGTTAAGAGAGAGGGTCAGAGCTTTAACATTTAATAATTGATAATATCTAGTTCTGGCTCTACCTGTAATTCTGTGATCTAAGGCAAGCAGTGTAACCTGTCTGTTTTGTCCTTTTTTCAAGTGCCAAAAGTATGGTTTATAGTTCTGACTTTTTTTTTTTTTTAAGTTGGAAAGTGTTTGAGACGGTTCTACTTTGTTTTTAATCGGTGTTTTAGAAGAGGATACATTTCAGTAAGCTAGCTTTTGTAGAAGTGCAACAAAAATTGTATAGAGGTACGTTAAAAATTATATACGCAGATTTCCTGAAAGAGGACACTGAACCTTTCCTGCTAAAGTAGGCCTGGATTTGAAGTGCAGTGTAATAAATGACGTAGAACCCTTCTCAGTTACTTTAAATGACGTAGAACCCTTCTCAGTTACTTTCTATGAAAGATATGTATAGTACTAATTTGGAAATTTCAGATTTTGGAAGAAAATTTAAATTTTCTTTATCAACCAGTAGTTTTAGTTTTGAAAAAAAAATGAACTTAAATTGTAAAACTTTATTAATTTGTACTTTATAGGGGTCAGGATTTATAAATGAGTGTATTAATCAGCTTGATCTTTGTTACAGGCCAAATTTTAATAGAACAAACAGCCCAGGCTTCCAGAAAAAGGTTCAGTTTGGAAATGAAAATACCAAACTTGAACTTAGAAAAGTTCCTCCAGAATTAAATAATATCAGCAAACTTAATGAACACTTTAGTCGATTTGGAACCTTGGTTAACTTACAGGTAAGAGCTATGAAATAATTATCTCATCTTTGCTTAATTATTTAGGGAGGGAATTTAATGTAGTGAGAAAAATTTTTTTTTTTTTTTAAAGATTTTATTTATTCATTCATGAGAGACACACAGAGAGGCAGAGACACAGGCAGAGGGAGGAGCAGGCTCCATGCAGGGAGCCTGATGTGGGAATCGATCCTGGGACTCCAGGATCACGCCTTGGGCCAAAGGCAGGCACCAAACCGCTGAGCCACCCAGGGATCCTGAGAAAAAACTTTTATAGAAGAATATGGAAAATTTGGTGACATTCTAAATTAGGAAAATTGGAAATGAAATGAAACTATATTTTTGAAACGATGTGTGATTTCTTAGTTTTTTTGCTTTCAAAAGGCAGTTTTGATTGATCAGATTATTACATACTTTCTACCTAGTAGAAGTTATAAAATTATAGCAAACTTTACATAATCAGACTAAAAAAAATCTAATCTTATAGTAGTGTTCATTTCCTCAGTTTCTCTGAAGCATTACAGCACAATGCTTCAGTCAGGTTGTTTTTGCTGCCCATATATTGGGAAGCACTTAACAGATACTTTTGGGGCCCAAAAACTATGTAATCCTTAATTAATTTAAACATGTACTTTTTCCTCTATCACTTTTGAACATCCTTAAAGATTAAATATCAGTATAATTGTATATAACTTCACCTAAAATTAGATTTTGTCTTGGACATATGTAACTTCTGAGGTTATTTAGTATTGAGTTTATATTATATGATATGTCGAAAATGTTGAAATAATTTTGAAATTTTTTTAACCAGTTCATATGTTCTTTTCACCTAAAATAATTATTTCCGATAACCTGATGATTAAATAAGAATAATTATTATTTGGATATTTTTGCTTCCTTGACATTTAAAAAATAATATTATAAAAGGAACATGAAAAAATGCATGCTTGCTTGATGTGGAGCAATAGAAATTTAAAGAGAATTTAAAGGAAATATTTCCTCTTCCAACTTTTTGTGTCCTCTTTGTTCCTCTCTCCATATATCCCCATAGTTTTATTATTGTTAACAATATATCATGTATTATTACAGATTCTTGTATTTCTGTGTCTACTTATCAATCCATTAGTACACACAAAGTACATATATATATATATATATATACACACACACACACACACACATATATATATTAAAAAATATATGGGTCTATGGTATACATATTACCCCATAGTTACAAAATCTTGAATATCTCTGAATATCTTTTTATTGCAATTCAATTTTATCTACCATTTAGATGTAGACAGAGAAAAGCTTTCAGAGTATTCTTTTCTTCATTCAGTTTAATTGCCCTGGTAAAATTAAATTTAGAAAAAATTTCAAAACTGAGGAGCAAAACATGGTATTTTACTATTGTTTCAGTTTGCATTTCTCAATTACTAGCGAGGTTAATACCTTCTCTTCCTTTTACTGGGCCATTTGCTATATTTGCATGCTACGTATATTATTATTTATAAAATATGTGTTTTAAAAAATCAGTTAAAAAAAATCGTTACCTTGGGGTGCCTGGGTGACTCAGTGGTTGAGTGTCTGCCTTTGACTCAGGGTGTGAACTTGGGGTCCTGGGATCGAGTTCCGTATCAGGCTTCCTTACAGGAAGCCTGTTTCTCCCTCTGCCTATGTCTCTGCCTCTCTGTCACTCATGAATAAATAAATAAAATCTTTTAAAATAATTCTTTAACTTTATCCTAATTAAATATATGGGTGAAATTGATGTTTTAAATTCCCGTAAATATATGATTATTGAAATGCTACCTAAAATCATCATCCTTTTAAGTGAATATTGAATACTTTATACTCTGTATGAATTATTATTTCGCTAACACTACAGACTGGGTATTGTCCCATTTTTGAAGAGGCAAAAGTCACAGAAAGGTTAAGTAACTTGCTCCTGGTCTCCCATGAGAGTAGCAGTTAAGGTTTGAGCCATGCAGTTTGATTTAGAGTCTGCTCTTAATCCTATTTTGTATTGCTTCACTACCAATGGCTCATACCACACTTTAGAAAACACTGTTATTATTGAGAGAGGAAATTTGAAGTGGATCTGCTATGTATTATTTTGAATGGGTCTGCAAACTCAAATGCTCTGAATCTCATTTTCCTTATGTGTAAAATGTGATTGCTTTATGTAGATCCTTTCTTCCCCCCTTTAAGAGAAAGTTTAACTTTCTCATACTCTTGGAAATATTTTTTTTGAGAATTACAAATTTGGGAATTTTTACAAATGGATTATTCTGTAATTTTTAGTTTGAAAGTCCCCTTTTAAAGTAGTTCACTGCTTTCTCTTGAAGCTGGGTATTGGCCACATCTCTCACTAATACAGGGATTATTTCTCAGTATTAATATTGGGGTAAAAGGTGAAACATTTTGGATGCTTGCATATAACATTTGTGCAATGAGCATTCTTTACAAAGTATTATATAGAGGAGGCTCTTTGTTCTACTCTGAACAGTCCTTAGTTAACATTTCTTCTGGAGTGAAAGGAAACTACGGTAAATAATCTAGATATACAAAAAGGTAAGGAGAATATTACTGGAAGGAACAGAGTTTTATCTCTTGAGGAATTTTACTGGATGAAATAGTAGATTCTTTTGGAATTTATTGTTCATGATATTTTAAATGTTAGGTTGCTTATAATGGTGATCCTGAAGGTGCCCTTATCCAATTTGCAACATATGAAGAAGCAAAGAAAGCAATATCAAGTACAGAAGCAGTACTAAACAATCGCTTTATTAAGGTTTATTGGCATAGAGAAGGAAGTACCCAGCAGTTACAAACTACTTCTCCAAAGGTAAGAGGGAGATTTGGGTGAAATTAAATGCTTTTCTTAGAAGCTGTTAGCATAGTGTTTAAGAGCAAAAGTACTGCAGTCAGGTAGACTTGAGTTGAGATTCTGCTTCTACTTCTGTTAACTGTAAAGACTGAAGGGAAGTTATTTAATGTCTCTAACCTGTTCTCTCATTTTATTGTGAAGTTAATCCCTAGGCAGTTATAGGCTGATAAGATGTAAAGCACATAGAAAAGTCCCTGGTAGATAGAAGACACTCAGTATGTGGTAGCTCAACACATTCTAGAAACTCAGACCGTGTGTTCATCTTGGAAATCCTTCCCTTCCTCTCTCCCTCCCTCCTTCTCTCTTTCTCCCCTTCGATCACTGAGTCCATCACTATGTAATGTTAGATCAGTTGCCTATAGGAGAGTTTCATGGCAGTTTGTTTCTTGATTGAATTTTCTCCTGTTCATTATTTACTTTATAAATAAGTTAATTTATGCAAAGAAAAACAGCTATACGTATGTGTGTGAAGGAATTTGAAAGACAGGTTTTTATTATAAGCTGAGCTTTTAAACCTCTGCATGGGCAATTTAATAACATATAACAAAGGTTACTTTACATGTCCATGAACTAATCCTCTCGTTTAACATTTTTTTCTTGTTCTGAGGTAATGCAGCCCTTAGTCCAGCAGCCCATTTTGCCTGTGGTGAAGCAGTCAGTCAAAGAGCGGTTGGGTCCAGTACCTTCAAATACTATTGAACCGGCGGAAGCCCAGAGTGCCAGTTCAGACCTTCCTCAGGTAAATGAAAAGTCTTATCATTGTGTCTGTCATGTAACAGGTTCTCAGTAAATTAGTTTCTCATGTGATTTGAATTATAGTTAATTGTATATATTTCATACAGAAGTATCGTAGTCTACACATAGATGAACTCCACCTGTAAATTTTCTTTTTACCGTTACCATAACATTTTCACATTCTGCTTTTCCTATAGGATTCGAATTTTAAATTCTTCTTTTTAGTTAATACTTGAGTTCCCTTTCTTTTTGTGGAGGAGGTATTTTCAAGTAAAACTGCATGAAAAATGAAGTTCAGTACACTAAGTCTTATTTTTTCCCCATCATCTTTTGCTTAACTAGAAATTCTATTCCAGAAAAAATGATAGAGTAGACTGCACTGAAAGCTTTTGGGAAGGAAAGGCTTAAGCCATCAGGTTTTAGTGTGCTTGATATACTGTTGCAAGTTACTTATGCAGCTCTTAGAACTTTGCATCACTTATTCCTGACTTTCAGATTCTCTTTTCCACATATCGTTCCCACTGCCTTCCACACTTGAGTGGCAGTTTCTTGTTTCTCCACCCTCAGTCTCTGAAACAGCTTTCTTTTGTGTCTAGATGTTTCAGCATTTGCTGCCTAAAGTAGCGTTAGGATGTAGTTAGAAAGCTACTTTATTAAAATAGTCTTCTTAGATAATTCCTGAAGAGTAAGATAATCAGAGTCTATGAAAACATGCAGAATGGAAATTGATAAATTCTTAGTTACTAAAAGAAAAAACCCCATAATAATAATTCCTAGTCCTATGATCTTAGATTATGACCAGATAGTTGTATTTGGCTTTAAAAACAAATGTACTTTAGGAAAGAATGGCTTTTATTTTTAAGCTCAAGAATCAGGCATATTTTAATTACTCAAACCTAATATTTATAATGTTTAGTACTTGTCAACATAGGATTCTGAGAATTAATGATTCTATATCAGTGGAGGGGATTTTAGTAATACCTAGTTCAAACCTTACTTTAAGATCATAATTTTTTATGATTAATACTGCATATTGTTTGTTTTCCACACACATTTTCTTTCTGTCTCTTTGAAAAAGGCCTTAAGTTTGTGTGATTAACATCAGTATACTTAATGAGTCAGTATGTATTAGTAGAATCAGAATGTTCAAAATCCCAACAGACCTGTATGTTTGGGGAAACACTGAATATGTCCATTTTAATTTTTTTAGAATGTAACTAAGTTATCTGTGAAGGACAGGTTGGGTTTTGTATCAAAGCCATCTGTTTCAGCAACTGAAAAGGTAAGAAGAATAGCATGATGTGTTTGTCTTGGCTTCATAAATGTTTTCAGGTGGCATCTTAATTTTTTAATTTTTTTCATAGTTCCAAACTCTTGCTTCTTAATAGTATCTGTATCTCTTATTCCTACCTTTTTGCTTTCCATTTGCTGAAAAAAATATTTGCCTACCTTTTTTTACTTTTTGCATCAGCATTTTAATATTTGCCTCTCACTATATGTCCATGTGCTTCCTTCTTTTGTTTTCTCTTTCATTTACTATATTTTCTTTGGAGATACTGTGCATTTTAATTTGAAAATTCTGTGACAGCCTAATGGAAAAGGCCACAAATTAGGAATTTTCCCTGAGTTTGAATTCTGGCTTCTTACTTACTAACTGCATGATACTGGCCAGTGCTCTTAACTTAACCTTTCTGATTCTTTTTCCTCCTTGGTAAAATGATTGTAAATTTGTGTTGCTCCGAGGATTTTGTGAGGATTAAATAAAATGATTCATTTAAAAGTATTTTTTAATTAGAAAGGATAATGTAAGTTTTTTATTACTAACAGCTATTGTACATAATCTGACAATTGTCATTTGTCATTTCTTCTTTTAAACAACTGGGAAAATTAAGACCATTCATGGATCTTATAGTTCTGTATAGATGTGTTATTTATTTTTTTCTATTTAGGTATGAGTGTATGCTTTGGGCTTTAGTCTTACTTGAGGTATGTAGAATCACAAAATAGAATTGGGTAATTTTTCTCATTTCTATGTCCTCACCTTAAAAGGAAGGTGTAAGGCCCAAGTAGATGAACTAGGAATTACTGAGTCAGGACTGAATGTGTCTTCTGTTTCACATCCATGGCTCTTTCCATTATTAAGATTATGTAAGAAGTCGACTCCATATATTACATAGAGCATCCCATGAGATGGCTAACTTCTTTCCACTGGTTCTTCAGTATTTTCTTTTCCTTATTTACCATGTTAAACTAAGGCAATTCTAGAAATTTGAGTCTGAATCTCATTCTGCATTTCGAATTTTTATCTTAGGCACCTCAGCATTACTTCAGGGCAAATGTGCTTAAAAAATGATTTCCCATATAAATTCTCCTCTTCACCACTCCTGGAAGTTATACTACCACATATTCCAAGTTGTTCAGTCTGAATGCCTGAGAGTCATTTACTTGTGTTTGTCATTTACTTCTCTGTCTCTACCACCTTCAGTTTCCTGGCCTCTGGATACAGTGTCCTAGCTGTATGCCCCTCTTATAGTCTATACTACCACCATCCTACCCTCAGAGTTATATTAATGTTAACTTCTTGCAGAAACTTTCATTTCACCAGTTGAATAACTATTTGATTCATAGCTCATCATACTTCGGTTATATGGGGCATATACCTCCACTTTAGTGCTTTCTTCCTTTGCAAGCCCTTTTTTGCTCATTTCTCCTTTCTCTTTCCTGCCCTCCCCTCCCCCCCTCCCCCCCTCCCCCCCTTATTTTGGTGGTGATTTCCCTGGAGTACATTTTCTTCCAAGTGAATTCTAGTCATTCTTTTAAAGGTTAAAAAATCTCTTTACCCTATTCTATAAAATCTTCAAATGTTTTCCATATGATGCCTCCCTTTTTTTCTCTGAATTTGTCTATGTCTTAGTATACGCTACTGAATTTAGCAGTGTCTAAATATTTATTAGGTTTGTTCTTGATAATGAGTAATAAAGTAAATAAAAAAGTCTGTTAGACTTTGTGTAGTAGTACTGACCAATTCTGCAGAGGTCTAAAAACTATGCTTAACCTCTGTTAATGTCAAGATTTAGAATCTGAAAATGACATGTATTAATTACAGCTTTTACAGAATCTTTCTGGTCTGTTTGCTTCTGTTTTTATTGATTTTAGTATGTTTTATATAGCTTTAGGATAAAAGGGATACAGATATGGAATTGATAGTATACATTGACTAATACAGTTACCACTAACTGAAAAATCACTGATGGTAGTGAGCTGTTTATGAAAAAAAAAATTCTGTAAATAATGAAAAGAATCTTTGAAGGAAAGTAGTTATTTTTAAGTGTGTAACTTTCATCTTCAGTGAACCTGTTTATAGAATAGCATTTTATTTTTGCTTATTCTTGATTGTTTCCGTTCCCCAAGTCTATAGGGGTTTTTGCTGAAGAATCCTTAGAGGTTAGTGATTCAGAGAAGTCTTAGGAAGGATAGCAGAATATTTCCCATCATCAAATTGAAGGCTGGGAAATACTCAAAAGTAGTATATATACAGTATTTTTTATTGTCATTAAAGCAAGTAAGTTTACAAATGTAAAAATTTTCCCCTTCCTATGAACAACACTGAGTAAATCCTTTAGTGATTCTTTATCCTAAGTCCATTTTTGTGAGAGGGTTGAGAGGAAACCTGAAACCTAATTGGTACTGCTAAATTGATACTTAAGGTATTAAGGTATTAAGGTATTGCTGATAATTCATTGGAAAGAGTGATCAGCAAAATGATACCTGAGTACCTCTCAAGATAGAGTGATTTATCAAGAATAATGGTGGCAACTGTTGGTACCATCCTGGTTAATCGACAGAAAGACTTACTTTCCTAAGATCCTTCTTAAAGGATAAGAAGGCGAAGTGATTAATCACTTGAATATTTAATGTTTGATTGTCATATCAGTTTCAGGTGTATTAGACTTTTGTTATACAGGATGTTATTGTGCCTTAATAGTTTCTCTCTCTCTCTCTCTCTTTTTTTAATCTAAAAATATATATCTTGGCCACTTTGCAATATGATATGTTAGCATATGTACTGTGGAACTTTCAGAAGAGAAATTGTGTGGTGTACTGAGGTAATGTTGCATGTCATTTGGAGACGTCAGCTGTTGTTTTAGCAGCTGACATGTATAATCCTAAACAAATCTTACTCTCTTTCCTTAACAATAAAATGCAATCAATTAAGTAACCCTTTGACTTTGAAATTTCATTTGTTGTATACCTTTTCTACTTTAAATATGACAGTTAAGGAAATTTATGAGTTTCCTTTCATAACTGTTATTGATTACTCTTGATTTTTTTTTTTTAATGCATTGCTCTCCCTCAGGATTATTACCTGGATTATTTAGTCAGAATTATTACCATGATTGTTTTTCTTTTTCTTTTTTTTTTTTTTTTTTATTTATGATAGTCACACAGAGAGAGAGAGAGAGAGAGGCAGACACACAGGCAGAGGGAGAAGCAGGCTCCATGCACCTGGTGCCCGACGTGGGATTCGATCACGGGTCTCCAGGATCGCGCTCTGGGCCAAAGGCAGGCGCCAAACCGCTGCGCCACCCAGGGATCCCCATGATTGTTTTTCTTATGGAGAAATATGATTTCTAAAAATTACTTGCTATGCTAAATTTTATGGGAACTAAGTTTTTTTTTAAATAATTTTTACAAAATACTTATTTTTTGCCTTCCATTCTTATCCATGAGAAAAATCTGTTCTCTTTCTTTACAAGAACTAATAGTAGTTATGGCTGGTAATATTTTACATAGGAAATAAGATAAAGAGATGTTAATGGATTATAACTTCTGTCTTGTTAGGAAACTGGCTTTTGTCTTGGAAAGTGAGAGGTGGTAGTGATGCACATTTTAATAACAGCATATTTGATACTTTATAGCTCACCTTTTGAATTTAGCAGACCTTTGACACCACACCTGACATGTATATTACAGAAAAGGAAAATTACAAGCCAATAGCTCATGAATGTACACATAAAAATCCTAAGCTAAATATTAGCAAATTTCAGTGATATGAAGAAAGATAATACATGTTGGCCAGGTAGAATTTATTCTAGAAATTCAAGATTGAGTTAACATTTGAAAATCAGCTTAATTCACCACATTAACAGAATAAGGGGGAGAAGAGTGGGAAGAACCTCTTATGATTATTTCAGTATAAAAAACATATGATAAAATGTATCACTTAGTCACCGTAAGAAATGTACAAAATAGGAATAGAAAATTCCTTAATTTGATAAAGTTAATCTGCATAAAATCTCCATAGCTAACATACTGGATGGTGAAATATTGAATGCTTTCCCTCTTGAGATCAGGAACGAGAAAGAATGTCCACTCTCATTACTATTTTAAGCATAGGGCCTAACCAGTATAGTAAGGCAAGAAAGTGAAATAAATGGTAAAAAGATGACAAAAAAGGAAACAAAACTTTTATTTACTCACAGATGACATGATACTATATGTGAAAAATCTGAAAGAATTCACCAGCCTTTGTGATTAATAGGTGAATGCAGTAAGGTCAATATGTAAAAATACAGCACATACAGAAATCCATTTGGAAAATAGAGAAAATGTGCTTGTTTGAAAGACCACCACCCATGCTTTGATTTTGTTCTTAAGAGTCGTAGCATCTTCTGTGTTGACTTGTCATTTCCTCCCTCTGGTTTCATTTTTAACAGATTTTCTTCTCTATTATCACAATTCTATCCTTGTCTTTTGAAAATACAGATATCCCTTTCTATTCATACTTTCAGTATCTAAACTCTGGAACCAAATATATTCAAATAGTGGGCAGTATTTCGGTTCATACAGTTTATTGTTTCTAAGACATTTTATTTTCACCTTTCGACACCTCTGAAATTAGGCTATATCTTATTGGTGTTCATCCTTATAATTGGCAATTTTTTGTCTTTAGTACTGGTACATTATGATAATGTGTTTCCTAGTGATGTCTTGAGCTCAGTGAAATATGTTAGTTGATGTTCTGTTTGCATAGGAGTCGATTCCTGGATAAAACAAAGAAGTGGGATGGTTTTAGGAGTCATATAGTTTTATTCACTTTGAATCAGCACTTCTTAGTCTGATATCAGATGTTAATAAGTATACTTTGAAATTGGAAAAACACCGGATTAAGCAAATTACATGAGTTTCTTTATTTCAGCCCTTCTCACAGCTTTTATGGTAATAAGCATTTTGAAACTAGAAAATAGGTTTATATTATTTCCAACTTTTTTGATAATAGTAGTCTTTTTGGTCACAACTTTTTATAGAACCCTCATGAAAACAACAGTTAATGACACACTCAAACTGTCTTTAGCACATTATCTTGTGTTTCTTTATAAAGTTACTCTTCTTCCTTGTGTGATCATGCAGTGTAGCATTGTGTGGTATGGTAAGGTAACATGGAAGAAATTTTATTCTAGTATTACAGAGAATGGTGACTGAAGTTAGACTGCAGGGTAAATCTATATTTACTTTTACTCCATATTTTACTGAATGCTGCAACCATTTCATTATTTGTAAGTGATATCTGAGTATTACTTTTTGTTATTGAAGAAAATTATCAGTCAGATTTGATACATAACAAGTATTATAAAGAACCTTTATTTTTAAACCTCAATTGCATTGTATAGAGCCAGTATAATTAATACTATTCTAGGTTTTTATTTTACGTGGAGGCTAAAACATTTTTGAATACTTACAATAGTGATGAGTTGTCTAATCTTTGTGATGTTCCCTAATCTAACTTCGCGATAGAGGATTAGAAAATATGGTCTGATTATTAGTTCTCTCATAGACCCAGATGTTTATATTTTAGTAGCTAAAAAGTAGGGCTCTTTTTCTCATTGATGATCTTCTGCTTATGTAGTTCTTTTAACCTCTTTTAGGTCATGAACTCCCTTAACCTTTGGAAACTGTTTTTTCCTCCAGAAAGTTACATGTTCACAACATATGGTTCCATGTTTAGTTATTAAAACATTCATAGATTTCCCTTAAGGGATCTCTAGACTTCTTTCTTAAGAACCAGTAACTAACCACACCATGGAACCTACAACTTTTTACTTTTGAAGAATAAAAAAGGTAGCCTATACATCTTTATTTTCTTAAATTGACCTTGTGTAGATTGGACACTCCACAATCTATCATCACTTCAGTTTGATTTAGTGGAAAAGTGTTCATTGAGTATTTACTACATGCCCTGGCACTGTTCTACACACTGAAGATAGAGTGGTGAACCAAGCAAAGAGTCCTTACCTTCATGGAATGAATTTTTGAGTTTGTAAGGACAGTAGATGCCATTAACTTAAAACATTCTCATTTTATAGATGAACAAACTGAGGCCCAAAAAGGTAGTTGAAGTTACACAGGGTCTCATAATTAGTTTGTAACAAGGTTTAGTTATTAGAAGAAGCACAAAGAGAAGAAAGACGTGGTTTTGTTGGCTTTACTGTGTAGATAGGGAGAGAGATGCATAAATAATATATCATTAGGTCATTTTTATTAAATGTTTGAATAGCTGTAGGAATAAAATTTCCTAGAATCGGAGTAGAAGAAATAGATGATGAGGGCTTTGTGAAGGTCTTGACTGTTTGGTGCTGAATGTGAGCTGGGTTTAAGGGAAGAAGGTCACTTAAAACAGGGATCAATGCAAGCAAAGAAATGGAGATAGAAAACAGTTTCTTAAGTTCTTAAGGTTACTTTTGGAACTATAAATTGTAAATGATCATGTTAAATTGTTTGAGGGATAGTATCCCATTTCTTCCTTTGGCATGCTCTTGTGTACAATTTTAGCTTTAGTCCCTAGGAATATAAAGGAAATGTTTTTAGCAATTAATATTTTCTCAGTGATATAGTAATATCAATATTTTTTCCTGATTTCAAGTTTTTATGTTTTTTCTATAAGTATGTGCTGTTAATTTAAATTTTTTTATTTTATAGTTTATGCTTCAGTCATACTCTTCCTTTCAAATCACTAAGTATGATTTAGTTTTATATATATGTATATATATATAACACATTTATTTAAATGTACTGAATTTTGACAAAGGTGTTTTAAAATTGAATATTGTAGAAAAGAAAGGCAATCGTGAATGCTTTATACATTTTTTTAAGAAATTGAATTTGTATTGGTAGGTGTTGTCTACATCTACTGGCCTAACTAAAACAGTGTATAATCCAGCTGCTTTGAAGGCTGCACAGAAAACCTTACTTGTTTCCACCTCTGCAGTTGACAATAATGAAGCACAGAAAAAAAAACAGGTAAATACAGCTAGTAGTTTACAAAATGTGCATGTAGGAAAGCTTTTCTGTATGTATGTGGTTTTTCAAGACTTGTCACAAAATAGAACTAAAAAGTGTATGTTGGCTGCCACTAAACTTTTATTTTTCATAGTATAGCAGTAAATATTAATTTTGAGGGGGATGAAAGCATCTCTTTATTGATCTTTGAAACTTAATACATATTTTTTACAAAGCAAAACTTTACATTTAATTGTTGCCAGGCTTCTGCATCTACTACCATTTCTTTCCTCTGGAATGTATGTTTATTAGAAAAATAAACAGTAAATATTCTAATGATATTTTTGATATCTTTCTGTAGGAGGCACTGAAACTTCAGCAAGATGTAAGGAAAAGGAAACAAGAAATTTTAGAAAAGCACATTGAAACACAGAAGGTACAATGTTAAAGTTGGATTTGGCAAAATATATTTATGGGTGTTATAATTTTGAGTAAATTTAATTTCACACTAGCTAGTCCTAAGAAATATATTTTATGTAATTGAGAAGGGTAAACTGAAATATTTATCAGTCATAAGATATCTATCAGTTGATTAATGTATTGAGATGAAGAACATACATTAAATGGTGAACTGAAGATTGGAGTGGTTTAAAGGAACTAGAGTGGTCAACTTGAAGTGAAAATAAGCTTTATCCAGATATGTTGCTGCACAGTAGTTTGTCAACAGATAGTTGGAACCTTTTCCTCAATGTTGAAATATGTATCTTTCTTTAATTGGCTTGGGATCCTCTAGTTTTGTGTTATCCAGTATGGTAGCTAATGGCTTCATCCAACTTTTGAATACTTGAAATATGTTTAGTCCAAATTGTCATGTGCTCTATGGATACCATAAAATGCATACCAGATTTCAGACATAATATGAAGGGAAAAAGTAAAACATCTCAATTTTTGTTAAAGTACAGAATTTTGGATATACTGAGTTCAATACAGTATTAGTGGGACGCCTGGGTGACTCAGCAGTTGGGCGTCTGCCTTTGGCTTGAGTCCCGTCCTGATCCTGGGATCTGAAATCAAGTCCTACATCAGGCTCCTTGTGGAGGATCCTGCTTCTCCCTCTGCCTATGTCTCTGCCTCTCTCTCTGTGTCTCTCATGAATAAATAAATAAAATCTTTAAAAAAAAAATACAGTATTAGTTTACTGGTTTGGGGTTTTTTTTTTTAAATCTTTTTAATGTGACTGCTAGAAAATTTAAAATTATTTACGTAGTTTGCAGTATTTCTTTTGTACACTGTTGCTCTGTGACATATAGTATCAGTTTTTGATTATGTCTAGTAATAAAGATTATGACATTTCAAAATAATGAAAAATACAGAAACTTCTACATTTTCGCTTAAAGTTTTTAATTTAAATTTGGATATCCTTTATAGGAGAAATTACAGTATTTTACACCAAAAACTGAAACCACCTTGAATCAGCATACCTATAATACGTGCTATCTTTCACACCATATTACCTTGTTTATCTTTTGTTTCCTGTCCATTTTGGGGATATCATTCTTAGGCAAGCCAGTTGGTATTCCCTGTAGTATTCCATATTACAAAGAAAGTAATTAATTTTTTAAGATGTCATTATGTGAAGGGAACCATAAAACTTCCTCTGTCTCTTTCTGGTTTGTAGACTGTGTTTGAAGTGGCAATACTTAGAGGTAGGAATACCCACAAATGGATTGAAAAGTAAAATTATTGATATTACTTCAAATTGACAACTTTTTTGGTGGTCAGATTGAATTTCTTATGGTTGTGTGCTTTGACTTAAGTTCTGAGAGACCAGTGGCATTGTGTAATTCTTCTCAATATGCTAAGATTAAGACTTGAGATAGCACCACCAAATCTGTTACTTTGTTATCTTAAGTAGTTGTAAGCCTTGCAGTGAATATGTAAACTAAAACTGTTATTTATCTTTATACTTATTTTGCTGTGTTTGCTTTGTGAATAATATAAGGAAAAAGTATCTTAAGTTTTCTCTTTTTAAAAATTTGGCAGATGTTAATTTCAAAACTGGAGAAAAACAAAGCAATGAAGTCTGAAGATAAAGCAGAAATAATGAAAACTTTAGAGGTTTTGACAAAAAATATTACCAAATTAAAAGATGAGGTCAAAGCTGCTTCTCCTGGACGTTGTCTTCCGAAAAGTATAAAAACCAAGACTCAGGTATTTCACTTTGTGTTGTTACTCATTATACTATTTACTAAAAAACATTAAAATGCTATACTGTTTAAGATTGTTTTCCTTTTAGGTAATATTCTTTGCTTAATATTGGACTAATATATGCTAACATTTTTTCCTTCTTTTATTAATTAATAGTATATATATATATATATACACACACACACAACAAACTCTACTAATCTCTTAAATCCTTTAGATTATAATTGGAAAGTTAGTAATTAGGAGAATAGTTATGGATAATCTTGAAAAGCTAGCTTGAAGACAAAGTGATACAGGTACTTGAATGCTTGATGAATACTTGAATGAAGAGATTGAGCTTTATTTTATAAAGAGTTCATATTATAAAAAAAAGAGTTCATATTATAAAAGGTTAATAAACAGAAGTAACATTCTGACAGCATTCTATAGAATTGATTGAAAGGGGAGAAATTCAGATAGATCAATCCATTGGATATGAATAAGTGAGGAAAATAATTTCATGTAGTAGTAAGTGATTTTTAAAAATCTACAGTTATACAATATTTATACTTGGTATTGTATGTATGTATATGTATAAAATCATGAGTTTATATTGATATTTCTGATTCTCTCCAGTACCACAGGATGCTTCTTTTCCTTCTCTTACTCCATATCTTATCTCCTTTTCCGATAATGACAACTTGTTTCCCACTAACATCAATACAATACTCATTTGCACAGTTATTTAATACATTCCACATAGTTCTAGAATTGCTTCAATAATACCACTTCTGACAACTAAGTAAAAGATTCAAAATTTATTTCTATTCTTTCTAAGGTTACAACATATTCAACTAAGGGTATAGAGTCAGAACTATGGCCTGGGAACTACTTTTTTTTCCCTTTTTGTGGTTATGTCACCAATTGTTAGATGGATTTGTAGTCAGTTTCGGATTCCACTCCCTTTCATTCTTGCTGACTTAATTTTATTTTTTGAATAAATAAAACATTAACATGATTCAAAAGTAAATTACATAAAAAAGGTGTGTATATAGAAGACCTTTTCTCTTTGATCCCTGTCACACCATCCCCAATTGTCCTTCCCTCTTGGTGTGTGTGTATGTATTCTTTCCTACAAAAAACTGTTCTTTTATATTGCTCATTAACACCTTGGGTTTGTTTTTTTTTTCTCTTTTTTTCTTTTCACAGTTATTTCCTGAAAATTGCTTCATATCAGTCCATAGAAATCCCACTCTGGCTTCTGTGTGGACAACGAATTATAGGGAAATGAGTGGAAGTAGGAACAAGTTAGGAAGCTATGGGAGTAGTGTAGACCAGAAGTGATTGATGGCTTGAAGTAGGGTGGTAGGACTGGAGATAGAGAAGGAACGTATGGATTAAATGGGAATATGTAAAAGTTCTTTGTTTAAAAAAAAAAAAAAAGTTTATAAATGCGTGATATTATTGTCACTTAAATTATTAATTACCATTTTCTAGATGCAGAAAGAATTGCTTGACACGGAACTGGATTTATATAAGAAGATGCAGGCTGGAGAAGAAGTCACTGAACTTAGGAGAAAGTATACAGAATTACAGCTGGAAGTATGTTTCACTACAACAATGCAATATTCTAAAGACGAGCAGATGTAGTCATGGTGGTCAATTTGAAAGTATATCCCCCTCATTCTAGTCCATAATTGTTGATAGTGTCTGACATAGTGGAAGTATAGAAGTTAGCAAATTTTTTAGAACTGGTAGAGTAAATCTTTTATTTAATGAAAGGTGGCAGCATTTCTGTCTATACGCCCAAGTCCTTTTACTTCTCATGAGTTTAGTTCCTTTTCTAATTTTAGTCTCTCCTTCTCTCTGGGACCAAAATCTATTAAGGCCTTTTCAGGTATTCTTACAGAGATATTCTGTGCATAAATAGGCATATTACATATATTAGAGTTGCTATAAGGATCAGACTATAGTGGAGAACTGTATTAAAAACATGCCTACCTAAGTTTTGCCTATAGATGGTGCTGTGGACGTTTATAAAAGAAAATAAAGCACTTCTAATTTAGCTATATGATCATATAAGAAAAATCTGGTGAATTATTGCAATAAGCATTTGTAACATTTAGCAAAAAGATATTTAAAAATCAGGATTGCATTTTGAAATACAGAGACTTTAATGTCATTAATGTAGTTGGTACTTGTCTACATTTATCAGTGATGCCACGATTAAAAGTTTTTACATTTTAGATTATTACTTTTGCCTTCATCTAAGAATTACACTTTTTTCCCCAGATTTGTTAGCACCCTAATAATTTTTTTTTCTAATGTATGACAAATCTGAATTTGGTCTTGGCATCTAACCATTAAAGACTTAATTAACATTTAGCAGCCACTATGCTTGTCGTAAGGCTCTATCTTGTTTGTCATAGAAAATCATAGGATGGTGTCTAAACCTGCATATATTTTGCATTCTCTGGAAACTTGATAGGGATGCCTGTGTGTCCTGGCCAAGATAATAGGTTCTGAAAAAGACCAATTGCTTTTATATTAATATAGAATTTGTGTTTTCTTTACTCTGGAGATTACTTGCCTGTGTTGGCACTTTAAAAAACAAGTTATCATTTTAAAAATTTTGGCTCAGACTTTAGTAAATAAATAGTTCTACCAATATTCTTTATTAGCCCATGTTTTGTTTCTCTATCATGATTTTGTAGTACTGTTGGTATATATAGTAATGCAGTATTTCCCAGTGTGTGTCATTGGCCACACGAGTTCCATTTTTTGTTAACAGATATTAGTGCAAAAAGCTTGTGAGGCCAAATAAATATGGGAAAGGTTGTATTAAACATACATTTTGCTATAGGGTTTCTTTAGGGGTTTGTGTTTTGTGAATCCCTAAATAGACATATTCGGTATTGCTAAAATTTATTTGTCCATGGACCGATGCCCTTTTGCAGGGAACATTTTAGGACAGTGTTAACTCGGAGCATACTGCTGTATATGCTGCTCTGTATATGCTAATCCTTAACCTATGAAGTTTATTATTTGGGTTTTAGGTTATTATTTTAACTAATGTTAAGATGAACTGTCTTGAGATAAAACAAATACTTATGTTTGAAGAGCTTTTGTCAGTGGTGCCTGCTTGACATTTCTACTTGGATATCTCACATTCTCAGACTCAACCTGTTTGAAATTGAAATTTGCTTTGCCCCTAAATTCCATCTACACAGTTACTCAAAGCAGAAATCTGTGAATCTTCATTGATTCCTCCCTTTCCTTCAACATTCATATCCAGTTAGTTTTATACATATTACTTCCACATGGATCTTAAATATCTTTACTTCTCTATGTTACCACCACTGTAGACAAAGCTTCCATCTTTAGTTGGAGCTATTTTAGTATCCTAACTGGTTTCCCATCTCATTCTCATCTTCTACTCTGTTCTTAAAACTAGCCAGAATAACATTTTAAATACTGATTTGATTGCATTACTCTACTTCTGTGTTTGAAATGTTTTAACTGGGGATCCCTGGGTGGCGCAGCGGTTTGGCGCCTGCCTTTGGCCCAGGGCGTGATCCCGGAGACCCGGGATCGAATCCCACATCGGGCTCCCGGTGCATGGAGCCTGCTTCTCCCTCTGCCTGTGTCTCTGCCTCCCTCTCTCTCTCTCTGTAACTATCATAAATAAATAAAAATTAAAAAAAAAAAAAATGAAATGTTTTAACTGATATTCATGGCTCTTGGGATAAAAATTAAAATCCTTAATTGGGTTCCTTAAAATTTTTCATGATCTGGTTCTTTCTATCTCTCTAGCTTCATTTCTTTATCCCATCTGGTCCAGCTGCCCTAGATTTCCTCTACTCTTGGAAGTATTGTGTTTCTATTAGCCTAGATTCCTTATTCATGCTGCAGCCCCTACCCCTCACTCTTACTTTGCTTGTTCTTTGTTTCTTTGATTCATTGAATACATACTAAATACTTAAATATTTAGTTTGTCGGCTGCTATTGTAAGTGCTGGGAATTAAGTAGAGAATTAAGTGAAAAATATCCTCATGGAACTTTCTAGTATCTTATTCATTTCCAATCCTTAATGTTCTGTTCAGGTCTTTAAAGCATTTCCTTACTTTTTGAGTTACTTCTCATTGATACAATTAAATAACTTGGTTGCTAAATGTCTCTTACCATCTAGGATTTCAGTGTCAGGAAGGTAAGGAGTTGCAAATAGGAAGTGCTTGTTAGTAAATAACTGCAATGAAGGAATGATGTACTATTCATATAAAACAGTGCTGTGGAATATAAGTTATTATGCTACATTGGTTGTAAAATGATTGTATACATGACTAAAATAATGAATTTGAGATTATATCTACTGAAGTCAACAGGCAAACAAACAGAGACTATTTGCAAGTCGTAAGTGGAAAAATTAATTTATTGTATATTTATTAGTATTAAACTGCCGAAGTGACATTTTAACACTAGAATTGATGGTCTTTTTATGATACAGTCAATCTGATATCTTGGAAAGTAGGAACTTAGAAAAAGGCACATTTAAGAATTTCATAACATTGTTTAAATTACTGTTATTGGGGATCCCTGGGTGGCTCAGCGGTTTGGTGCCTGCCTTTGGCCCAGGGCGTGATCCTGGAGTCCCGGGATCGAGTCCCGTGTTGGGCTCCCAGCGTGGAGCCTGCTTCTCCCTCCTCCTGTGTCTCTGCCTCTCTCTCTCTCTCTCTGTCTATCATGAATAAATAAATAAATAAATCTTTTAAAAAATTACTGTTATTTTGTTTTCTCATTTCATTAGCTACCTAAATTTGCTTTTACTTTAAAAACTAAAACCCTAACTTAAATTATAAGATCCTTTGTTAGGCCAGTATTTGAATATGATGTCAAGTTGTATAAAAGTTTGACTAATCTGACAACATATTATAACATGTGGCTTGTATTAGAAATTGTAACATTTAACTTGTGTGTCTGATCTCTTCAAGGCTGCAAAGCGAGGGATTCTTTCATCTGGTCGGGGTAGAGGAATTCACTCAAGAGGTCGAGGTGCAGCTCATGGCCGAGGCAGGGGTCGAGGTCGAGGTCGAGGTGTGCCTGGTCATGCTGTGGTGGATCATCGTCCCAGGGCATTGGAGATTTCTGCATTTACAGAGAGTGATAGAGAAGATCTTCTTCCTCATTTTGCGGTACTTCCTTAGTGTCCAACAAAACAAGTTCTGATAATCATTGTTGGGGATAATGGAAATTAAAGGAGTAGTTATGAAAATATGAGTAATTTAAACCCATTAATCTGATAAAAGGGTTTGATTAATCTATAATTATCTTTGGCTAGTTATTTAAAAAAATTTTTTGTTTAATAAATGTTACTATTCTTAACACTTAGTAGGCCTTCAATATTGTAAATGAATGATTTAAATTTTGCTATTTCAGAGGGGTATGTCCTATAGTTTAGTTTCATTTGATACATACTTTTAAGAGAAAATTTAGCACATTGCTTAGGTCATCCACATTGTTTAAATTAAGATGGAATTTTATTTGTTAATGTATTCTTGATCTAGCAGACCTTAGGAATGAAACAAGACAAAATTTTGAAATATGATCTTGAAGTTGCCTTTACTCAATGGCAAGCTACAATTAAAGGGAGTCAGACTAATATAGACTGACCTATAAGAAAGGAGAATGAGGTTCTAGTCCTGGCTAACCTATTTATTTAACTTGGACTCCTGGGATCCATTGGGCTCATATGCAGAGTGGAAATTATACTTGTCCGAAGACCTTTTCAGCTTAAATGTTGTGATTCTTAGTGGTATCCCAAAGATTAGTTACTAAGCATCAGTCTTGCCAAGACTATATAGTAATTGCTCTGGAGATATGAAGGAAATAACTACTTCTTTACCTTCAAGGATTTTATATATATTGTTTTAACACAAAGTAGTTAAAGTAAACTACAAACATAAGTTATAACATAATCAAGCTAAATTTATTAAGAACTGTAAGTACTTCAGTAGTAGAAAAGTATCTTTCATACAAGCATATGATGGAAAAAGAATAGTGGAGGAGAATTTCATGAAGTAGAAAAACTGTAGCTTAGATCTTGAAGGATCAGTAAGCTTATAGATAGTACACAAATGATTGATTCTTTTGGAAATTCATATTTAAATGACAGTCATTCTAGGCTGTTAACAAGTCACAAAGGTAAAACTGTGTTTTGTCAGGATATAGGGAATTATTGAAAGATATGGTTTATATATAGAGATTTAAGAAATAACTAAAATGGTTAATATTTAAGGATGAGGAATCTGGAAAGTCCTATGCCTGATGGTTTCAAAGGGAGAAAGAAAGGAATCAGAACTAGAAGGGATCTTAGAGATAATCTAGCCCAGTTCTTGCCTGTTCTCCACCCCAGCTCCCCCTACCCCTTTCACAGAGGAAAGGAGATTCAGATAATCGTTTTGCGTGTAGTTGTACAGCTAAGGAAACTAGCAAAGAATATGCCAAAATAATCCAAATAAACAAGGTGAGTTTGTTATGAATGTATCTTAGTGAGACTAGGATGGTTTTGGTTTTATAAATAGCCAGAGCCTCTAAGTGGAGATTCTTTCATGCATCTAGAGATTTGAACTCCTTTCAAAATTAGTAGTGGCAATGCACATTTAAGAATAATGCAGGCTTAAACTTTAGTTCTCTGTCTCAAACTGAGATTTGAACATGTGACAAGAGGAAAAAAACTATATTATTACAGGACCATTGACTGTTACAAATTGTGATGAACAGAAATGCTTTCTTTAATTTATCCCCTGGGACCAGTAGTAGTGTTGATAATACAATTATAGCTAAAAGTTATAGAGCATTTATTTTGTGGCAGGTATTATTCTGAGTGCCTTATGTAATTCATTATATTATGAATTATTTCAACAACTCTGAGGTAGGGTACCTTTATTATGCCCACTTTAGAGGTGAAGAAGCAGCAGCAGAAGAGATTAAGTAACTTGTTTAAGTTCATGCACCTAGTAAGTGACAGAGCTGAAGGGATCTGATTGATGCTAGAGTCCGTTGTCTTTACAGAAATTTTTGGTGTGCGTGTGTGTGTGTGTGTGTGTGTGTGTATTTAATGAGATTATAGCTATTTTGGTTTGGGGTAAGAAAGAAGTATTATCAATGATATGTAAAGGATTAGAATTTTATATGATAAAGGTTGTGGTTTGTAGAAAAATGCTTCTACAGAAAAAGTAAAATCCAAGAAACCAAAAGCAAGCATAATTTAATGTTTTTAGGTTTTGTAAAGGGTGTGTGGTATAGAGGAGTATGTAGTAAGTGAAAGCCAGAGAGAGTTCAGATATTAAACTTAAAAGATCTAGATTCTCCTGCTATTTATCTTAATTACTTTGGGAAAATTATTTAAATCCTCTGAAATCTTTTTTTGCACCATTTTTAAATTGGGAATGACACAGAAACTCCTAGAATATTCTGAGGGTTAAATATTCTGTTTTAAAAAGAATTTAGCATACTCTGGGATTGGAATAATGAAGGAAGGGCAATAAGGAAGCCTGGTCTTGACCATTGTTTCATTTATTTAAAGAACAGTTCATTCAAATATAAGTTTCCCTAATTCTAAAAAGTGTAGAATTGTAAATAGGACCACTCTTTATCTTATAATATCAAGTGCTAAAATGAATTACTCATTTTTTTTTTCTGTTAACCACCATGAATTGTTATATATTCTGGGTTACATTTATTGGTATTTTAAAAGCCATTAGGATTTTGGATGTTTCAAAATATTTATTTGGAGGAAATACTTCTTTTTAATTTAAAGCAATATGGTGAAATTGAAGATTGTCAGATTGATGACTCTTCACTTCATGCAGTAATTACATTCAAGACAAGAGCAGAAGCTGAAGCAGTAAGTATTAGAAATAATCTAATTTATTGAAAATTCAGATTTAAATGTTTTATCAATATTGCTTTTAAGTCTTAAGGAAATTTTTTTTAAATTACTAAACAACTAACTACACTTTGACAGTAGACAGATCGTATGAAGTAATTCATGACCACAAAGATGTCCTAAAGCAATTAGGCAATTCTATTTATAACATGATATAATTAGAATAGATAGTCACCAAGTTGAATATTAAGTTATATTGTCTTGAGACACCAGCAGTTCTCCTTCTTTTCTCTTTCACAGGGGATAGAGCCACCCCACTTTCCATTATCCTTTTTCTCAGCTCTCCCAGAACAAATTCTCTTTTGGCAGAATAAGTGATGAGAGATAAGGTGGAAGCTGAGATATAATCCTGATGGCAGGTCTTCTAAACCATTCCTCATCTGCTCCTTCCTAGTCCCAGTCCGCTGAACTCTAGCATATTCCTAGCTCAGCAAATCCCCAGCTAAGCCTCTACAACTTTCTGCCCAAGGCATGATATATTGCTGTAGCTTTTAGGGTTTTTTTGGTATAGTTGTCTTAAACTCTGTATTTTGAATTGTCTTTCATCTGGACTTAAAAGATTAAAAAAAAGGAAAATGAGTATGACTTGTGGGAGGTTCATAGGAATGTTTTTAGCCCTGTGTGTTCTTCAGGCTTGTAGAAAAATAGCTGTACCATCATGTCCTTGGAAAAATGCAGTTAAGAGTTCCAAATAGTTAATGTAGTGTGAATGGAAGAGTGGTATGCTTTTTAGAAGTTTTAAGCTGATTGTGGTCTAAAAATTTTAAAAACTTTCTAAGTTGTTTGATCCTCTTTGTAGTGAATACTTCCTGACAACACAATGATACCTTACTGGGGACCTACCTAATCTGGTAGGAGTTGCTCTTGGGGCATTGTAACCAGTATAAGACTGTGGGTCTGAAAAGTCTCAGTAAAGTGTTCAGCTGGTGCCTTGTAATAACTAGTGTCAAGATTCGTGAGGTAGGAGGTGGATAGTTTTATGGAATAGGAGTTCCTGATCCTAGAGTTTTGTTTTCTTAAATCTAGTTTTGGATAATCTTTCATTTAAAAGTCTTTTTTGAGAGTAAAAGGAATTATTGATGAGAGTTTAAAACTTTCTTATAAACTTGTATGTATATCTGCTATATGATATATTAAAAATAGATCTTTAATCAAGTTTTCTCTCAAAGGTATTGTTGACTATAAATTAAGAATAAGCTTCCTTTAATTGATGACTTCAGTGACAATTTTCAGTTGCTTGAGTATGTCTCTTAATGTTCTGTTTTCTAGGCAATAGTGCTAAAACAAAGATAGTTGTCATTGTACCAATGGTTAAAAGTTTGTTAAAACTTCTTGTTTATGTGGCTGAGGGGAAAAAAAAAACCTTTTACCTCTTAAGTAATTTTTGGAAGTTTTGCTCTTGGAAGATTTATTGATATATGCCCTCTTTTTTGGGTGTTGCTTTTCCACCTCAGATGTATATATTTATATAGTACATATGTTTTCCAGTTGAATAGCAGTCACTTCAAAAGATTAGGAATTAATGTATGACAAACACTTTAACACTGAATTATGTGGAGGTTGAAGAAGTGACTAAGTCAGATCTGGTAAGAATTACCTTTTCAGAGTAAATACCATTTTAGTTGGAGTTAGTAGGCTAAAAGGAAAAATTACTCATTACTATGATAAACATTTGAAATTAAATTACAGAAGTTGTTAACCCATAAACATTTCCTTAAGCTAAAAAAAGTTCTTTAAATTTTGTAACCTTCTCCTATAGAAAGGAATAGGAAAGTAAGTTGAAGCCTATCTTCTCCAAGTAGGATGTAAGCTAAAGCAGTGGTTTTCAAACTTCTGGATTTCAGAGAATATTAAAATTTAGGAATTTAACAATTAATGTGTTTGACATAGAGGTGCCAATTTTTTATTTTGTCAAAGAAGAATGTTTAAAAAATACAAAACAGATGTTTTGTACCATCACCATAAATAAAGAAAATTTTAACACCAAAGATGTAATAGATTATAAACTCAGTAAATGATAGGCCTTCCCAAGAACAGATAATTATCAACCTTTTCTAATGTTTATTTCCAAATATTTCTTTGTTATTTTCTGAACTGATGTCCTAAATGAATGAATGAATATCTGTTTATTTTCTGTAATTAATAGATGCACAGTTTTTCAAAGTGAAAGTACCAGATAAGGTACTTGAGACATTCATATATAACTGAAAAGTGAGAAATTTTCCCTGTATGGATGTACCAAATTTAATCAGCCATGTTGATGAACTTTAAATTGTTTTTATTCTTTTACAGTGTAGCAGTAAATATTATTGGTACATATTTCTCTGTATATATGTGAATATAACTAAAAGATCTATTCTTGATACATTATTGCTGGATGAACAGATATGTGCATTTAAATTTTTGATGTATAGTCTTAAAATTGCCCCCTTCATTCTTCTCATATAGATTGTACCACATCTCCACATCTCCTTGCCCACCAAAGATGTATGAGAGTGCCTTTTCCCCACACACTTGTGTACTCTGCACAGTGGTTATTTATATAAAGTACATGAGCACATAAGCCACAGTAAGATAGCAGTTTTATTTTGGTAAAAATAGCAACTCATTTCAGTTATAATACACTTTTCTCTTACAGTTGAAATTGAATATTTTCATATTTGTTTAAATGCTCTTTGTTTCTGTCAGCTGTTAATGTCTTTTGCCTATTATCTTGCTGAATTCTAATCTATTGATTTTTTTTCTTTCTGAATGAACTATGGGGGATTTGTATAATACTAGAAAATTGGCTCATTAGTTTTAAACATTTTTATGAAAATTCATATGAATTTTATTTGGTATAAGGAGTGAATAGAGAGCTTACTTGCATTTAGTAAAAGTTAGTTTTCCAAACTTAGGTGAAATACCTTTAGTATGTAAAAATTTTCCATGTTTATTGGGGCATCTTCAGGACTCCTCTTCCATTGATCAGTTTTCTTTTCATGTACCTTTTCCTCACTGCTTTAATTAAGGTAAACTTCATAATAATATATTTAATGTATTATTTGTCAGGGCTGTTGTTTGGATTTCTTATGCCCAGCTATTATTATTAATTTTCTGCATTTTCCTGATATATTTTATGTTTATTTTTTATATAGGCTTTAGAATAAACTTACCAGGTTCTAAAGAGATAGAATTCTTATGGATAAATCAACATCTTTATGATACAAATATTCCTCTAGAACATCATTGTATTCCAATCCTTTTTTATCCTCTAAGACCATTTAAAGGTTTTCTTTATATAGATTATGAGAGTGTGTGTGTGTATATATATATATATGTATATATATATAAAATATACATATGTTGCATTATGTAATATAATGTAAAATATATATAACATGTATAATTTCTTTATATAGATACATATATTATTTCCCCCCCCCCCGCCATTTAACTTCTAGTTATTTTAAATGAGGTCTTTCTTTCCATTATATTTTCTCTTGATTGTTTATATTGTTTGTAGAAAAACTATGTCAGTTTTTATTAAATATGTAGCTGCCATCTTACCAAGATGATAGTCCTGGGTTCTTCAGGTAATCATATCACTAAAAAATTGGTAGTTTTATTTCCATCTTTAATGTTTATAACTTCTTACTTTCTGTTGTTAATACCTTTAGAAAAATGTTAAATAATTAGTAGTAATTGTGTCTTTACTCATGAAATGTCATTCGTTGTCTTGTTCATGAAATGAATGAAAATGATAAATGAATGAAAACATTTCTTATATTTTTAGTATATATGATGCTGGCTTTTTAGATTAAGGTAGAATACAAATGATTCCTGTTTTTTGAAAGCTGTAGAGATTTTTGTTTTTTTGATCTGAAATGGATTTTATCATAACTTTTGTGTATTTATAGAAATATGAGAGGTTTTGTTCCCTTTAATCTATTTATAGTGTTTCCTAAAATTGAATTTAAACCTTTTGCTTCTGGTACAGATTCCCATTATATTGTGTTTCTCTTTGATAAATCCCTGAAATCTAAAGTCTATTCCTTTTTTTTCTGTTCTTTTTATTTTTTATTTATGTTATATTAGCTTCAGGTATACAGCATAATGATTTGACACTTCTCTATGTTACTCAGTGCTCACCGTGATAAGTGTAGTCACCATACAACATTACTACAATATTATTGATTATATTTCCTATGTTATACTTATCATCCCTGTGACTTATTTTTTTTAACTGGAAGTTTGTACTCCTAAGATTTTATTTATTTATTCATGAGAGACACAGAGACAGAGAGAGAGGCAGAGACACAGGTAAAGGGAGCTTTTGCAGGTGGGTGTTCTGGGAAGTAAATTTCGAAGAAATGGTTTTAAATCTTTTAATCTTTTAAAATATTTTTCTTTTCAATAGAAAGGATTTGTTTATTTTTTTTTTCTTTTATGGCTTTGGTATTTGGTGGTTTTTCATTTAGATTATCAACTATTTTCACTGAGGTGAGCAAATTTAATTTTACCTTCCTCTGAAGTTATTTCCTCCACTTTCCTTTCTTATTTAGTATACTTTTATATTTACCTCACTTCTACCTTTATGACCACTACCACCTCACTGAAATAGGCATCTTGTAGAATACATTTAAATATGATGTTTTTTACTAATATTTTATTAGTTACAAAGTTCATTTTTAAATGTACATTTAATAAAATGATTGCAGAATTCTTGAAGCAACTGCTACAGTATTGAAAAGCACTGATCTAGTTGATACTATCTTATTAAGCAATAGTAAGACAGTATGGTACTAGACTTGGCCAAAAATTCCAGAGGTTATAAGGACAAAATAATAACTAAGAATATTCTGAAAAGGATGAAGAGTGATATCAAATTCATTATGAAATAAAGAAGTAATACAGTAATGGTATGGATAAACAGCTAATAGAACTAGAGTCCAGAAAAAGACTTAAGTATCTAAAAGAATTATAGAGGATTATAGGAAGATGTTTTATTTAAATCAGGGAATTTAAATTTACTGAGTAATCTGTAAATAATATTAGGACAACTGACTTTCAGGAAAAAATAATACATTGTGTGTTTATTTTTGGTATCAAAGATATATATGGAATTCTGAAAATAATCTTAGTGTAAAGAAGGCTTTTTAAAGGTTTGGCACAACCTGGAAACCATAAAGATAAACACTGATAAATTATAGTACATGAAAATTTAAACTTACTTATGACAAAAATTTAGTTATGACAAAAAGAACAGAAACATCTTTCCCTTCAGTAAAATCATGCATTATAAACAAAACCATGATCCAGTTGAAAAAAGAATATTTTGCCAAACAGGACAAAGTTCATTTAAGAAATTAATTTAAATGTGTGTGTGTGTGTGTATATATACATAGAGCCATTCAAGAAAAGTGGAAAGTCTGTTGGTATGGCTATGGAAAGGATCTGTAAAATAATTGGATTAATGATAGAAAAAAAAAGTGTAAGATCAGTAAAGTATGTTCCCATGTACATATCCTACATATGTATATACACGAACCCTTTTAGTATGTGCATAGAACTTAATTTAGTGTGTTGCAGGATTTTTTTCCCCAAACTCTTCCAAAGATAATGGTTCTCTCTTCAGAATGGGACATCATGGATTATGATTTTTTTTTTACATTATATAACCTGAACTTTATGAATTTTTTAAAAAAATAAAATGATTGGGTTGTAGAATTTTTTTAAACTTTAAAGATTTTTATGTTGTAAATTACCTGAAATAAATTTGCAAGAACTTAAAAAGCAAGAACTAAGTTATCTCAAAAATGTATATAGCCAGAAGTTTGTATAGTTTATATAGTCAGAAGTTTCTAATGGAGAAGGTTGATAAAATGTTAAGTATACCTAGCTTTGAAAATCATCCTGTAAGATGTTAAAATTAAAACTTTAAAAAAGTTAAAACTTGAGAGGGTTGTAGACTCACCTTATAAATTTGAAAGTCTGTGTGCTAAATATAGAGATTTACAGTATTAGGTCATCAGAAATGTCAAGAACTTCTAGAAAATATCAGTAAAAGCTTTGACCTTTTTTTAACTGGATGAAAAGATGAGCTTTATGAGTAGACATTTTGCATGACACTCTTAGAATTCCTACAGTAATATATTTTTATGTAATAGTTTTAGTTTGAAAAAATTACAAGTTGTTTCTAATCTTAAATACCATATATAACTACTTAAAAATTTTTTAATTATATAACCCTGTGATGAGGCCATGGACTAAAAACTCCTGAGCTGCGTTTTAATGGGCATGAAATCTTTAAATTTATCATAGATTTATATGTGCAGATTTAAAATTTATATCTGGAGATTTTAGATCACACAACTCATGGTCAGGTGTCACTGAACATGTAATTGTTTCTAGATTTCACATTATGCTATACTTTGAGGTTGTGCTATAAATCTTTTGTGACTATGAGTTATTTAGGTATATTGCTAACATTGATTTATTTCAGTTCATGGTACTTTAATTTGAATGCACGATTTCTTAACCAGTCACTTAATGTAGCAAATACTAAGTTTGACTTCAATCTTAATGCAGTTCTGAAAGCTTTGTAAGAAGTACTTTAGTTTCAGTAGAAACGTTGAGTTTTTTTCTTCATGGAAGTAACATATTTGTAAGAGTGATATGACAAACATCATATATTTAAAAATAATGTTATACTCTACACATGCAAAATTATTTTTTATTTGTTAAAGTTTTCCAGTTTGTAGTTACTTTGCATGTCACTTGTAAATTAACAATTTAAATGCAATGAAATACAGTTAGCCTGTTGATCCTAATTTAGACTTCAATTCAGAATCTGCAGCCAGGATCTTGAAATGCCTTGAGATTGTTGCCTTGAATAGCCGTTTTATTGTGTTTTAAACATGTAAAGATAGTTCTAGTCAGATACTGGCCAGTAGTAAAAGATCTCTGCTCAAGCATGAGAAAGTGTACTTGTTTTCTTTTTAAAGGTATTTCCAACCACAAAGCTGGGTTTAGAAGTAAATAACCATAAAAAGTAAATAATAAATTATAATAGTAAGTGAAGAAATAAATAACTACATAGTAAATGGATAGGTATCTTTGCTTTTGTTTTAATTTAAATATTAGGTGCTATAACGTTTCACTGTTTTCTTCAGAAATTATTATTAATGTTCAACATTCTAATGTTCTTAATTGTTTTAGGCTGCAGTTCATGGAGCTCGTTTCAAAGGGCAGGATCTAAAACTGGCATGGAATAAACCAATAACTAATATTTCAGCTGTTGAAACAGAAGAAGTTGAACCTGATGAAGAGGAAGTATGTTTTTTTTTTTTTTAATTTGTTTTGGCCCTAAGTGCTCATGTTCTTATATGAGATGTGATTTTATGGCTGTGATTTTAACATAAAACTTTTATTCCTGAGCCATATTCCAGGAAGGGAATGTCAGATAAATGCAGACAACTTTAAATTTTCTGGATTAATGAGAACATGGATTGCTAATCCAAAAAGGAAAGAAAGAAAATCATATATATATACACAAATATATATACACACTCAGTTTTCATTTACTCTTAGAAATCAATAATTATCGTTTAGATTTTTATCCACAGGAAATCTTGTAATATTTTAAGTTTTAGAGTATATATCCTACTCAATTGCTTTATTAACATTTCAGGTTTCCTTTATTTTAATTCATATTGTTTTAGTTCATTAGAGTGAATGCCTGCTATATGGTAGATACTGTGATAGGCACAAAAATGAATAAGACACGGTCCCTATCATCAAGGAGCTTATAATCTGGAAAGGGGGGTGGTGACAGACACATAAGAAACTAATTATAATGAAAGGCTCAATAAAGATTTGAACAATATGCTGTGGGAACCTAGGGGAAGGAGTGATTATTTCTGTTCAGAAGAATCTTGAAGAAGGTGGTGACAAGCATAGCTGAAGCCTAAGTGATCAAAAAGCTTTCCATAACCAAGAGCTGGACTGAGAATAGAGTTGAGAGAGGCATTTTAGATGTGGAAGAGGAATTAGATATGGAACAGTCCATTTTACTTGGGTACAGCAGTTAGTATGATGGCCAATAGGTGTGAACATAAAAAACAGTGAAGTGGGAGAGCCCTTTGAAATCATAAACCTAAAAATAAGCAACTCTATTTTGTTTGATCATGAAATAAGCTATAGGAAAAAATTGAGGAAGTTAATAAATAAAGGTAAGGTGGGGAAACAATGATTCCATGTTTTACCTTTGTTAGATTTTCGTAATGGCACTTCATTTGTTTGAAGAGCATTCGAGGCTGTTATACATATCCATAGTCAAATGCAAGAATAAAATGTGTATTTTGAAACTCATATACATGATTTGTCATTTTATATTTTAGATTATACCTTTGTCCTTCCATGAGTTTGAATTGAATGGGGAGAAAAGCAGGAGAGCTCCTGGTATTAGGTATTTTGAAAAGTTTGAAAAGTAGTCTGAGAAGCTTTTATGAAGGGAAATGGGGAAAAGCAAGGAATGCTATGAAAGAAATGTTTGTTACATATAGCAGAAAAAATATATAAATCTTGGTAGACGTTTCTACAAGTATTGATTGATTTAGTGTCCAGGGTTAGGGTAAGTCAGAGAAGACTTATTGATGTTTTCCTTTTTAAAAAAAAAAACTAAAGGTATTGAGCAATGTTTTGCAGGTGTAGAAGATGGCATAATTTGATCAAGTGAGGCAGGAGAAATGGCATGTACAAAGGCTTTCTTTGATATTTTTTTTAGTGCCTATTTGATATAAGCAATAGAATAGATACTATAGAGAAACCATTGAGTGGATAAAGGTTGCTTTTCTTTGTTCTTGAATATTGTAGCTGTAGAAAATACCTTTTGTTTTCAACTCTGTTGAGAGAAATCAGTATTTAAAAGTGTCACCTTTTTTCTTTTCTTTTTTTTTTTGGGTAAATTCCTAAATGCATTTTAACCTAAAGTTTCAGGAAGAGTCTTTGGTGGATGACTCATTACTTCAAGATGATGATGAAGAAGAAGAGGACAATGAATCTCGTTCTTGGAGAAGATGATTTGACTGATCATTGATCTGCATATGCTAGAACTCTACCTGTGTTTCATTAGTATTATCTAATGTACTTTTACATATTTGTAAAAACAATTTTTTGGTAAAATGTGATGAAGATGGATTTCACAAATAGACAAAAGAGAAGAAAACTACCTTCTGATCCTGTATTTTGAAAGATTGATGTTTGCATTTTATTTCAGTAAACAATTGCTAAAGACATCACACTAGAAACATATGCAATGTTTTTATTACATACTTCTACTGAACATTACGGAATTCTTTGGGTTCTTTGTAATTTAATGAATAGGTCTAAAAACTTATGACCAATACTTGTTATAACTTAGAGGATTTTGTTTTACTCCAAATAAGGAATGAATTTGCATTTAAAATCTTAATGAATGTTTTCAAAAATGAATAGATAACATAGTACTCTAACTAAAGTCTCCAAGTTATGTATTCATAATATTACATAGTAGTATGCTTAGGCTTTACTATGTATTAGCCTTTTGTTGGACTTGTGTATGTATTTTACTATATGGGTTTTAATGATAATGGTGTATGACTGCTTTGCATATGAGTCCTTATGCATTCAGATGTTAAAAATAAAGTGGAATGGTCTCTTGAACAGAAAAGAAAAAAAAAAAGCAATGACAAAAAAAAAAAAAAAAAAACAACCCACAAAGGCCAAGACAATGTTCCTTGATTTTAAAAAAGAAAAAAAGAAAAAAAAAAAAAAAGAAAAAAATTAAAATAAATAGACCATTCCAGATGGTGATCTACCCTTCCCCCCAATTATCACAAAAGGAGCTATAATCACTAACTTATTAATAATGGTTACTGGTACCTTTACAATAATGTACAATCCAATGTGAAAAATTTATACCACTTCAGTTTGGTTTGATCCTATAAATTTTCAACAGATGTCTTAAAATTTAAAAGCAGGCTATTAGTTTGGAACCAGACTTCAAGTAGAGCTAACATTTGGTGAATAAGAAAACATCACATTACATTTTGGATGTATGAAAGAAAACATGACCATTTGAAGATGTATGAATAAAGAAATGTACTATAGATACTACTTTAGGAAAACACTGTTTGGTAAGTGTTCCAGTCTGATATTTTAAGTGTGCATTTCCTATACTTGTATAAAAATCTTTGACATTTGCAACAGTATTGTGATTTTAAGTGAATTTCTCTGGCAAATGAACATGATCATTGAAAGTTGATACAGCAATTTCAGGAAATAAATGCATTCTTTGTAGAATGAGGGGGTGGGAGATTACATATTTATCTTTTAAAATTCATCATTTCAGTTGCAAGTGTTTCTGCCCCTCCTAAGATCATAGTGATTTTATTAAATGTCACATTGAAAAAATAACTTTCTTCCCATACTGGGGTCCTCACAGTCACAAACTGTAATTCCAACACCATAATCCTCTGTCAGTGGTGTAACTAATGGCTGCTGTTCCTCTTTTTTTTTTTTTCCCCCTCCCACATTTAGGGTTAAAGTTGTATATATGTTCTTGATGGTAATACTATTTCTTAGGAGTGTTTTGGCTTGCAATTGGTACATGTGTTAATACTTAAAATTTCAAAATTGATTTCTTTTGTCAAAATAGTTATTCAAAAACTTCTTTACTTAGATCTATGATATATTTTTATGTAGTCTTTTGTATGTTGACTATGTGCTATTCTGATTCATTAGGTAAGTTTGTTTTCTTTTCTTTTTAGTAGTCGTGAAAGGTGCCAAATTGGCAGAGGCTCACGTTTCTTCTCTTTACACCAAACAGGTATTATAAAGAAAGAAAATCTTTCAAAGGCCAGTTAACTCTCCATGCTGATTTTTGGCTTTTAATTTGATTAGTAAATTTTAGCCTGGTTTTTAAAAAATTATTGTAAAATTCCCTTATAATGTAACTGAAATTACCTCCATAAGTAGCTTATCAGTTTCCCTCGTCTCAAATTCTCTAATATCCTAAAATTAAAATGTTTTAAGCCAGGTTACTTTGAATGAATCAGAAAACAAGTGTGTTTCAATTTTGTCCCAAAGAATGAGGATTAAATATTACAGACATTCATTAGGTTCACAATTACATTTTTGTTGTCATTAAGATTATTTTAACTATAAATATTACTTAGTATTTAATTGCTATTGGATTTTTGAAATTAATGAATATGCTTATAAATACTAGTACTCTGCATGTACTTTCATGTGTTCTGAGTTAAAACTTAAGGTATCCCTTTGAAGTAGTGCTAATTACCATTTTACAGATAAGGAAACTTAGGCTAATAGAGATGGAGTGACTTGCCCAAAGTCACAGTTAGTGAGTAAAAGGACTAGATTTGAATGCAGGCATTCTGATTTCAGTGCCAATTTTTTTTTTTTTTTTGACTCTACATTGCTACTCCTTCCTAATTATTGATTGAGCATGAGATTGTGTTTGCAGTAAATGTGGTAGTTCTTGCACAAAATTAGTAGACTTCTTGGTCATTAGCCAGTTCATATCTTTACCCTCCCTTCTAATACAGCACTTTGTTCATATCTCTGTTACAGTACTTATGTTGTAATATAATTTATCTGGTTTATATGTCTGTCTTCCCCACTAAATTACAAGCTCCTCTAGGAAGGGGACCATGTCTTATTCATCTTTTTATCTCTAGTGATTATCACAAAGCCTGGCTCATAGTGGGCACTCAGATGTTTGTTGGATGAATTAATGGGTGAATGCATATTTAAATCTCCAATAATGGAGTGACAATTACCTCCCTTGTTAATTCTTATCAATTTTTCAAAATCTCTCCTGAAGGTCTTCTCAGTTATTGAGACCATTTTGCTAAACAGTTCAACAGTTAAGTATTGCAACAGTGGGGTTACAAATACTGATGGAGGCATATGCATGTAGCCTTAGTGGAATTTCCACAGCAATTAAGACATTAATAATTTGGAGTATTAAATGTTGTAGTCAGTTTCAGGAGTAAACTAGCCTTTGGTTTCTTGTCAGTGTGCAAGAATAGAAATGCCAAGAGCCACCAATCTAGTCCATCCCACTAATTTTTTTTATATCCAAAGATGACCTAACTTAGAGCTTGCCAGATAAGAGTTAAGAGATTTAGCTTTTGGTCCCGGCTCTGCAACTAACTTTCTGGCCTTAGACAAGTCTCTTAACTTATCTAGGGGTGTTTCCTTGTCTGTAAAATGAAAGGGGTTGGACTAGATGATTTCAAGTTCCCATTCACACCTGTAGTTTCCTTGGTGGTATATTAGTATTTGATCTAAAACAATATAACTGTACCAGTTCTCCATACCTGTTGATGCCATTGTTGTTTCTGTCATCATGGAAACAACTAAGATTTGGTTATGATAATCTGTATTAATATGTCTTGGTACAGTTTTGTATATAGTGTTTCCAAATGCTTGCATTTGCTGGCACAAAATTCATTTAACCTCTAAAGTATAGCTAAACTCCCTATTCAATAGACTCCCTTTCTACTTATAACTTGTCCTTTTGCTTCTAAACTCAAAGTCTAAAACTCTTTCTTGTTACAATACGCTGCCTAAAACTTGAAACACAGTTTTAATTCTACAGTTGTCCCAACAAGTGTTTTGCTTTAGTACAGGTCTGGCTGAGTTTAAAGTGAAGAAAGGATCCAGAACAATGTAGGTAGCTGCTACTTACAGGAAAAAATTGAGAGAAATTATATATTATTGGCTAAAAGATTGATTAGGATTACCTCAAGGGATGGTTGAGTTGTCATTTTACATTTTTCACTCAATATTTTATGTCTACTTAAGCAGTGTTGTTTAAATGTTATTGGATAATTGTAAGATTTTAAAAATTAATTTTAGGATTTAATTGATGCCCAGCCATTTAATGAAATCATGTTGCAGAAATGGGAGAGTATTCCATAGCTCTTGTTTTATTGTAATACGATCAAGTATATCAACCAGTAGTTTACCATAAAGACAAAACTTCAGTGTTTTAGGTGATTACCTATAGAAAGTATGGCTGAGCTTAACTGTAGGAAATTTCCTGTGACTAGAACTGTTTTATGGGGACTGTATTTCCAGTCTTATTTGGAACACTAATCATTGGCTCTACGGGTTGCATAAGAAAGCGTAACAGTTGCTTGTTTGGTATGTTGAAATATCAATGGTTGTTTTAGAGTGTTATACAAACTTTATCAATCTATATTTTCTTTTTTTTCTTCCCCTTACATAATGTGAACTAGTTGTAGAAAATTAGTTTTAGTCCTTCTAGAATTTGTAGAAATATTTGTAAGCTTTTTTCCTTCCCTTACACAAAACTCTTTTAATCTTTTAAATCAAAAATACCCTGCGTGAAATTTTAGTTAATTAAATTAGTTCACTGATCTTTTCAGGGCTTTTATTCTTCTAAACCCCTATAAAATGAAAATTTAAATCAGTGAATAATGTTTATAAGGCAGAGAGAAAATTTCCTTTTCCTAGATCTCAGGTACTACCTTGTTCTTAACTTTTTGAACTGGCTAGTTGCTCTAAGGTATGTATACAGGCTTTTAGAGAAGAGTAGCTCCCCCCCGCCCCCATCATTATATACCTATAAGATAACAAGAGATTACCTTTCAAATTAGCTACCTAAAAGTTCTAAGAAAGAAAGAAATCTTGGTGAAATAACTGCCATCTCATTATTTTCTAATGAAAACATCATACTTGGTTAGAAAAATTCTGAATTTGGTAAATAACTTTCTTGCAGCTTATCAGTAATATATATTCATTTTGTAGTATAATTGAAAGCATTTTTTATTTTACTTTTTTTATATCAATATTATTGTTCCCTTTTCCTGCCTCCCTTATTACTTTATTTCATCCATCCATTTATCTTCCCATCATCCAAAGTTAGTCTTCCTTTGTATACCAAGCACTGTCTCATTCTGATGTGTTTCTTTTTATTTTTGGTTGTTTAATCATTGTGCTTAGTACAGAATTTTATGTCCTATAGTACAATTTAAAAATGAAATGGTTATCATATGGAGTTTTTAAGGAAATCAGATACACCTCACAATTACTTTGAAATCATTGGGAAATTTAAGAAAATTGTTCTTTTATTTTTATATACAGTATCTTGGAATATGTTCATGATTTCTTAAAGTTATTTTGCCTACTCACACGTCTATAAAACAGTTGACTATCTCATCAGTTACTACATTTCCTGGGCAGAAATTGTAGATCACAGCCATGTTGTAGCGCTGTGATCTTTGTGGCTTAATGTTTTAAGGAAGCGTGAAACAGAGAGGTTTTGTTAAAATCATTTAACCCAAAGCTGATTCTTTGTGAAACGTGTCTGCAACTTTGATTTTGATTCCTTTCTCAAATAGATTTTTTTTAATGTTTAGAAAAGTTGGAGATCATTTTATGGTGTGATTCAGTTTTTAGATTTATTTACTATTTTCAAAGTTTTTTTTTAATAGTCTTCTCTTTTTCCAGCAGAGAGAGATCATCATTGCCTGAATTTAGCTTTGTGACTACAACAGCAAGACCTGTTCCTGTCTGGAGACGACTGTTATAATATCATCCTATCATTTTATGTTTGCTCTTTATCAATTTGAATAGATGTTTACATGTACTATAATTTGCATTTTGTCTTTTCGCAGTTCTCTAATTGGTACATCTGAGTCCAGAAGTATGTCTGAGTGTGTGCTTTGTCTGACCTTGCTCTTAAATGTCTTCTCCCCTTACTTTATAGCCATTTATTTTTTAAACACTAAGAAAGAAAAAGACCTCTTGGCTTCCTAATATAAGTTCACTTTCAGCCAAGTTGAAAATTGTGTCTAGGAAATCTATAAAAGCCATGATACTGTGTTCATTACCACGAACAATTTAGAATGAAGAAAATGATTAAAAAGCATGGGTTTGGTTTTAGGATACATTCTGGGGTTAGGTTAGTCACTTAAATAATTTTGAACTGATGCTAAAATACTTTTTTTATACACTATAATAACTTGCCTGTTTCTTCTAAATATACTTAACTGAAGTTGTTGCCAAGGCCACATACCCAAATGATTTTTTTTTTTTAGTTTCTTAGCTCTTCAAAACCAACAAGGAGAATAATTTTCTTTCTTTTCGAGTAATACAGGATGATCTGTGGATTATAAATATTGAGAAATATCTATTAAATGTCTAATTTACACAGTTTTTCCATATTTTCCTCACTTGCAATCAAGACATCAATGACAATCTTAAAAGCAAGGGGAAATTGTGTTGTGTGTCTAGCATTGTTAAAGACTATAGTTTTCCTGTCTTAAAAAGTGTATGTTCATATTATTTATTTATAAGCAGTATGGCTTAGAATTATTTATAAAGAGTATGATTAAATCTTATCCTAAATATTCACCCCCCCAATACCCTTTTTGTAATGGCACCATATAAAGAAGCTTTCAGAAAATTAATTTCTGAGTATTCCTTCAAAGATTCTCATGCAGCATTTGAGAAGTTTGGAAGTTATACTTGATTAGAAAAGTCCAAATTATACATGATTCTACTCACCCTTGTTTTTTTAGTTTCATTCAGCCATGCTAATATATTCATATTTTCATATATTTTTGTGCAAAGTTGACTATTCTGCAAACACTTCTTTTTCTTGAGTATGCAGTGCATTTGTCTTTATGGAAAATAAAAAAAATGAATACATCGATCATAAGGTAAATTATTTTGATCCACATTAGTTGACAATAGCTTGGTTAATATTAGGCTTGGTTTAAGGGAAAAGTATATATTTTAGAAGGTCTTCTAATATAATTATGACCTAGTAGCCTACAGGGCATTTTTAAAATTAGACTTGTTTTAGTTCACATTTGCAGACTAGCATATAGCCGCAAGGAGTTCAGAGATACTTTCCCAGATTAGTTCAGTAATTTTTCTTTTCAAGAAGATTCTCTTCCCCAACCCCCATTAGTAATTTACTTACTAGGTTAGAAATTCAAAGAACATAGTCTGAAGAGACCATACTTGTTAATAATTTAATTGGTTCTTGGATATGGACCACATACCAGCACCCTCAGCTTTACTTTGTCATCTTTCTTTTTCTTTCCCTTGCTTTTAAATTAAAAAGATAAAGCAAAACAAAATTGAACATGCCATTGAGAATCAGAAGTCAAGATGATTTGATTCTCATTAAGATCATTGTGCTTTTTGAAAATTTCTGTGAGAGCCAGTAGGTCAGTTACATATTTAAATTCCTATATGTTGATTAATTAAAGATGAGGATTTTCATTTTTTCATTTTCCTGAATAGGATTTTCATGGAGCTGTGTGTAGATAACTGTACAGAATCACTTTTGTGTAATTGAATGAAGTGGTTTACCTCTGCATGATTGCATTATGGAAGCCTTTTATATATCTTTATATTTTTCAATATACTTAGATTTTACACTATTAGCGGCTCTAGTCATGCTATATTTGTTTTTTTTTAAATAGAGTTTATAAATATTTATGCTCAAAATACAGATCAACTGAATATTTTTGGTCTTGTTTACAAGATAAATAATACTTTAAAGTGATGCAGCCCCTCAAGTGTCTTAGGAAAAAGTTATTGGTGCTAAAAAAAAAAAAAAACCTTTCAATATCATTTTTGAACCTGTTATCTAGACTTCACTAGGCTTTAATGTATGATCACTTGTGACTTACTGTAATCTAGCAGCATAATTATAAAAGTGGTCTGTGGTGAGTCAGGTAAAGAGCCCAGCCTCTTAGAAACACCCCATAATGTAAAGATAGGATACAGAATTACAGTATACTTATTTGTGCCCAGCTTCCAAAAAAAAAAGGGGGGGGGTTCTTCAGTTTGTCATTAGCCCTTTTGATAAAACGAACTTTAATCTGGCTAGAATTAAAAAAAAAAAAAGATATGTTCAGCATGGCTCAGTTTACCCAAATTTCAAGTGGAAAACTTTTCTAGTCCCAAAATACGGTGTAATCCTGCTCTGCTTCAAATTCCCATCTGTCTTTTACTGAACAGGAGGCAGGGTAATTCTTCTATATTTATAGAATATTTGATGAGTTGTAAAGGGATGTATTAAGTTGTACAAGGTTTGCGTTGATGTGTAGATTGTTTTCTACATCTAGAAGACTTCATTCCAGCACCTTAGTGAATGTTCTTAAGATACAGTTTTTAAGTATCAGCAAAGCATTCATAGATGTTTACTTTTGATTCTCAGAATCCCGAACCTGTTTTGGGTGTGATATTATTTCAGAACATGTTATCTGGCACAAGATTTCCTTTAATAAGTGGTTTAGTTTTACTCAATTTCTATGGATTGTTGAACCTAAAAAACACCAAAGGAGTCATTTCTTGTCTGGAGACTGGATTTGTTCCAGTTTTTAATACCTGTGCCCATAAGTATCCCATTTCACGAATGTGTGTCGGCATGGGGAAAAAAATTCCCTGCTCTTTGAGTGGAGCGAAAGTAATTGGTTAAGCTGTAGCAGCTTTTTTTTTGTTTGTTTGTTTATTTTTCAAAGTGATAATAAAACTTGAACTGAAAAAAAAAGGTAAAACTTGAACTAGAAAACTACTCTTGTATGCTTAGAATGTTTATAGTATTACATGTTTATGTGGGGTTGTCAACATTTTTATTATTTATAGTTGAATTATGTTGTTTTGTTTGTTAAATATCCATAATGTTTATTATTTTTATATTTTGAAAAATTTTTAAATAAAATAGTCTTACTAAAAACAGTTGTTAACTTTTTAAAATTGTCCTGTATCTTGCATCAATTATATTAATCTGCAATAGAGAGAAAAACTTGGAGCCCTCAGGTGTTGCACAGTTGAGAATTCTGAAAATGTTTATATACACACACACACATATATATATACATATATATACACACACATATATACACACACACACAGATGGCTCCAGATTGCCTCTTCCCCCCCCCACCCTCCATTCTCACTTTAAATTGTTCTAAGTCACCTTTAGTACCAATGTGTTATTAACCTAATGACTCCTTTTCTTACACATATACAAATCTTCCATACCCTTTCTCTTCCTAATTCCTGCCTCTAGTGCTAGGATTTATCTCTTTATTCTATTTGGGGGCCAGCAAGTTTCTCCTTATCATAAGTAATAAGGATAAAATACTATTGTGATGTTAAAGACTGCCATATATCCTGAAGTGAAATTTGGTGTAATGTGCTTATACTGTCAACCTCCAAAGCCAATGAAAGTTTCCAGAACTTCCCTCTAGAATTTTCAGCTTTCATCTCAATGTTTGTTCTCCTGATCTGATTTGACCTGCTTTTCCAGCATTGAACATGCTCATTTCATATTTAATTTCACTGAATGATAAATATTGCAATATTTGTTCTTTTGTTTTTATTGCAGATATACCTTCTATCATCTATAACGTGGGTTAGATAAGCTTGGTAATAACCTGTCTTCCACTTGTGACACTGCTTCTACAAGAAAATACATTATCATCTCAAAGTGCATAAGTCTTGATAAAACTCTAGTTAAAGAAAACTGATTATGAAATAGTAGAGGACTTTGGTTAATGAATAACGATGTATTTGGTAAAATTATTTAAGTACTTTATATAATATATACTTTACATATCCAGCCCCTGTGGAATATTTGCAGATTGAACATAATGTGAACCTTCACTTAACCTGAAAAAATATTTCTGCATAAAGTATGAATGATTTGGTCTTTTAAAAAGGTTTTAAAAATCCCATGTAATATCTGTTGTTAGAAAAGCTAGAAGTTAAAAAGGATGATAGAAAGCCTGTTATCTATAAATATCACAGCATTTAAAAAAGGAATTAGATAATGTATACTGTTTTGTAGTTTTTTTTCATTTATGATAATAGGTTCATGCCATTTTTAAAGCCCCTCCAGTTGTAGATGAATCATAATGTATTGATCCTCATTTGGGGCATGTAGGGCTATTCCCATTTTTTAATTTTAATATAACTCATGCTGTACCCTCGAACATCTTTGATTATTCCTTCAAGATATATTCTCAAAACTGGGTCAGAGTATACTTGTTTTTAAAACTTGTGATACATTTTCAGTTTGATCTTTTACAAAGCAGAGATGTATAAACATGTAGGTACTTTCATAATTTAGCTTTGGAGAACATAAATTCAGGTTTTTGCACATGTGTTAAAACATTGAATTTACTGCATTCATATTTTAACAGGAACCAAATTATGCTTGATAGCGTAGTTCAGCTCTGATGCAATACTGATACTATTAGTATTTTCCACAATATGTTGTTGCCAGCATTTTGTATGCCATGCAAAAATTTTGTAGTCTCATAACTAGTCTGTATTGATACAATTTTTAACCTTTATTAGTTAAAATAAATGGCAGAAACTGGACTGGAATTTACATTTCTCTATACAGTCTGCACTAGAAGAATACACAAAGACCACATAATTTATAGCAATAACAAACTTCCCATATTTTTTGTTTCAACTCCAAAACTGCTTTTCTCCAGGAAAACATAATTTGTTTTCCCCAGGAGATTCTTGAACATTTGTTTTTGAAACATAAAGCGTGAAATGGACTGAAGGAAATTATATAGAAATGGGAAGGTGGTGGGTTCCATATATTTACCTTCTATATCCTAAGCAAAAAAAAAAAATTTTTTTTTGAAAAGATAATCCATTTTCTTGGGAAGAATAAAATCCCTTGCAAACCATGAACATTTTCCTGAGCTATTTATGTAATGGTAAGGTTTTATCTAATATACTGTTGTATGACATTAATTCCCATATTTGAGTGTTGCAGTGTTGTAGCAGAGTTTTCTTGACGGTTTTTGATTCGCCTTTTTTAAACCTAGAATGTATTGACATGCAAAAATGCACTTTGTATTCAGTGCTATGAGAATCATGATTCTGATTATCTAAATTACAGTATGTAGTGTATTGGTTTTGAGGATTTTGAAATTAGGAAATGGAGTTAATGAAAAGACTTCTGGCTTCAAGGAGGATAGAGTACAGGTTACACACAAAGTAAGCTTTTAAAATCTACGGTTTTGAAACATGTTTAATGTTAAAATGTTATTTATTCCAAAGATCTCATTTAAATAAATTTCAGGGACATTACCATCTTTTTTTTTTTTTTTTTTTTAAGTAATAACCTATGACTTAAGACTTCATGGTCATCACTTTTTATTAGAAGTTGATTTTGGGAAGTAATACTTAGAAATGCCTGCAATTTTAGAGTTAGAAATGGATAGCAGTCAGATTTGTATTAAGTTTAATGCAGTATTTAGTTTTTGTGTTTTTTTTTTTTTTTTAGTTTTTGTGTTTTAAGTATAGTAGGTAATATGTCCATTTCACATTTTATTTTTTTTTGTCAAGTTAATGTTCAGAATTAAGAGAAATTAAAGAATGGTAGAAAAGAAGATCTTTGGCACTTAGCAATTGTCATGTCTGAATGAGGTAAGGATTTAAACATCAAACAGGTAATTCTTGAAATATTCTTTCAGTACTGATCTGATTGTTAGTCATGATAGCACTCACATATGTCATGTTTGTAATACTAAATGGATGAAAATTACATGTATTGAAAATGAAGTAGAAGCCTAACCAACCATTCTTCGGTTAAACTAGAGTAAGTTTTTAAATTTTGGTTTATCAAGATACCCAGTGAAAAAGAGAGAATCCTCAAATTGGGAGTACTCATATAGAATAGAGCCTTATAACAAGGTGCCGAAGATGGGAAGACTGGATTTAGCCCTGCGATTTAAAGTTCTAGTTGAAAGCAGCCTACAAAGCAAGTAATGCATTTGTATTTTTGTTTTTTTTTCCCCCAGCTGGTAAGCTTTATTGAGCCATTTATATATATATAAAACTCACATCCAGGGCATCTGAGTGGCTGTCCGGTAAGTGTTGGACTCTTGATCTTAGCTCAGGTCTTGATTTCAGGGTTCTGAGTTCAAGCCCTGCATTGGCTCTACACTGGGCATGGATCCTACTCTAAAAAAAAAAAAGTTTAGGGATCCCTGGGTGGCGCAGCGGTTTGGCTCCTGCCTTTGGCCCAGGGCGCGATCCTGGAGACGCAGGATCGAATCCCATATCAGGCTCCCGGTGCAAGGAGCCTGCTTCTCCCTCTGCCTGTGTCTCTGCCTCTCTCTCTCTCTCTCTGTGACTATCATAAGTAAATAAATAAATAAAAAAAAATTAAAAAAAAAATCTTATAAAAAAAAAAAAGTTTAAAACATCCATCCAAGAATGCATTTATACAGGGTTCCTGTATGGGGAATCACTGAATATAGGGGTGACAGTAACCTGAAAAAGTTCCAAGGTATCCTCCCCCCAAAAAAGATCCACCCTTTTATATCTGCCACAAGAACACCTGAGTACAATTTATATTACCACATAAACATAAGCCACACCATTCAGACCTAATGTCCAGCCAAGTTCAATTGTAGGATTTTCACTGCTAGATATTTCTGTAACCTACCTGTGACTGCTTTTGCCCAGTTGGACCTGGGCATTTTCCAAAATGTGAACACTTAGGGCCTTCCTGTGTGCAGGTCTAGTTATGGCTTACTATGAATCATAAACATAAATTCTTTTTCTCTATACCAACATTGAACACCTGGGAGACAAATTAAAAATACAATGCTAGTTACAACCATGCATGAGAAAAATTATATACCTAAATGTAAATCTAACAAACCATGTACAGAACTTGTATGCTAAAAACTACAAAATGCCAATGACCAAAGAACTAAATAAATGGAGAGACAGAATATATGGATTAGAAAACCCAACATTAATAAATGTGTTCATTCTACAAATTCATACATAGGTTAATATAATACTTATCAAATATAGATAACAAAATTATCTTGGAATTATATGGAAAGGCAAGAGAACCAGAATAAATCAATTTTGAAAAAGATGAAGTGGAAGGATCAGTTTAACCAGTTTCAAGACTTATAGTAATTGGGACTTTATGAAGAAAGAATCTTCATGGGAAGGATAAACCTATCGATCAATGGAACAGAATAGAGATCTCATAAAGATGCACAGAAATGTGTACAATTGGTTTTTGACAAGGTACAAAAACAATTGGATGGAGGAAGTAAAATCTTTTTCAAACGATCTGGAACACTTGACATCCATTGGCAAAATCAAAACACCCCTCTCCCTGAAAAAATTCACATCTTATTCAATAATTAAAATGGATCAAGGATTTAAGTATAAAACTTGTAGGAAAATGAAAAATTTTTGAGATCTAAGGCTAGGCAAAAGTTCTTAGACTTGACACCAAAAGTATGATCCATACTGTATGATAAGTTGGACTTCATCAAAATTTAAAACTTGCTCTGTGAAATCTGTTAACGATAATAACAAGCTACAGAGTGGGAGAAATTTGGAAACCACACCTAGTATGTGTCAGCACTGGTATCCAGAATATATAATTCTTCAAAGCTAAACAATAAAAAAGTACATGGGCAAAAAAGACATTACAACAAAGATATTCAGGTGGCAGATAAGCACATGAAAAGATACTCAAAATCCTCTACTATAAGGAAAGTAGAAATTAAAACCTCAATAGGATGTGAATAGCCAAAGAAAAAGGTGAAAATGGACAAAACCAAATGCTGGCAAGGATGCATAGAAATTGGATCATAAAAAGAGAAATTGGATCATTCATTGGGGCACCAGGGTGGCTCAGTTGATTAAATGTCCCACTCTTGATTTCAGGTCAGGTCATGATCTCAAAGTCCTGAGTGCTGGACATGGAGCCTGCTTAAGATTCTTCCCTCAGCCTTTGCCCTCCTCCCTCTCTAAAAGAAAGAAGGGAGAGAGGAAGAAATAAGATCACTCCCAGATTGGTGGAAATGTTAAATTGTATAGCCAGTCTAGGAAACTGTGTGACAATTTCTTAAATAGCTAGATATGCAACTATCATATCAACCAGCAATTATACTCCTGGGCATTTAACTTATTTTCACACAAATACTTGAATATAAGTATGCATAATAATAAGCAACTGGAAATAATCTACAGGTCTTCCACTGGGTGAATGATTCATCTGATATGTTTAGTCAATGAAATACTACACAGCATTAAAAACAACACATTGATACATGCCAACAACTTGGATGAATTTCCAGAGACTATGCTGAGTGTAAAAAAGAAATAGCCAATCCCAAAAGGCTACTTACTGTGTGATTCCATTTATATAAAATTTTTGAAATGACAAAGTTATAAAAATGGGGAATGGATTAGTAGCAAGGTGTTATGGAGGTGGTGGGTGTGACTGTAAAAGGACAACATTGAGGGGACCTTTAATGGAAATATTCTGTGTCTTGACTATCAGTAAGCTGGTTGTTGTATTGTACTATAGTTTTTGCAAGATATTATTACCATTGGAGGAATCTTGGTAAAGGATACACGAGATCTTTATTTCTTACAACTGAATGTGAATTTAAATCCTCAAAAAATTCGAGAAAAAAACTAAAGGCAGAGTAACATCTAGTTCCATCTCAGGGAACAATCTGGGGAAATGTCATGGAAAGTTGTGTACTTCTGATAAAGAATGAAGTCCTGAGAGCAAGTATTTGAGGTATATGAAGGAATCAATTGAGTTTGCAAACTTGGGAATTTCTGGAAGTGCTGCAGACTTAATTCAACTGGTTACACAACCAGTGCCAGTAAGTGAAGTGGTTCTACATACATGTTGACTCTTTTATTTTTCCCATCAGCTTTGCTGCCTGAAAGAGACTTCATATTGAGAAATGGCAGTGCTCACCCATGAAAAGGTGGGTGGAGATTAAAACAACTGATGCTTATGTTCCTTTCCCTGCCCTTTATCATAGTTCAGGGGAGTTGAAATCATCCAAAAGAGAAGGGAAACAAAACAAAAGCAAAATGATTAAATGCTCTGAAGGAAAGAAACAATTTTATGGAGGTATAAAGCAAATGAATCTGACCTATAGGTCAGGAAAGTCTTCCCAAAAAAGTGATCTTTTAGTTGAGATCTGAAAGTTGAGAAGCAGCTTAACTAGAGGGAGAGCATATTCTTGAGGAATGAACAGTTTTGTGCAAAAATACTACACAAGGACCAAGTATGGTATATTTGAGGAACAGAAAGAAGTCCAGTGTGACTCCATTGCAGTGATAAACAATTTTGAGAATTATGTAGTACAGAAATCTTTATTTATAGGTGAGAATGAGATTCCTAAGATAACATATAGAATGAGGAAGTCCACATTTTAATCTGGATAATGTAGGCAGATTCTGCAAAGGAGAATTAAAAAGGACAGCCAAAGTGGTAGAAACAAAACCAGGAATGGTATTTACAAATAGAGGACCCCCCCCAAAAAAAAAATTTCTTAGGAAGGAGAGGATGAAATGTGTCAAATATTACAAAGCAAAGTAAGGTGAAATGTGGAAAATGTCCATTGGATTTTAGGATAAGGAAGTCATTGATAACTCTGGAATATTTTTCTGGAACTCAGAAAAATCTGATTTTTTCATGATGGATATGGGAGCCAGGATGGATAGGCTAAAGAGTAAAAGGAAAGTAAAGATATAGAAACAGAGTTTAGGCAGGTTTTTTGAGATTTTTAAGGTAGAAGAGAGGTAGATAAGTAGTTTGCAAGGCAAAAGGGACAAAAAGAGGCCAGAGAATCCTATTTATTTATTTATTTATTTATTTTGAGAATCCTGTTTAAATCTTTAAAGAAAGGATTCTACTAAGAAGGTAGAATGAACAGTAATGATAGTCTAAGCTGCCCAGAAACATGGAATTAAAAAAAAAAAAAAAATCCAAAGCACGCTTATAAGGACTACCCTTAGATAGTAATAGAGACAAAGAGAGGAAGAAAATTTCATGTTTTTAAAAGTTTGGTAGTAGATGACCTCAGTTCCCATTAGATGACTTCATTTTCTTTGCAGCTACTTAGGAGTATCATTTGCCTCATGGCCTCCACCCTATAACTGGTGAATAGCACCCCCCCACACACACCTTTATTATCTTTCCCATTTATACTTGAGCATTTCCTAAATACCTAGCCTTAACTAGTCCCCTCTCATTCTTCCACACCAGATTCAACTGGACCCTTTACCACAGCCTCTACTGCAAATCATAGTGGCCTCTGTCAAAACACTACTGGGTACACCCAAACCTCACAGTGCCCCTCTCCCCTACCCATACCACACTTTCAGGGTGGCAAAGCTGCACTGTAGTCTGAGGAAGTCAGTGATCCTTCTCCAACACTATCAATCTTTGTTCCTGGGACCCAGTGCATATGTTCAGTCTGCCTTATTTTAACACAGCTCCTTTTATTTCTTGCCCTAAATCTCTCCAGCCATTGAGCAAACAAATACCTTGCCATCCCTTTTATAATCCTGTTCTATCTACTCTCTTGCCTGATATGTGGTGGGGGGGGAAGTTCCCATAAACATCAATTTATGAAGGTAAGTACTGAGCAGAGTGGCCAGGAGCATGAAGCAATTGAAATGTAAAGGAATTTAAAAGAAACAGAAGCTAGGATAGAGTCTGGAGAGAAGGTTCAGAGCTTGTTTGAACCTTGTGTTGAAGCAGCGGCTATTGAGTGGTTTGAAAGTTTAAAAAAAAGAAGGGGATAGAATAGAAGGAAGACAAAAGATGTGTGCAGGGAAATGTGAAGTGATCATTTTTGCAGTGGTGAGGAGAATGCACTGGAGCCAGGGAGGACGGGCATAACAAGGTTAGATAGAGACTCCAGGTTTCTAGGCTGAGCGACAACATTGATGGTTGTGCCATGCCCTGAGTTGGAGCAGTGGGATTCAGAGCAAGTTTGTAGGACAAGAAAGGGAGTTGAATTCCTGTCATGTTGAGTTTCAGGGCCTTGTGGGATATCAAAATGGAAATATCCTGTAAGCAGGTGTCTGCTATCTGAAGTATAGGAGAGGAGTCTGGGATGCAGATACAGGTCTAAGGAACTGTATTCACTGCATGAGTGAGATTCCTCAGGGAGGACATTTAGCATGCAAAGTGGTAAAACTAAGGGGTGGTAAACCCCAATATTTTCAAGGGCTAGAGGAGGGGTTCCCCTGAAGTAGATGAAAAAAGAGTTGCTAGAAAAAAAGACCTAACTGAAAGGACATCACAAAAGCTAATGAAGGAGAGAACATCACAAATAGAGGCTTGATAAAGAGGTCAGTAAGATCAAGACGGAAAGGACCTGTGGACTGGCCAATTTGAAAGGCCATAGGGAGTTTCATGGAAGGAGAAATCAGATCGATGTTTGGTGGAGACAAAGTAGGAAACTCAAAGTGGAGGACTTGAAGCTTTTGCTGGGGAAAGGAAAGGGAAGGTCTAAATTTTATAGACTGAAGGAATAGAGTCAGTGGGAAGGAGGAGATTAAGAATGTAAGAGAAGTTGTTTATAACTGGTACACATTTCAGGGTGCACTGTGGAAAGGAATGACAGGAGGAGTTGTAAGAACGGTGTGCTAGAACATGGCCACCACGGCCTGATCATTTGAGGACTGCGCAAGTGTGATATGAGCGACAGAAATGCATGGAACTAATGGAATTTTAAATCAATTTTAATAGAAATTTCTTTTGCTCAGAACTCAGGGCAGCTGTGATGTGCTGGGGTATGAGGATTGCTGTTTTCACCCAATCCCTAGAAATCTTAACACAACTGAGAATAGTTGTGTTAAGATAGAGGATATAGTAATATATATTCTCTATATAATAGAGAATATAGTAATTCTCTACTACAAAATGTAAGTAACTTGGTTATAATAAGCACGCAGATATTTGTAAAATAAATGAATTTGGTTGCCCTGAGTTTTTCTGGGGAAAGGGAGAAGGAGAATCATAAAATGAAAAAGGTGTAGGAAAAGGTATTGAGGAGAGAGAGAATCCCAGGGAAGAAAGGCATACTAACAAAGCCTAGTACCAGAATAAAAACACCCAGTATAAGGAAAAATATGTTTGCTTATACTTGCTTCAAGTTAAAGAAAAATGTTCTATTTTTCCTTTGAACTATTTGTTTCTTTCAATGACTATATCCTGATGCCTAGGGTAATGAAAATATTTCCAGGCAAGAGTTGGTACTTTGGTTCCTGCCACTACTTCCTAAAGACAGTCAGCATAAGATGGCTGGAGTAGGGAGATGGAGCGCATGGGTTTAGAAACTGTGACCTCAAGCAAATAATTTACAGGGCCAATCAGTCTCCTCATATGTAAAATGGAGGTAAAAATAGTATCTTCTCACTATAAGTATTTTTCTCACTAAGAAAATCTGATGAAATTATATGGATTAAGGATTTTCTTGGGATATGGTAATGGCTCAGTGGATTCATAATTATTTGAAAGCCTCAGAGAATGGAAAATAATTCCTATGGGCTCTATATCTTGGAAAAGAAAGGCCCAGGTAGTTATAAGGAAACTGGATGTGATCTAATCTTCCATCCACTCCTAGTACTTCATTCAGAAATATGAATTGGATTTACTCTCAGACCTGGTCTGCTTTAGATATAAGGAATCCTATGGAAAATGTCATTTCCCCTTCTGCACTCCACCTGCTTCTAATATAAAGAGGTATGGCAGCTGTAGAATAGAGAGAGTTGAGCTCTTTGTGTTGTGGAGAACTCAAGTTGCTCTAAGTACTGCCTATGAGCTCGATGTCTTGGGGAAAACTGGCTTCAGAGGTGTATATATGGCCTAGAATTCCAAAATTATTCAAGGTTTAAAACAATCACTCCTTGCCTATTTTCTCATAGTATCTCAGCCTCTCTGTGTCTCTCCTCCATTCTACTCTCTCTGCTAGCTAGAAATTTTTCTATACTTCCCAGTATAAGCTTTGGGGGAGATTTTCTATTTGAGCTAAATAAATGCGCTCTTCTGTCCTATGTTAATCAGCTATTGCAAAAACAACAACAACAAACAAACTGACAGATGTGTAAGGAAACATTAAAACAAACAAACAAACAAAAAAACCAGTGGCTTCCAGTAAGCCTTTATTCTTCTGTATGTCCACAGGTTGATGGTGATTCAGCTGATCTAGAACTGGGGTCAACTAGGAAGCTTTGCTTGAGGCGATGGGTTGACATTAGCTCTGTTTCATGGTATGTTCATTCTGGGGCCCAGGCTGAAGGAACGGCAGCCCTCTGGGCATTCTCTTCTTGTGGATGATAATTGATCAAGTCATGCCTCTTGAGACCGCAGTCTGGCATATTGCCACATCTACCCATATTTCATCAGCTCAAGCAAGGCACATAGCCAAATGGTAGTAAATATGGTAGTAAATATGGTAGTAAATATACTCTTCTTACTCTTATTAGAATAAGGCAATGCCACATGGGGAAGAGCATGGGTGTAGAATTCTAAAACAGGAAGTTATGAAGAATTGCAAATAATGACTCAAATTTTGTCCCAGACAACCGTAATCTATGTGTGTATCAGGTACCCACTCGCATCTCATCTTTGGCTATACTTAACAAAAGTCGGCTGAGTACAGCAGCCCACAGTGAAAACAGATCAATGAGCATGACCCACCATGACTTGTATCTAGTGCGTGAATGCTAGGAAAGGTGTCAACAGCATGAGAGAATAGAGCATAAAAGGGAATGGATAGCCCTCATTCACCATGGATTTATTTCAAAAGTAAATGTTAGTCAAGTCTGTTTGGAGGTACATTTGTTGAAATGGATGAGTTATGATTCAAAAGAAATGAAAATGAACCCTCAAATAGTTGAGTTTAATACAAATAACTACAGGCAGTCTTTGCTCTAGACTACCGTAATCTACACGAATTTCACTTACCACAGTTTACTTAAGTAACACCAGTCTCACAACACTATGATTCAAAATCAGTCACCACAGTATATTAACTGTGAGTGCTTAAAATAGAAACTTCAGCACTAGCTCTTAAGTCCACACATCACTGTGTAAATAAGAGATGTGCATCATGATCAGTGAAAAATCACATTGTTTCTTTCAGAGTCTGTAATTGGTCACTGTGCATTTTTTATTCAGTTCACACACATATAGATAAGTATGTCATTGTGTTGCCTTCTTGTCTCCAGTGAAAAATTCATATAACAGTTTATAAAATTGGGTAATGGAGTATTAGTTACAGCCACTTAAAAGTGATGGAGGTGAGAAAAAAAATGTGATGGAGGTGGTAGTGGTTCTTTCAAGAGTAAAGAATAGAAGGGAATAGGTAGCTGCCATGGAAGAGGGACTGACAGCTGGGGCTTGGACTTCCAAGGAGATCATATTGCTGGTTTTGAAAGTGATAAAAAGATTCTGGAAGGACGCATACAAGACCTGAAGTGGGGGCATCTCTTTTCCCTTACTTCCTCTGATAGTCTCCCAACACTTTCTCCCATTGGCAAGTTAGTCTGGGAAATGTAGTTTGCAGATACACAGTCGAAGCCAGATGTAGAAGGGTTGGGCTGGGTCTGAGAAGCACTAGGTAAATAACTCAATAGCTGCCATCACCATTTCTTCTAGGAATTGTAAAAATAAGTTTGTTAATGCTTTGCTTTAATATCTCAGATCTCTGAAGAGGCATGTCTACAGGGCTATTGTCATAAGTTTGTTACACTTGTAAGTCATGCATTGAAATAAGTGGACACATGTTGCCCAAATATCAACCAGAGAGAGAGAAGAGTTACAACCACTTTTTCTTGGTCCATAAACATCAGGCATTTACCCCCCAAAAGCTTTCATTGTTATTTGCTAATAGTTTATTTCATTTCTCCTCAAATGGCTAACCTTTGTGTGATTTCATGTCTAAGAACTTAGCTTGTCATCTATTCTCAGGCTGTGGGGTTGCTCTTTCTTTACTCTCTTTCTTATTTGCCTCTCTACTTCTGGTAATGAGGTATCCTGGGTGTTGATTCTTTGAGAGTATTTTTCAGTTTGCTACACACACACACACATACACACACACACACACACACACACACACACAAAGAGGGAAAGGAATCTGAGATTTTAATTTATTTCAACTTTTTTGGTTTCTTTCTTATACTCCTGCTGGCCCATCGGGAAGAAACAAGTCTAGCCCTTTGGGGAATTTGAAGCTTATGCTCTAGAAAAGAAAACAATGACTTGTACTTACTTCTTAATATACTTCTTGTTTTCTTTTCAGTATACTCTTTTATACATAGTAAGCATTTATGTATGATAAAGATAGGCAATTATAGCATTTGAGCTGTTTAAAAAAAGTACTATTACGAAGTTCTGGGGTCCTACCTGACACCCACTTGTACTGGTGGCAGTGACACCTGGATGGAAAAGCATAATGTGAATATACAGAGAAAGTTTAAAAATTACTAATTGGACAACCCATTGAAAAAACTAATATAGATAAGTCTTGCTTGTATTCTGATTTTCATAGCTATTTTTTCAAATAGGTCTTTAATCTGCTAAGAAACTATAAGAAAGATACCAGTTAAACTGACCAGTGCTGCTTTTTTTTTTTAAAGATTTTATTTATTTATTCATGAGAGACAGAGAGAGAGGCAGAGACACAGGCAGATGGAGAAGCAGGCTCCCTGTGGAGATCCTGATGTGGGACTCGATCCCAGGACCCTGGGATCACGACCTGAGCCAAAGGTAGATGCTCAACCACTGAGCCACCCAGGTGTCCTGACCGATGTTTCTTTTAATGCATTCTTTTGTGTTTACTACTTTTTATGGCAAACTTTTAGAGGCATTTCACTTTGGGTTAAAAAAAAATTCAGTGTTTTTATATTCCAGAGAGTTGGACTGATCTTGTTCTTAGTTTTGAAAAACTGTGCCTCTTTGGCTTCAAGGGAAGATTGGACTGGTATGATATACAATGAGGTCTTTATGATACTGCTGACACCACTGGTTGAGAAATACTAAGTGAAGGTTCTAAATAAACCATTATATAAAATATATAATCTAATATATAATACACATGTACATATAAAACAAAACTAATACTTTCTATGAAGTATTCATTCCTATTGATCACCTATAGAAATAAAAAGTGTATTCTAGTGGAAGAAAGTCTTAGGTGATAGGGTTTGGTTTAGCATCTACTGCTAATGATCTCTGTGACCTAGGCAAAGTCATTTAACCTCTCTGGGACTCATGTTGTTTAAATAAGAGAGAATAGACTATGAGTGAAAAGCAGGATTCATCTTGACCACTAACTCTAGAGAACAGCCTGGTAAGTGCTGACTTGAGGATTCCAAGGCTGAGTCTTGACTTAATGAGAAGGAGTGCCATGATCGATTAGTGCTGTCTGCTATGGGTGCAAGAGGTGGAGAGCAGCACTGAGAATGCTATATATTAGCTGTCTCCCTGGACTAGATTACCTCTAAGGCCACATGTACTATGCCATATAATTCAAGTTATTCATCATGTAAATTTAGGTTTATAAACATAAACTGGAGAAACAAACCTCAAGTATCCCTGATATAAATATGGATTTTGGAAAAACATTTTTTCCTTTTGGAAATAAGAATGAAAACAGAAGTTTCTGCCAGAACTATTTTTTAAAGAGTTCTAAAATAATATAAATTTATCTCCCTTCACTCTTCCATTCTCTCATGAAATATTTATTAAGTACCAACTTTGAAATTGACACAGTGCTGTGTGTTGAATATTTGCTGAATTGAAATGGGGGATAGAAAGATGAACACAGCCTTTGCTCTTGTGGAGTTCAGGGCCCAGTGGAGAAGGCAAACATCCTAGCAGGTAATTCCAACACAACATGTTAAATGCTATAATGGTCTTATGAAGCTCACAAAATAAAATGACTAACTTTGTCTCAAGGAGTTGCTACAGGTTCTATAGAGATGACAGCTGAGTGTTAACAGATGAATAAAAATTTGGTGGAGATGGATAGTTTAAGTATATTGGCACTTTTGAAAGAGAGTTTCTCCCCGCAAATTATTTCTATTTTTCAAGTTGTTTTGGTTAAGGTGGAGTCTAGAAAATTTAAATATAATTGTTAATGAAAATTCTGATGTTTAAGAAACTGTAGTCCAATGATGCAGACCTGGAAATGTGATTTGAACTGCCTGAGAGAGGAGGGATGAGACATTCAGATGGAAGTTTAAATATCTCTGGATGATAACACCAGGAAACAGCTTGAAAGCAGAGAGGAAAGAACTCTGCCAATCAAAACTGGAGATTCAAAGAGAATGGAAGAGAACATACTGGCTGGAAAAGGGGGTTGGGGATTGGAGGCGTTCATGAGGGAATTTGTGTAAGGATTTGGAAAAGGCCTGAAATCAAACACCTCCCAAGAAAGGACCTAGCTTCTCTAGGAAAATAGAGATGAAAATGCTACCTCATGATGGAGAATGGCAGCTAGGTAAAGTATGAAGTTATGAGAATGACCATCAAGGGTGAACAAGAGGAGCCAGTTGCCAGAAGAAAGGTTATATGGAGCCCAGGGAAAGATAAGCTGATTGTGTACTAATGGGTGACGATTTCATTTTTAATATGTGTAAACTAATCCCCACCCCAAAATAGAAAAAAGTACTCCATAGACCATGATTGTTTCTGAGGGACCTTCTTTAAGGGAAGAGATCCAGATCTCAATTCCTTCTCCGTATGAGCTATTGAAAACTTGGAAAGAAGTGAGTGTGGACCAGACTATAAGCTTCCCTGACATAAACTTGAATGTTGTTTGGAGGTTGCTCTTGTTTTGAATTGTGATTGTGTTGGTATGCCTGGGAGATAGAGTTAGAAGTTGGATTTGCTTCTTAAGCTGTGTTCCCATTGCAGCAGCAGATGAGCCTCACTAGTATCATGATTGAGTTACAGTGATGTCCATGCCCTCACCTGTATGAGACTGGCTATGAGGCTGAGCAGCAAGGGCTCTGTCCATTTACCCACTAAAAAAGAACCTTTATAGATCAAACAGCAGGCCTTTTGTTGTTCTAAAAGGAGTGAAACCAGATATGTTAGATGAATAAAAATGTGGCTCATGTTGTGAATGACATAGAGTGGCTCCTGTGTCTGCTAGGTACAACTGGGATTTGTGGAAATATATATATAGCTCTAGTCACTGGTACACTTTTGGGGAACCCACTCAATGAACTGATCATTTTCTAGTACATTCAATGAACTCATTCATTACGCAGCTTGCATCACAGTTGGCAGCCATGACTACCACTTCTTTCTTCTCACAGTGAGACATAATAAATACTATCAACAGGGCTAGGGGAAATCAATTCAGGTTTCAATTTAGGCATGTTATTTTCTGACTGAGAATTGTATCTGTGGCATGCATATTTAATTCTGGTTAATTTTTTCTTGCTAATTTTGTAACCTAAAAGAAAATTCCAGAGTATAGTAAGATTTCCTTTCTATGTAAAAAGTGCTTGTTCTTCTTTAGAAAGCTATTACACAGGATCTACCAAAGCTATATATTCATATTAAAATATACATGTAGAGGCAATGACCCAGCAATCCCACTCCTTAAGTATTTATTCCATGAAAATGAAAATATATATGCACCAAACTAAATGTACAGGAATGTTCATAGCAACAAACCAAGTTTTTATCAATAGTAGAATATTCTGTACATACAATGGAATATTACACAATGAAAAAGTATAAACTAGGGCACCTGGGTATCTCAGAGATTGAGCGTCTGTCTTTGGCTCAGGCTGTGATCCTGGGGTCCTGGGATAGAGTCCCACATCAGGCTCTCTGCAGGGAGCCTGCTTCTCCCTCTGCCTGAGTCTCTGCCCCTCTCTCTGAGTCTCTCATGAATAAATAAATAAAATCTTAAAAAAAAAAAAGTATAAACTACACTTACACGACAATATGGATAAATGCCCTAAACGTAATATTGTATAAAGAAATCAGACCTTCCAATCTTCTCCAGAAAGTCAGACAAGAAGAGTAGATTTTGTATGATTTAATCTGTATGAATTTCAAAAACAGGCAAAAGAAATTTGTCCTGACAGAATTCAAAAGAGTGTTTGCATTTGAAGGGTTAATGACTGAGAAGGGCATATCAAGGGCTTCTGCAGTTCTGGTAACTACTCCATTTCTTGATCTTGATGGTGGTTACACAGGTGTGTTCACTTTGAGAAATGTCGATATATACACTTAGGATGTGTGCACTTTTCTGCATATACATTTTTATTTTTTAGAACATTTACATTTTTTTTAAAAATTTTATTTATTTTTTCATGAGAGACACAGAGAGAGAGAGAGGCAGAGACACAGGCAGAGGGAAAAGCGGGCTCCATGCAGGGAGCTCGATGTGGGACTTGATCCCAGGTCTCCAGGATCACGCCCTGGGCCAAAGGTGGCGCTAAACCTCTGAGCCACTTGGGCTGCCCACATTTTTATATCCATAAAAAAATTTAAGAGGTTTGTTTAATAATATTTTATTTATATTATTTTAGTCTTATAAAGATAGGTTTAATTATTTTCTTAATTAGCATATTAATGTCAAGTCTTTTGCACAAAAATTGGTATTTTTATTCTGTTGTTTTTGCTAAATATGTGTAGCAATTAATATTTTCTGAATTTTATGACATTCTCTACAGTTGTTAACCTTGTGGCAAATGATGAATTTTAAGAGGTGGACTAAGTTAACAAATTAGGTCAAAGTTTCTTACAGAGTGGAGAAATTTCTCTTAGCTAATGCCGTTGATTGGGACAAATTATGTTTTCAATTTACGTATTTTCTTGAGTATGAGTATCATGTAGCCATTTATACATGGCTTGCCTTTGTTACCGTCTTTACTTTCTGTGTTTCTTCCTATTGTATGGCATTGCTTGGTATCCTCCTTTTTTATGAAGAGAATTTCAGATTATATCTTCCCTTTATGTATGTATTTATCCATAAAGTACATATATATAGGCTTTTCCTGTCTTTTTGTCTTATATCATTGATATCTTTCCAGAAAGCTGGGTGTGTATGTAGTGATAATAGAGAAATTATAATCAGAGGTTGAAAGGAACCGAGGACAATTTTCAGTTTTCAGATAGTAGACTCTACTTTCTGAGAAATTTAGTGTTGTAAAACATTCTATTAAGAATTTACAGAGACGATACAATTACAAGACCTATGTGGAACAAATGAGGTAACAAGCTCTGATGTTTCTCAACCCTTTGGCTTGATAGAATCATTGACTGTTAGTATTTGGTTGTGCAGAATGCAGACAGCCTACAGCTTCATGGAAATGTCACTCATTCTCCTAGGTGCTGGTGATGGAAATGCCACCCTGAACCTGCACCTCTCTGGCAGAGAGACAGTAGAAGGTGAACTGCCTGTGCCACCTTTGCTGAGAGGGCCCTTGCCTTGCTGGAGAGAGCTGCAGTGTCTTGGGTTTTCTTCTCTTCTCCACTTTTAAATTTTTAAACTTTGCTTGAGTCCTAAGGGCTGTGGTATAAGAACACAGCTTTCCAATCTTATCTATTTTCCAGTGTAGGATAAACATGTTGGGTTTAGTTAAATTATGAATGCTGATAATATTCATTTGGTACAATTTATATTCTTCTTTTATCTTTTTATTTTTGACAGTTTAGGCTGGGGCATAAAGCATAATTATATTCTTGGCATCCTCCCTTAGAAGTTTTAAATCAGTTCATGAGGCTTTCAGCTCTGCTCCTGTCATTTATCCATCAGCATTCAGTCCACTTAATCCCGGCCTCTCAGCTGAGCAGCCCTAGCCCCTGTTGTGAGTGATTGGCCTGCTCCAGTGCTCCCAGCTTCTCCTGTCACATCGCATTTGCATAAAAGAGGACAGATAACCAAATTTGAGCACACAAATGAAAATGCTAAGCGCTAAACCTGTCACAGTTGTTGTTCAACTAATTGTGAAAAATTTGATTTGCTCGCCTTTCACTGTTTGTCATGTGGACCCCCTTCTCAAATGTGCCTTGGCTTCTGCCTCTGTATATGTAGCTTTTAAACTCTTGAGCACAAGCAGCCCACCCTGGGGATTACTTACCTCTCCTACCAGCTTTTAATGTTGGCTCATCTTCTTGACTAAATTAGGCCACCATGGCAAACAAACACATAATTAAAAACCCAGGAAAGACAACTGCAGTTGCATTTCTTAAATTGATTTTTACAATGCTGGTGTATGCCTCTCTATGCTCTTCCATTTGATAATTTTATTTCTTTATATAACCTCTGGTAGGAGAAAATTGAGGATGGGTGCTGTAGCAAGCTTTGTTATTTTGAAATCTATGTGTTATTTTGTTTCTCAAATAATAGAAATTGTATAATGGGTCTTAAAAAGCACATTTCTATTACCTAATACTTTACCTGACATCCCAGTATACATTTTTAATCAAGGTTTCAAATGATTCCATTTGAAATAGTATTAGAAACAATGGATAAAATTTCTTTGCTTACAACACTCAATCACAGGAGCTCTGTTTAAATGGTATGTGATACGGTGTTTTGAAAATATATATGTGTATTATGTATAGTCTGGCTCAGTGTTCATTATGCAGAGGCGTTAACTATTCTCTTTTTATAGGAGTTAAGTTGATGATTTCCTGGTGCCCATGAAACCAATACATATGGTGTGTCTACAAAGTGAAAAAACTTGTTTTCCAGGAGTCACACAAGAAAATGTCTCTTGTTTAGAACAATACCTCTGATTGCTTTATTGTGTTAACTTGTCCCTAATATTTTAGGTATATAATCTTCAAGCGACAATGAAGATGGCATTAACTAAAGTTGAATCCTTTTAAAGTTGAATACAGCTTAAATTACCTTTGAGAATTGGAGGGTTATAGTCTTGAAATTGGGTTGAAATGAAATGTGACATTACAGTGACAGTTGTGGTTTGCAGAAGTTGGATGTAACATCATGTATTGCAGTATTCCTTTGAGATTTCTTTTTAGTAGGTCATAAGGCAAGGATTAATTGAAGAAATATTTGAATATATATAATTTTTACACAGTCTTATCCTAAAGAAAACGGTATCATTCTCTGCCATAACCCCCTTAAGATGCTAAGGGATTAAATCTAACTTGAAATTTTGAATGTACACTAATTTGCATGTACACTAATCTCTTTACAATGTTTAATCACATTTTAGTTCAAAGAAATTTGATTGTGGTATGGTATGCTCACTACTTTAAAACATACATGATAAATTTAAGAGTTTAGCTTTTTTTTTTTGACAGAGCTGGAAGAATAATTTTATTCCTCCATTTTGTACTTCCCTATTTTTATGTCATTTTAATTTCTTGTTGGTAAAAGTTTCTCTGAAACTGTAGGTATAAATTTCAACTAGATGTGACTAGTTACATATGAACAATATTAATTATGAGATTTTAATGTTAACCGAAAATCTGAAAAGGACCACAGAGTTAATTTAACCCTCTAGAAAGGATTGAATGAAACCATTACCAGGGAGATCTCTTATTATAACAGTTAGTATAGGCCCTTATGTGGATTAGGAACAAAATAAATTAATAAATCTACTCCATTGCTTACTTTCATTCTACTTCCAAGTTGTACTAATTCCTCTTTGATAATATTTCTTAATCTTTATCCACATATATTTCATTCTTTCATTTGTTTAATTACAGGTCTTATAATTATGGAGGCAGCATCAACACTGTGGTTGTTAATTGTTTGGGTCTTAGAGCCAGACTATGTGGGTTGGAAACCTGTCTCATTCTCTCAATAGCTGTGTGACCTGGGGCGTAACTGCCCTGGTTACCTCCAGATTTCTCTTCTGCGTGATGGAGATGATAACACCTTCCTCATAGAGAAGTTATTAGGTTTAAATGAGGTAATATATGTATTGCTTTTAGATCAGAATTTGGCACATAGTGCTCAAAAATAGTAACTATTATTTTAGTGCATACAAGATTAATGCTTTTTGCCTTTGACCTATTTTAAATACTTTTTCTAAGGTTTCTAAGCAAACACATTTAACATTTTAATGGCTTATATACTATACCATGGTTTGCTCAGTATTTCCTCAACTATTGGATATTCATATTATTACTAGTTTTTAAAAAATATATGAATTTTTAAAGTGTATCACTTTCATTCAGGCTCCTCTCCTCCCAGCACCCCACATTTCGTATTATTCCTCTGAGTTACGTTTCCAGAAGTTGAGATTTCTGTTTCATAAGGCATGAAAATTTTAATGGATATGAATTATATTGCAAAATCCTCATCCAAAAAGTCTAAACCATTTTACAGTGTTAACTTAAGTCGGCCCTCACTTGTATTGGTCTTGCTAGTATTTCCTGCCTTTGTGTGCTTATCATCTCCAAGTCCTGTCTGAGGTAGAAGACTTCCCAATCTGCTGCTGTGGTCTTCTCTTGCAGTTCGATGCCTGACACCCAGTTCTTATTCATTTCACATTAGAATAATTATTCTTAATCATTGTTTTTCTTACAACACTGTTAGAATTTTTCCTCTGTGGCTTCTACTTTTTGAATACAGTTAAAAGTTTTTATTAATTAAAATAAACTGTTCGACCAATTGTCATCTACTAAGCCTATGATTTCTGTCTTATTTTATTAGGAGGCTGTTCAGCCTAGTTCCAAGAATGCAGGCATCCGAGTCAGATCCAGTTTGAATCATGTTGCTATTATTTACCGGAGTTGTATATCCTCAGGTAAATTCTCTGAACTTCAAGTCCTCATTGAGGATAAGAACAACTACACCAACCTCCGGTGGTCACTGTGACATAAGGAGTGTAAAATCTTGGCTGGCATTAGATACTGAATAAATATTAATTTGCTCTTTCGATCACTACTCTATGCCTACTTTTGCTCTTTTTTTCAAAATATTTTCTGTAAACATTTTTCCTCTTTTATTTCCAAGCCATTGTAAACACTGAGATTCTTTTTCTCTCTCTGCCAAATTTCCGTATTTTTTTCTTTTGAAATCATTTTCGCTCATTTCTCTATATTGGATCTATTTGCTCCAACAACTACCCTTATTTGGGATTTGAAGAGCTCCTGGATGAATGCTTTTGCATATAGAAGTTTTTGTTTGAATATTAAACTTGAATTGGGATGAAATGCTGAGGAAATCTGTGAATTGATATGAAAATAAAATTTATCAGTTGGGTGGGGGGAGGGGGAAAGAGGAGAGAGGAAAGATGTTTATGGAACGATTTTTCTTCCCTGGTAATAAACCATTTTTCTTCCCCAGTAATGGTTCCTAAATGGCTCAAAGATGTCCTCCTGGTGTTGATGCTGGTAGAAGTTGGTGTAAAAGAGACATAGCAACCAGTAACTCTGTGGCTAATCATGTTTACAAAGTGCTCTCCCATCTTGCCCTATTTAAGAATTTAAATGTATAAAGACACCTCTCTGCCCTTAGGAAATTATAAGTTGGAAAAATAAAACATTTTAACAAATCACCAAAGATTATGAAATAATGCTACCGGCATGACACGGCATAGACCAAGGTTCTCAAACTCAAGTGGTAAGGAAACTGAAGAGTATATGTAGTCCCTAAGAGAATTAAAATTTAACTTAAATGATAACACCGACACCATGTCAACTGAACAAAATACATCTGAGTGTCATTCTGTGGAATGCTGCTTTGTGACTCCTTGTACACAAATTATATTTACAGAGCCAACCATGGTTCAAGAAGAGCTTATGGAGGCGTTGGTTCTAGGTTTTAAATAACAAGTGGGATTTGAAAAATGGGTAGTTATATCGAGCTAGGTAGGGGCAATGGATGGGAAGTGGCAGAGAAAGAGAAATTGCATGATTTTTCTTAAAATTGGTGAGTGCTTTGATCTTATTTGGAAGGGAATCATCATGCCCATGACTAAGGCTCCACTGATGAAAAGGAGGTAGTGTTTATACTGTGTGCAGAGGTAGCTTATAGAAGGGTCTTCTTTCCCTCTCCTGGAGATTAACCTAACAAAAGAAATGTTTTGGGATGGTTGTGTAGGTGGCATACTGAAATCCAGAAAGAGAGAAATGCCTAGAGAAAAGAAGACCAGGGGATCCCTGGGTGGCGCAGCGGTTTAGCGCCTGTCTTTGGCCCAGGGCGCGATCCTGGAGACCCGGGATCGAATCCCACATCGAGCTCCCGGTGCATGGAGCCTGCTTCTCCCTCTGCCTGTGTCTCTGCCTCTCTCTCTCTCTCTCTCTGTGTGTGACTATCATAAATAAATTAAAAAAAAATTAAAAAAAAAAAAGAAAGAAAAGAAAAGAAGACCAGTTAGAAGATGGTTTCAGTGGTCTGGGTGTGAAGTACTAAGTATAATGGTGGTCAAGAATGGAAAGGGAGGAGCATGCAAATCAAACATTTCATTAAAAAAAAATAGGCCTTGGGACCAGATAAATTTAGAGCCTGGAAAGACAAAGAAATTGAAGTTCATTGACAATTCAAACTTGGGCAGAATATTAAATAATAAAACAGCTGGCTTTGGCAGAAATGCTGAGTGCGATTCTAGATTTGTGAAGTAAGATATTCAAGTGATGTGACATCCATGTAGCTGGATGATTGAGATTGGACGTGCAGGTTTGGAGATCAAATTCAGAAGTTACATGGAAGGAGGAAATAGAAAATAATGAGGATATATAACTCATTTTAGTAGTTTGACAGTGAAAGAATAGGGAGCTAGCTTGAGCAAGCAAGAGAATTAGAAGAAAGTTATTATTTTTCAAGAAAAGGAAGGGAAACTGGAATTAGCCAGTAAAATAGGGGCATCTCTTTCCTATGGGAAGGTCATTATTGTTGGTTTCTCCCTTGCCCAGAGCAGATTACATGCCCATATTGACTAGACTATAAATCCCACATTTCCTTGGATCTGAGAATTAGATTCCATTTTTGCTGCTTTGTGGACACTAAAGAGGGAGAGAACCCCCTTTTTTCTTGCACGAGGAAAGTTCAAAGATTAGAGTGGGAAAAGAAGCTACCATAAATCATGAAATTGTGAATTAAAAATGTTTTAGCAGGATTCCTTTTTGTGACCTCTGCTTTGGAGTTGTGTTAAGTGTTTCATTAGATTTTTAAATGTAATGATAGCTTTTCATTAAGAGTTTTGAGAATTATAACTGTCAAGACCCAGTCACTGCACACGTGATTATTATACTCATTCACAGCTGTGGTGTGCATGAGCAATCCTCTTCATTGTCTGGTTCTCTTTTACCTTCTAGCAGACGGATGGGTGGCTTTTCTCCACCTGGTGCCCTGAGGCTAGGTAGCTATGCAGTTTGCTTTGACCAGGGCCTATAAATGGAAGTACTGTGTCAGTTGTGGCTTGGCTATTCAGCCTGCTCATCCCTCCCATTGCCATCAACCAGGACATGCATGTTGGTGTGAAGACACCTTATGGCTAAAGTGGTTGAGAACAAAGGCAGCACATGAAGATGAGCTGTCTTGGAGTGTTTTCTATCATCTGTTGTCTGGGAGAGAGAGAAAAAAAATTTTGTTGGACTTTTCTTTTTAAAACCATAGCATAATCTAGTTTTATCATGTTTTTTAAAAAGATTTTATTTATGAGAGAGAGCACACATGAGCAGGGGGAAGGGGAGCAGGGAGCTGAGCATGAGACTCAATCCTTAGCTGAGCAGGGAACCTGACATGGGACTCAATCCCAGGACCCTGGGATAATAACTTGAGCCACCCAGGTACCCGTAGTTTATCATTGTTAATAAAATGACTGAGTTGAAAAAAATATTAACAAAAAAGTTGTAGGATGCCTAAAAGATCTCTCTTCAGTTCCCTGAATTTTTTATAATGATTCAAAGTATGAATCCTTATACTTTATCAGATGTATAGTTTTATAATCACAATAGTTATGTGTACAAAGGATAGTAATAGCAGCTGACATTTAATAAGCTTTTGCTGGGGTGCCAAGGTGGTTCAGTCAGTTAAGTGTCTTCCTTTGGTCATGATCCCAGGGTCCTGGTGGGATTGAGTCTTGTCTGTTGGGCTTCCTGCTCAGCAGGGAGTCTGCTTCTCCCTTTCCCTCTGCCTCTTCCCACCACTTATGCTCTGTCTCTTGCTTTTTCTCTCAAATAAGTAAAATCTTTAATAATAATAATAAGCCTTTACTGTGTGCCACTGCCTATTCTAAACCCATATAAGCTCTGTGTATCTCTGTTTAGCCCATTTGACAATTCCAAGAAGAGACTCCTATTCATAAGGCCATTTATAGATGAGGAAACTAAATATAGGATTCTTAACTTGATCAAGGTGGGTTAAAGGTTCAAATCTAAGTCTGTCTGATTTTAGATTATCTGTGCTTAGCTGCTGCAAACAGCCTCTGGCCATCTCCAGGAAAGGTGAGCTGTATGTAATTTACACTGAATTTCTAAATGTTGTGAATCTTGTCATTCCTCAGTAAAACCTGGCTTTTTCTTCTATTAAAATTATATGCATCAAACTTTCAAACCTGAGGTCCTTTCTGCTACTAATTATACTAATTAAGAAAGCATTGAACTGAAAGACAAGGCCCAGATTATTTTGAAGAATAACAGCAGTTTGTGAAGATGAGAACACTTGATTAGCCTGTAGATGGGAATCAGCCAAAGCTCCTAAATCCAGCAGCTTAAGAGAAATGGTTCATTTATTCATGGCTCACATTATATACCTAACATGACTAGAAGTGACAGTGGTGGGGCTGGAAGTGTTTCTGTTCCATGAAGTCACTCAGGTTTGAACCATAAGAAGTCATTTAACTGATTAATTGATGCTACACATACAGGGATGGAAAACAGAAGACAGATACTAGGTATATTGTCCCTCCAAAACGAACAATGCTAGGTCTGAGGATTCAGAGATGAATAAGCATAATACCTTAAGGAACTCACGATCTAATGATTATGTGACATCAATAATAATAGCAATAACATCTAATATTTTTGACAATTAAAAATGAGTCAGTGTATTAAAAACCATCAAATTGTGTACTTAAAATATGTACTTGGAATTTCACATATATTTACCACTTAATGTTCAAACTAATTTTATGTAATTGTTTTCCACATTATAAAATAGGTAAAATATCTGAGCTTCATAGAGGTCAGTTAAATTATCTGAGATCACACTGAAGATAATAGAGACAATGCCCAATTTTTATAGACATCGAGGCCTATGCCTTTCTTTACTAGTATTTCTTTTTTTTTTTTTTTTTTTTTTTAATTTATGATAGGCACACAGTGAGAGAGAGAGAGAGGCAAGAGACATAGGCAGAGGGAGATGCAGGCTCCATGCACCGGGAGCCCGACGTGGGATTCGATCCCGGGTCTCCAGGATTGCGCCCTGGGCCAAAGGCAGGCGCTAAACCGCTGCGCCACCCAGGGATCCCTTTACTAGTATTTCTAAAAGTGTGTCAGATCTATTAGACTATTGTCTAATCTATTGTATTGTCAGATCTATTGTGTGGGTACATTACCAATTTTAACATAGTACATAAATGTCTTATTTTAAGAGTTATGATTTGTATAGTTTCTACTTACTGAAAGTGATGCTGATTTTCCACTTAGAGTAGTAATATGTAGTTTTATTTTTAAAATACATACTCTTTAGGTAGAAAAATTAAGTTGATTTAAATAAAAATAGTATTCATGTATGTAAAAATTGTGAACATGGCAGTCAAGTGCTTACTGGTGGAAAGCAGTGCTCTAGCCCACACGGTACCATGGCTGCCAAAAGGCTGAGAACTAGGCCATGCCGTTGTAACAAACAACTCCTAAATCCAACAGTTTAAGAGAAATAGTTCATTTATTCATGGCTCACATTATGTACCTTACATGACTGGAAGCGACAGTGGTGGGGCTGGAGGTGTTTCTGTTCCATGCAGTCACTCAGGAAACTAGACTGACGGAGGTCCTACCTTTTTATGTCACTCAACTGGAGGCTGGAGGATTAAGGGGAACCAGATCCATGAAAGGTTAAAGAGTTTGGACATTATCCTGAGGGCAAGAGGGATTAGTGCTTTTAATGCCTTTTGTTCTGTTCATTGCAAGCAAGACAGTGTCATGGCCTAAGAAGGTAGTACAATATGTTGCCTGGGGACCCATCACTAAGACTTTTGTAATTCAAACCTAATATATGAAAATCCAGGCTTATATTGCAAATAAACATGGGGATTGTTCAAATTGCAAAAGGGTTCACATTGCAAATAAAGGATTAATTGCAGGGTGTTCTTTAAGTGTAACTATCCCTTAGTATGTACTGTTTGAAATATTGAAATGAATATTTACTTCTGTGTAAAGTCAACTTTTTAGAAGCTCTTCTGTCTTGGGAAGTTTCACTTGTTTCACAATGAAGTAACAGTGTAGCTTTAAAATGTGAATGTTGTTCCCATTAACATTAACAGCAAAATGGATTTTCTTTTCCCCACATGAATGCAATGAAAGCAAGTATAATTTATATTCTAAACATTGTAACAAATACAAATTTGGTAGGTAGGGACATTTCTTTGGTGATTATTTGAACTGCCAAACTCTTGGTTTATACTTCTATAATAGCCCTTACCATGTTTTATTACCTGCTCACATGGTTGTCTGCTTCATAAGGTCCTTGATGACAGGAGTCATTAACTTTGTTTTTCCAGTACCTGACACAGATCCTAGCTCTTAGTAGGTGCTCAATAAGATTTCTGAGTAACTAAATAAACACCTTGCATTTTTCAAGCCAAGTTCCAGTGTGAAACGCTTTCCCAGTACATTTAACCTTTACCAACCATGACTTTTAAAATCAGTTCTTACCTCTCTTGAGATTGCACCTTTGCTAGAGAGAACAGCTAACTCTTTAAGTAATCCAAGATAAATAAGAAATACACTTCAAGAGAGTTAGTGCATCCTTAAATTGTTGATTCCTGTGACTGAGTGAGAAAAATGAGGCTATCTGTGTAGTCAAGAAATAAATTCTAGGCAGCCTTAGCATAGTTGTCTAGTTTTGAAACATTAAGGCCAATTTATCAGCCATTACACTCTAGTTAAGTACTAATCAAGTTTATGTTTCCCCTCCAAGCTAAGTAATAGAGAAGAACTCTGATTGCAGGGGAACACTAAAGCCATCTATTACACAGCTTTGAAATGCTTCTGACTTTAATTTCTACAAAGAACATATGCTTATTGTGTTTAAATGTCAGTTTCACAAAAGCCATACATCTCAAGTGGGACAATCAAGTAATTGGAAAATAATTTGCAAAAAATTCAGTTCTTGCTTGATCACCTCCCACTTTACATGCCTTTTTTTCCCTTGTAGGTAAATTTCTATTCCATCTCTTTATGTTCTGAAGTGCATGCATTGATGCAGCTTCCAAAGTCTCTACAACTCATGCCTTTGAGAGCTCTGGTTCCCAGATGATCCTCATTCCCTCTATTCAAGCTTAAGCATCATTTGTTATCCCTGAAATTTATGTGACAAGCCAGATTTGTGGCTATGTATGCATTTGTTTCTGAGTGTATGAAACTTTCAAATCAGAGAGGTGGAAAGCAGATGCACTCAGGGCTCAGATTAGCACTTGAGCTCAGTAATAAGAGACCTGCCAGTAATTAAACCTCAGAATAATGAAATGATTATACACAGCATAATGATGGGAGCCCCATCATTAGATTGCCCACCATAGCCAAAGGAAAGGAGGACCTGAGCTTTGAGAAAAGCATTGACCAGCAGATGTTTTCTTTTAATACTTCTGATAAATGATATTGTTCAGAGGCATTTAAGTCAGCATATCTTTGTTTAGGTGAACTGCAACATTGGGGCCAAAATTTATACTTTGTATACTTTCTCTCTGTTTTAGAGCATTTAGGTCTAGGGACCAATTTTTTGGAGTTCTTTGTTAATCAGAAAGGGGCTATGTAAAACAGAAGGAATTTCCTAGGATGGAGATAGGGATGGGGACCAGCCATTGTCTGAGCCTCTCAGCTCATGTGATTGTAGTTCCAGTTCAGAAAGCAACACTTAAAGCTATTTAGATGGAGGGGAGTGAATAGGGATGAAGAGACCAATTAACCAATTTTTCTTGGCCTTTCCTCACACATAGACACATTCTGTACAACACCCCAGTTTTGATGTATTATTTTAATTAATCCCAGTCTTTTGATTCCTGCAGAAAGAAGGTTAGCAAATGTAACAATGCTCGGGAGTTTCTTTATCGTAAAAGACACATAATTTCAAGCATTTAATAAGGTAGATTTATTCTGGGTAGTTTAGCTTGCACATTCACTCAAACAGCCCTCCCCAAAGACAACATTAAAAATGTGATTAGTTAGCTGCCATCAATAACACAAAATAGGAAAATGCTCTCTGAAGGGACAGCTTTGTGGAGGGCACTGCACAGTGTGTAGTAAAAATATATGGCCTAATAAGTTTACATTTGCAGGCTCATTTGTTAAAACTCTTGAATTTCTAATTTGTGTCGGAAAGATAAATGGATGGAGTCACAGTAAAGTGTGAGATTAATACTGATGGATGGGGATTCAGTTTTTTGCTGGCCTCTTGGTTCCACACAACCCAGTAGGCAGTTTATAGGAAAGCCAAATGTAAATAAAAAGAAGGACATTATTTACTCTGGTGAAACCAGTTGCCAGTTTTTTTGTTTCTTTCAACCCTCCAGTTAAGGAAATTTCTATAATTTAATTATTATAATTTAGTAATCAAAAGGTCTGCAATTTATAATTTAATGCTTTTAAGATTAGGTCCCAGAAGCTCTGTTATGTAAGGGGCAGTTAGAGATTATCTTTCTTATTATATTTCAATAAAATATTTCCTCAGACTGTCCCTAAAAAAAAAAAAGTCTGGGTACAACATCAGAAGACATAGGTTCTGAGGAAAAGCAGGAAAATAGTCGCTTTTTCATAGTCAAGGATTTAAGAAAGCAAAAATTTCATGTCTCTCTTTGCCATCTTAAGCCCTCCCACCAGGGCACAACCTCAAGGCTTTCAGCTGCTTCCTGGCATAGAGTGTCCTAATGTCTCAGGAATTTCCTACTTCTGAGTCAGTGATGACCATTGGTGCACATAGGACAGCAATGCTCAGTGGCAGAGAGAGGAATTCTATTCCCAGGACATTTGATTTGACAAAAATCTCTCTAAAATCAAAAGATAGGGGATCCCTGGGTGGCTCAGCGGTTTAGCGCCTCCTTTTGACACAGGGTGTGATCCTGGAGTCCCGGGATCTGGTCCCATGTCGGGCTCCCTGCATGGAGCCTGCTTCTCCCTCAACTGTGTCTCTGCCTCTCTGTCTCTCTCTCTCTCTGTCTCTCTCATGAATAAATAAAATCTTTAAAAAAATAAAATCAAAAGATAAATGCACAACACATTTGTAAATTCAGCTCCTTGGACTAAAGCTGGACATATTTCTATTGGTGCAACATGTTCTAAATTTTGTGCCAGTCTATCAAAAGCTTTACTTGAAAGGGTGGAAATCAGCAAATCTGTGCCCCTTCTCTCCATTTCTCTTCTCTTTCCCTCCCTCCTTTTTTTCTCTGTCTCTTGCCCTCTCTACCACTCCTCTCTACCAGGACTTTATTACACACTTGAATCTCCAGAAGAGAATCTCCAATATTCCCTGAATTTCTCACTGATTCTACTTATCTCAGGAAGCCCTAAGAGTTAAGTGTGGCACAGATGAAAGAGCTTTGGCCAAGGGAACAGAAAAATCTGGTAGGTGGCTCTGGCTGCACTGCTTAAAAACTATTTAATGGGCTAGTCACTTAGCTTTTCACATTTTACACATTTTACACATTTTCTTCATCTCTAGAATGGGGACAATATTCATTGTAAGAACCATGTACATTGTGTGTATGGGATAAGCATATAATATAGTGCTTTTAAAAATAGTTTAATTCTTTATAATAATTAGAAAAATCTTAAAAATTATAAAGGAAAAAAATTTAAAAACAATGTTTTGATTGAGTATGTGGCCATTTCTGTATGTATTGAAGGTACCCATAGAGCCAGCCCCTCCATTGACATGATGCTGGGGATATTGGTTTTGTTTTGTTTTTATAAAGATTTTATTTATTCATTAAAGATAGAGAGAGGCAGAGACACAGGCAGAGGGAGCAGCAGGCTGCTTGCAGGGAGCCTGATGCAGGACTCAATCCCGGGACTCCAGGATCATGCCCTGAGCCGAAGGCAGGCGCTAAACCACTGAGCCACCCAGGGATCCCCAAGCTGGGGTTATTGTTAACAGGTGTTTCTGACTCAGAAGGGCTGCATGGGGGATTCCAGTGTGGAGCAGTAAGTAGGCCTCTGTTCCCACTGCTTCTCTGCAATGGAAGAAGCCCAGGCTATAGCTGTGGTGTGCACTGGCCTCAGGCCAGTGGTCTCCAGGCCAGGACTGGCTTCTCCTGAGCCCCAGTAGCACTTTTAAGCCTGCAGCTCTCAGGAGAAATTTCTGAATAAACTATATCTGTCCATCTGGCACTGTGCAGCTTGATTCTTCAAAGAACCATCTCTAACTGGCAGTTCAGCTAAGGCTAATTCTAGTGCTGATTGGTTTTGTGTTCTCCGGTTAGATCAGCCCTGGGAATGTGGCCTTGTTTGGAGATCTCCTGCTTTTCTAATCTGCTTAGAAATTAGCAGGCAGTGTTTACAAGTCCAGAAGTCAGGGTTTATTGAGTACTTACTATGCTTTTGAAAAGGATCTCTTTTCACAGAAGTGCAAGAAAATGGTCTTCAGTTAAGTTGAAGAGGTGACCCAGAGTCAGGTGTTTGGCTTCTGAGGTGGAGTATAAAGGAACGGAGGCATTATCAGGACATATAACCACACACTAGATTTAGTGAAAGGGCAAAAAACCCATGTATGCTGAAATTTTTAAAGGGGAGACATCAGTCCTAAAAAATGAAGCAATATATAGAATGAAGATGAAGGGCTTCTGAAAGTTTTCCTTGGTGAATATTATTTGTAGAAGACTTGAAGCTGCAGATTACTTTAGGAAATTCTAGGAATAAATTTAGCATGCACTTAAGGACCATTGCTTAGGGCAGAATTAGGGGTGTAAAATACAGAGTAGATGTATTCTCTCCTTTTACAGGCACTTGATCTAAGGTACTATGAGAATCTGTCCTAGTGAGTGAATCCTCCTTTCAACTCTAAAATGGAGAGAAGAGCTGTTTCAGGGTCTTCTTAGGTGAATTTGTAAAATTCAAATGAAGCATGAAGCAGATTAATTTTGAAACTTATAGGACTATAATCTCTTACTTAAAAATTCTGAATGGTTCATTATTGCCTACAAAAATCCAAGCCTCTTAGATCAGCATAATAGACCCTCTGTAATTTACTCCTAAAACTTGTCTTTTCAGCCTCATCTCTTATATTTGCTACCAGTGCATTCTGGTCTCAATTGCAGCGAACCCATTTATAGTTCCTGAAAACACTGTACTTGCAGGCAATGCCTTTGTATTCAGATGCTATGCCTTGGACTGGGGACGTAGGTCTTAGCTTCTGCTGCTGTTGTCCCTCCCCTAACCTTCAAGGCCAAGCTTAAATATTGCCTTAAATGGAGCCAGTGAGCACCTTCCTTCCCTCGGTGCTCCTCCCCCATGCTTTCTTCTCTTTTATCACTCAACCATTATCTCAATTGTCCCTTTGGCTATTGTTTCTGTGCATAAACTGTGACCTGTACTGTTGCCCCCAGACACAGGGAGTCTAAAGGAGAGACATTGTTCCCAATTAGTGCCTTGGCGGTTTGGGACTAGGATCAAGACAAAATGGCCACTCCCAGAAGTCATCAGTCATTTGAGCCTCATGGCTAAACACATGTACAGATACTTTTTAAAGTATGTGTGTTTGGGGTAGGTTGGGTGGGAGGTTGGCTAAGCCAGAAAGCAAAGGCAAATTTAAATGCTTCAGATGAGCGATTGACACGGAAGTCCGGTATGACATTTCCCATCATTACTCTGAAAGGCTTCTATATTTTCAAGAAACTTTTAGACTCCTTAATGAGTATGTTTGTGGCCTTTTGCTCTTTAATGTGATAAAAAGGAATATAGCTCTTCAAGTGACAGCTCTCAATCTGTTAATATGTCATAAGAGGTTATATAATCTTAATTTCCATAAAGAACAAAGTAAATTAATGTTCTTTATTTGGAGGCCACAGACTTTCACAACTGAAATTCCATTCAGTCAGACAATAAGGAGCTCTAGTTCTTGTGTCAGTAATCAATAATTTGAATCCTCCAGAATCAAGCAACCTGCCAGTCCCTTGTTTAATCAGAATTTTAGGAAGGATTAGTTCTGTAATGAATCCTTGTAAATTTGCTTTCCATCTTCTCCACGTTGATGACATCCTTACATATGTATATCCACATTTGCCTCTCAGTAGGAATGCATATTTGACATTACAAAGACTACAAAATATGATCTAGAAAATAAACACTGCTGTAGTAATTTTGATGGTTGATCATCTGTTTAATGTAATGTCAGTTAACTTTGAGACTGTATATTAGACTGACTTGATTTATTATCAATTTTCAATGCTATTTAGCATCCTAAACAACAACAACAACAAAAAACCCCAACAAAACACTAAACTAAATTAAAATCCCAAAAGATCTAGGGGTGGGGGGATGAAGTGTAAAGATGGATTTTTTTTTTCTTTGTGGGAAGGATGGGCAGGTATTTTCTAGCATCTGAATATAGGTTATTTTGATTAAGATACAAAAGGCATTTTATAATTTCAAATTTAAGGAACTGAAATTCCAGACAGTAGACCTATTGCTTTATTCTTTATTTCATGATGTTAGTAAACTCTCCTGGCTCTGTCCCCTTTGAAGAAAACAAAGGCCTCTTTTATTTATTGTATTGATTCATAAGAATAACCTTCTGTGTTATTCTGCAAATAAGAGTTGGTGAGTTTTGTGCTTATGACACTATTGTTTTTGTGAAAATGTTCAGCATTTTTTGTCTTTTAGTTTTTGTTTGTTTTTTAACTAAGTGATTAAAAATCATACAGATCAGTTTTAGAATTAAGGTTGTAATTATATTTCAGATCCTGATTATGTGAAAAACTAACTTGCAATGTAGAAACTTTCATGTCTACCTAATTCTTACCTTTTGAAAATACAGATATGAATTTAAGAATCTCACATATGACATATCTAAAAAGAGCAGATAACTCCCATTCTAGCTCAACAAAAATTTTGGAGTATGCCTACTGAGATAACCAATATGATGACTGGTCCCCTATCCTGTGTTGTTCATTATAAAGGTAGGTGTTTATGGGCATTTAGAACTCAAGAAAAAAAGAGAAAGGAATGGAATGGTTAGAAAGGAAAATTAATCTCAAAAAATTATTTTCTGTTTTTATCAAAATAACACACAGAATTTAAAATGTCAAGGCTTTTAATGAAGGCTCACAACAAATATGACAGTCCTTTACTGTATTCTTTCCTTCTACTGTGTTCTTTCCTAACCCTAAGTCCTGCTCCCCAGAGATAGCTTGCTTTTGAAGTCTTTTAATTGTTTTTTATTGTTTTTATCTCTTTATTTCTAGATAATATGCTTATATTGCTATTTATTCAAATTGGTTTAATCAACTTTGAATTGATTTATCAATTTTGGAAACATCTATTGACTTTCTCTTGTGGTAGATGAAGATATATTTCTACTGCCCTCTCTCTCCGTACCAATATAGTTATATTACCCTCCTTCAGTATAGTTAAGTCATAAATTTTCATTTAAAAACTTTAGTGTTACATTGTTCTGACCATGTAAATATTTTTTCACTGCTGGGCAAAATAGTGTACTATGGTTAAATTTCTAATTAAAGTTGTTTTCCTGGTATTAATAATTGTCAATTTTTCTCATGCTAATTTTTGTTATTTTCATGAATTCTTCCTAGTTCACCCTTTAAAGTGATCATATGTGATATATGAAAGATGTTAGTGTTCGAAGCTGATTGCCAAGAAAGAATTCTTGAAATGTCTTTGGTGCAAAAGGTGGTCTTACTAAAGCATGGGGACAGGGAACATGGGCAGAGAAAGCTGCACCAGGGTTATGAGGAGTGCACATTGTATACTTTCCAGTTGGGAGGGGGTTAGGAATAGCATAAGTCAGAGGACATCCCCTCTTCTTTTTCTGGTGTTCATGTAGCTTTTCTGTGCCTCACCCATCTCTTCTGTGGGGCTCTCTCTTTTGTGAATCACAGTCTTTGTGTCACTCTCAATTTCAATCAACTCTGTACTAGGTGTTACTCTGGTTCCTGGCTCTTACTTTCCCAGATGATTTTTTCCTCTGCTCTCCTCCAGCTTTGACTCTCTTTTCCTTGCATATGCTCAACTAATGACCTTCTTTTTCTTTCTTATCACTGAGAAAATGGAAGCTATTAGAAAAGAACTTTCATCCTTCCTTCTATCAAATCTACTAATCTGTATCCAAATCAAACATCCTATATTTTTTTGCATCCTCTTTTTTGCACTGACTGAACTGTCCTTTCTCCTGATTTAGGCCAACTCTGCCTTGAGGCACTGGATCCCTGCCCTTTTAGCCTACCTGAGGACTCTTGCATCATAATTTTTTTCATTGGATCACTTCCATAAACCTACATCATAGTATAATATTCTTCATTAAAAAAAAAAATTCTGTCTTGACTTCTGATCCCTCATTTAGCTACCCTTCCATCTCTCTCTTGCCTCTTACAGGAAGTTCCTTGAGGTGCCTGTATTTGCTTTCTTCACTTGTTGTTTTACATTATTTCCTGGATCTTTTCAAATCAGGCTTTTGCACTTAGCACTCCATTGAAACTGCTTTCATCAAGAACACCAAGGACTGGCCCTCTGCCAAGTCCTCGGGATGATTCGCAGTGCTTGTTTACTAGCTCATCAGAATTTCACTCTATTGGTTTCTACCTTCTCCTGAAAATACTGTTTGCATTTGGTTGCACCCTCGTAGATTTTTTTTCATTTTTCTTCTTCCTGACCTCCACAAACTGGACTGCTCCAGAGCTTAGACCCTGGCCTTCTTTTCCTCCTTTGAATTTTTATTTCCTAGATGATACATCCATTTCTGAGGCTTTAATATCATCTATATACTGATGATGCTAACATTTGTTTCTCCATCTTGAACTTTCCTTTCAACTTCAGACTTGCATTTTCAACTACATGCTCAACAGCTTGACTGTTGTTTAACAGAATTGTGAAATTTAACATGGCCAGTAAAACTCTTGATTTTTTCCCTTCACACCCATTCTTCCATCAGTGTCCATCATTTTAAAATTTTTCTTAAAATTTAATTTTTTAATTTTGTGTTCCTCATTACTATAAATGATTCCTCTTGCACCCAGTATTTCTCAGTCTCTTTTCTGGTGTTCAGGTAGCTTTTCTGTGCCCCGCCCATCTCTTCTGTGGGGCTCTCCCTTTTGTGAATCACAGTCTTTGTGTCACTCTCAATCTCAATCAACTCTGTACTAGGTGTTACTCTGGTTCCTGGCTCTTACTTTCCCAGATGATGATGTTTTACTCACTCTGCTCTCCTCCAGCTTTGACTCTCTTTTCCTTGCATGTGCTCAACTAATGATCTTCTTTTTCTTTCTTAAATTTTGAAATCATCCTTGATGTATCTTTTTTTCTCACATTGCACATCCAATCCATTAGTAAATCCTGTTGCCTCTACCTTCAAAATAGATTCCACATATGACCCCTTACTGTGTTTATCACTAGACTCTAGTACAGGTTGTCCTTATTTCTTGCCTTGTCTAATATGATAGCATCCTAACTAGTCACCCTGCTTCCATAGTTGTCTTAGTGCAGCTTGTTCTTTATGTGGTGGCTGTGATGATACTTAAGGAGTATAAATGAGATAATGATGTACTCTGCTTAAAAGTATCCTGTCCTTCTGTTTTCTTCACAGCACTCGGCACTACAGCACATTATATAACTATTTGGTGATTTGATTATTTGCTTTCTTTACTGTCAAAAGGAAACTTTAATGCTAGAATGTAAGGATTGTTGGCCTTGTTCACCTCTGTCTTTGTCCATTTGAGCTGCTAAAACAAAAATACCATAGACTGGGTGGCCTTAAACAAGAAAAATTTACTTCTCACAGTTATGGAGGCTGGGAAGTCCAAGACCAAACTGCTAGCAGATTGAATATCCGGTGAGGTTTTGTTTCCTGGTTCACAGATGGCCATTTTCTTGCTATGTCCTCACATGGGGGGAACGGTGAGGGAGAGTTCTGAGGTCTTTTTTATAAGGGCACTAATCCCACTCATGAGGCTTCTGCCCCAATAATCTAATCACTCCTCAAAGGCTCCACCTCCTAATGCCATCATACGGGTGATAAGGTTTTATTATATGAATTTTGAGGGTACACAAACACTCAATCTGTAGCAACCTCCATAGGTTTAGAAGAGTGCTAGGTAGTTAGGAGGTGCTAGTAAACCATTCAATGAATGAATGAATGAATAATCTTGGAAGCAGCCACTCCTGAGATATTTTGATTGTTTCTTCAAATAGTGTTGCATACTTCATCCTTCTGCCTCATCCTAAATGGCCACTCTTCCATGGATCCTTTAAATATATAAAAATTTAATGTTATGTAATTCGTTCTATTACCCTATGCAATTTATTTAAATATTAGTTTAGAGTGTTGGGTAAGGGAATAAAGTATATGATAAATAGATGATTAAATGACTTAAAATATGGCTGTCATGGATTTTCCTATAAAACAGTCTTTATGAAAAAAAACTATTATGATGGCTTTGGGGGGAATCATTTGAGTTTATTATGTCATCATACAGAAAATTTTCTTTAAATCTCAGCTGTCTGTTTTGTGCCTTAACTGTGAGTATATGTGTATGTGAGTGTGTATGTGAGTGTATGTTTTAGAAATTGGGCCAGTTGCACAGTGGAAGATAAAGTCTCTGCCCAATCCATTGAGCATGTTTAATCTCTAAATATTATGATAAAGAATGAATTATAACATTATTTAACTTATGGCTTTCTTTTATTTTTTTTTATTTTTTTATTATTATTTTTTTTTATGGCTTTCTTTTAAAACAGAGGACATGGTCATTGGAAGAACATAATCAGGGATCCCTGGGTGGCGCAGCGGTTTAGCGCCTGCCTTTGGCCCAGGGCGTGATCCTGGAGACCCGGGATCAAATCCCACGTCAGGCTCCCGGTGCATGGAGCCTGCTTCTTCCTCTGCCTGTGCTCTGCCTGTCTCTCTCACTGTGTGCCTATCATAAATAAATAAAAAATTAAAAAAAAATACTTTAAAAAAAAAAAAAAAAGGAAGAACATAATCAAAGACCAAGACAAAATATTACTCATGACCCAGTTGAGCTGGGCCCAAAGTTCATTTGCTACTTTTATGTGACACTTTTTTTCTTTTTCTTGGAACTGTTTGTGCAATGGGTTTTGGACATATTTACAACAAAATGACGAGTCCTCCACAGACAAGATTCTATCAGTTTAACTTAAGAGCATATGGCAATTTACATATAAACTGCTTTACGTTTGGAATAATAAAAATGTCAGGACAAATAGGAAACGTTAAACATGGTGATATTTTTATACCATGTAAATTTATTGCCCCATTTAAAAATTAAATTTATAAAGGAATGTGATTGATACTGTGTAATGTAGTTGCCAAAGAGACTATACAGCACCATTGGAATTGTACATTCACTTTTAGGTTGAGTGCTGTTTTATTGGTAAATAATTTGCTGCAGTGCATTCTTTCATTTTGTAGTCCCATATTAAGCCTACCTAGAAAGCATAAAGAATATCTGGATATACTGACTTATGTGTAAACAAGTTTCCTTGGCAGTCTTCCTCATAGAAATGGGAGTAAAATATTGGTCTGTTTCCTCATTCGAGTTGCTTACCTCTGTGGAGTTTATTATGGTTCGGGGCTTCTGAGGTCCTGAAAAAATGCTGGTTTTCAGATCATTTTCCCAGGTTATACAAAGTACAAGATCCTTAGTGAGCAGACCCTAAAGAGACTACACTGGCCTCTTCAAATGGAATAAAATAGACTAGGCAAGGAAGGAAACATGGGAAGGAGACATGTCTAAACAAAGGATGTGCCAGACAGACAGTAGAACTTGTATGATTTACTCAAGGCTCGTGTTTTTATTCCTTCTAAATTTTGAAGGAAATGAAAGATATGTGTGAACACCTGTGAGTATATATAAAAACAAATGTGTGCATAAAATTTTGTATCTAAACTGTCTGAAATAACTCAGGCCTGTCAGCTTGATTCCCTTGAAAAAAGAATTGGTGGAGAGAAATTCTTTAAAGTAGTTATAGACTCTTTTGGGATCAGAGAATGAATTTTTGACTTGTGTTTAGAGACTACATTAATATGAGCAGTACAAAGATCTAGATAACATATCCCAGCTATAAAAAAAAAACAGATAAAACTAGAGAAATGGAAATTTCACATCAACTCAAAACTTGGACAGGGGTCAACAGGGAGTTGTTCTGCGTTGCTTTTCAAGCACAGAGGTGTCTGCTGCTCTTTCTCAATGAAATGCTGGGATGGGAGGCAAACCATGTGTATTTCATACCTTTGGAGCAGACAGGTGTCTAGTCCTACTGACACTAATTATAAATAATACTCTCCCAGAGTGGTTCAGTACTTAAGTTTGGCAATTACTCACATGTGTGTTGTCCCTTGTAGCCCAACTATGGGGATTTCAGAGTCTGTATCTTATTGCTGGGAGATCATTCAGGAGGAATCCAATAGTGAATTTCTTCCGGCGGCCCTTACTCTTGTTTACAGCCTTTTTGCCAAAATGGGGTAAAAGAAGTAGAAAGGAGTACAGGCCAATCCAAACCCCAAGCCCTTCCTAGCTATTATTTAAGTGTTTTCTAAAACCTTTAAGGAAGCACTCAAGGCTGATCTGAACATGCCTCGATTCAATAAGAGTCTTTATGTTCATATAGCACATTGTATGTAGTAGTAGTAGTAGTAGTAGTAGTAGTAGTAGTAGTAGTAAAAACAGCTAATCATCATCTCTCCAATAATTATATAAGGTAGGGGTTGTCGTTACCATTTGAGAGAAGAGAAAAGAAAACTGAGGCTGAGAGATGTTGAATAGTCTGTCCATGATGCATAGTACAGGTAGAAATAAATTGATAAGTACATGGAATAATTCCAATGGCAAGTCCACTGTTGTTAGCACATAAAAAATAGTTTGCTTTTGCCCAGCATTAGAATCATCTCAGAAATCAGAAAGATTATCACCCCCAAGCATTTTGCCGATGCTAAATAATACTCTTTCATAATAAAATAGCACTTTAAAATTAGGGGTAAACACTTAAAAAATAGAGGGTTTTTTATATTACACATTGAATTCTTACAAGAATCTTGAGAAATAAACATTATTGTCCCTATTTTATAAAGCTATGGAGGCTCATAACTTGCCAACATCTGTCCACTATCAGTAGTTTTTAAATTTTAAGAAGTCAGGATCTTCTAATTAAATTTCTTTCTCCTCTCCTCTTTTTTCCCACTGGTACAGTCAACTGGTTGCTTAATTTCACATTAGGTATACAACTGGGAGGTTAGAAGAAGTGCATTTTATGGCTGTCCTTCAAAACAAACAAAAAAGCATTTATCTATTGGTGTCCTTCAAAACAAACAGGAAAGCATTTATCTATTGGTGCTTCTACCCTGTTCTCCCTAAAATATCTAGATTATGCCTGCATATGTGGCACCCCCAGAAGCTAAAGGGCAGGAAATGTGAAAGATATGCCATCAAGGCCACATGGGTTGCACCTATGTGAAGCTCTTGGATAGCACATAGAAATGGTCACTGCAGTAGGAGCTGAAATAAGAGGTGGGTAAAGAGCCTCAGAAGCAATACAGAAGATAGGTTCCAGTACAAAGTAACAAACAAAAATGAACAAATTAAATCTACCCCAAAGTCAAGAAACATTAAAAATGGGACAGATAGAAATTTAAAAGACAAAGTTCAAGTATATCAATAATATAATAAAGAAAAATAGATTAAGCATACTCATTAAAGGCCAGGAAGATCAGATTAAATTAAAAATATTCTAACTTACAACTAAAGTATAAAAGGATAGAATGGCTTAATGTATGGAAAAAGATATACCAAGTGAATGTTAACCTAAACAAAAGTGACACAGATATGTTATCAGAATAGGCTCTAGGTCAGGAATGATAATAATGATAAAATAGTGAAATTACCAGGAATATTAGCAACTCTAAACTCATATGCTTCTAACAAAATATCTTAAACCTATAAAGCAAAAATTGATAGAACCAGAGTTCTAATAGTAAAAAATTTATTATACTGTCATAATTGTCATATTCAACAAAAAATATTTAATAAAGATACAGAAATTTGAACAACACAGTAAACAGTTTGATATAATAGAAATCTGTACCAAGTACTTAAAAATATTTTTTAAGTACACATGGAACACTTAACAGGAAATGATCATGAAATGGATTAAAAAGCAAGTCTCCAAAAAATTTCAAAGGATCAGTATTATTATTTTTTTTTAAAGATTGTATTGATTTATTCATGAGAGACACACAGAGAGAGGCAGGCTCCCTACAGGGAGCCTGATGTGGAACTTGATTCCAGGACCCCGGGATCACAACCTGAGCCAAAGGCAGATGCTCAACCACTGAGCCACCCAGATGCCCTCAAAGAATCAGTATTATAAACACTGACATATAACCTACATCTCCCACATCTTCAGAAATGCTGGAGCCTTCTGGTAAACTTGTGAGCAATAACTGCATGGGTTAGGTCTACGTGGAGAGACTGATAGTGGCCAGATATATCTACTACTTTGGTTTGCTGGTGTTGAGAAAGGGGCTCAATAGGCTTTGTTGCAAGTTGAATTATGAGGTGACAAACTACTTCCAGTGATGTCTAGATACAAAGATATGCACTTGGTTTTCCAGAAAATGCGAAGAAGCCAGCAGTTAGGCAAGACCTGAAAAAGTCAGTTAATCAGCAGCTTCTAGCAAGGGCAGTTATTGGAAATCTAGCTGAACCAAGATGAAGAGATGTTTAGTTTATTAGAGAGGAATGAAAAATTCTTAGGTGTTGAACTATGTCAGAGGAGGTCAGATTATATGAGTTAATGTGAAACTAACCTACTCTGCAATGGCTATTTCATGCTGTGTCTACAATTTAAGGCTATTTCTTCCAGGTGGTATATGCTATATGTATAGCCACATACAATTTTAATTTTCTGGATAATATTCTAATTTTGGTTCTTTTCCTGCTTTTTTTTTTTCATTGCCTAATCTATATAGTTGGTGGTAGCCCTTTGATTCCTGCTCCTTTACATTTTAGTTATTAACCTAGATGATATGAAACTACCTACACATGTGTGTACACACACACACACACACACAGAGCAAACCTCTTGATTATTCTTCCTTTAAGGAGGGTTGATAATTCTGGAGGCATGGAATGTTAAGGGCTGGTTGGGCACTAAACTTTACTACTGACGTTACCTATTAAGTATCTCTAAAGGAAATAATAAAATGGCAGCTTTTAAGAGCTCATTTGTGACTCATAAAATATGGGTTAAAACCTCCCATTTTATTACACTTTTACTTCTGTAATTATTACTGTGATAGAACAGTGCAGGGTAATCAAGAAATCAACCCTCTCCACTCCTACAAAATTTCACAGGCTCCCTTAAAATGATACAGATCCTATATTTGAAGACAATCTATATAAGTCTAAAGAACACCCCAATGAAATAAAAAATAAACAAATCATGAAAGGAGACCAAAGAAAGGCTAAACTCCAAATAAAGTAAAGCAATCAAAATGATGCTAAAATCATAGATCTGTAGAACCCTTGAGCCCATACAAATCTGCTCATTCCCTTCTTTAACTCTTAGGATGACCCTAGGAAATTTGCTCAATGTCTCCATAGCTTAATTTGCTCATTCAGTAAATGAAGGATAATAGTTCTACATAATGACTTGTGGAGACTGAGGTGTGAAGTACATAAAAACATTAGTGCCAGTTCTGACATATAGCAAATGCCAATACTAATTAATATCATTATTATACATTATTATGTTTTCTTATCCATGACCAATTAGACTGTCCTGTGGCATGTTTGATGTGATCTTTATGAAGCTGTATGACTGGTAGCTTGTCTGTTTTCTCCCTACCCTGATATGTGCTTGACCTAGTAATTACAATTGACTTGTAGTAAAAGCCTACTCTCACTCACTTTAGTTAGGAGAGGGTGGAAAGACAGTAAATCTAACTATTAGTTTTTAATAATATTGTGTGAATGCCCACTGTCTTCAGAGCATTGCTCTTTTAGTTGTAAGAATAAGCTATGATGGGGGGATCCCTGGGTGGCTCAGTGGTTTAGTGCCTGCCTCTGGCCCAGGGCGCGATCCTGGAGTCCCGGGATAGAGTCCCACGTCAGGCTCCCAGCATGGAGCCTGCTTCTCCCTCTCCCTGTGTCTCTGCCTCTCTCTCTCTCTCTCTCTCTCTACGTCTATCATAAATAAATCTTTAAAAAAAAAAAGAATAAGCTATGATGCCTGATTTGAAGAATTTATGCTATAACATAGTACCCAGACACAGATACAAATTCTATCAGACAACAGAGCTAGAAAAAGGTTGCATAGGGGAGGGGAACTGTTGTGCATGGACAAGGTTCAGATTTAGATTAAACCAATATTTAACCAATAAGCTACTGGATTTCACACACTTGTTTCAGTATTGAACTGATCACCCATGGCTCTAAATTAGAACATTAGTTATTGTGATGTGTAATAATCTATTTCAAATCCTATTATAATTGCAATAGCATTACTTAAGGTTGTGCTTTTTGTGTTTGAAGCCAAGTGAAAAGATAAAAGTTTCTTTAAAAAGTTTGCATTGCGGGATCCCTGGGTGGCGCAGCGGTTTAGCGCCTGCCTTTGGCCCAGAGCACGATCCTGGAGACCTGGGATCGAATCCCACATCGGGCTCCCGGTGCATGGAGCCTGCTTCTCCCTCTGCCTATGTCTCTGCCTCCCTTTCTCTCTCTCTCTGTGTGACTATCATAAATAAATAAAAAAACTTAAAAAAAAAAGTTTGCATTGCTACATAGTAGAGTTTTCTTTTTCATTTGCTCTTAGGTCTTTTATCATCATTCATTCATTCATGTGCCAAAACTGTGCTAGGCACTGGGGGTTCAAAGATGAATAAACTTCATTCCTGGGACTTAAGAGGCTCACAATCTAGGGAAAGAAACAATGTATCAACAGATATATTACTATATCATGTGATAAATTCTTTTTTTTAAGGTTTTATTTATTCAGGAGAGACACAGAGAGGCAGAGACATAGGCAGAAGGAGAGAGGCAGGCTCCCCTTGGGGAACCTGCTGTGAGACTCGATCCCAGGACCCCTGGGATCACGACCTGAGCCAAAAGCAGATGCTCAACCACTGAGCCACTTAGGTACCCTTCATGTGATAAATTCTATATCTGAGGAATGAAGCAAGGGGGTATGCATAGTTTTCCTTGACTTAGTTCTAGTTTGTCTCTGGAGAAAAAAAAAAGTTTGTAATACATGTATTTGTGCCCCTTAATGTCCTGGGCACTTCTGAAACCCTTGATTTTTCTATTGTATACACACCAGGCTTCTGCCTTAAGTACCACGTCCATGGTACAGGTTCTCCTTTTATTTGTCATGTAATCTACCCCCAAAGAAGTATTAATTACTCCTGATGTGAGATTTTCCTCTTGCAGGGTTAGAATTTCAATAGGTACATCTTGGAGAAACAATCATTTAAATACAAAATAAGGAATGAATGTGACAGTGGCCTCTGGCTACGGTGCCTGCCTGGGGGTCCCAGGTGTCTCACCAAAAGGGTCTGTGTCGTATGGCGAAAAAGAGTGGATCTCAGATATGACAGACGTGGGTTGTAATTCTTGCTCCAGCATATCTGAGCGCTCTTGGGCAAGTTATTCAGGCTCCTTGAGTGTGTTTCCTTATTATTTAGAAGAGGTTAAGGATCTCTATTTCATGGGCAGCCCTGGTGGCTTAGCGGTTTAGCTCTGCCTTCAGCCCGGGGTGTGATCCTGGAGATCCGGGATCAAATCCTACGTCAGGCTCCCTGCTTCTCTCTCTGTCTGTCTCTCGTGAATAAATAAATGAAATCTTAAAAAAAAAACCAACTCTATTTCAGAGAGACACTGTGCAAATCAAATGAGGTCAACATATGCAAAATGTGTAATGCGATGTTCTTATGTCGCATACAATAAATTATAATGGGGAGAGACAGACAAGACTAACTACAGAGTGGAAGTAAAGGCTACTGAGGAAATAAAAACATGGAAAGAAGGAAGGTAAAGGAAGGGCTGGTCCGCAATTTTAGATAGAGCAGGCAGGGAATTCTTTACCAGAATATGATGTGTGTAGAAAGCCATGAAAGCAGTGAAGGAATGAATCACCCAGAAATCTGTAGGAGGAGGGTACCTGGGTGGCTCAGCTGCTTAAGCGTCTGGGACTGAGCCCCTTGTCAGGCTCTCAGCTCAGCGGAGAAGCCTGCTTCTCCATCTCCATGTCTCTCTGCCACTCCCCCTACTTGTTCTGTCTCTCTCTCTCAAAAACATAAGTAAAATATTAAAAAACAAATCTGTAGGAAGGGAAATCCAGGGAAAGGGAACAGCCAGTTCCAAGATTGGTGTGTCTTACAATAAACAAAGACATCAGCTCTGCTGGAGAGGAATGACCTGGGGGTGTGACCAGAGGGGAAGCAAGCAAGAAGCAGTAGGATATGAAGGCAGAGAAGGTGAGATGGTATATATCATTTGGGCCCTTATTGGTTATGACAAGGGTTTGGCTTTTCCTTTGAAGGAGACAGGAAGCTATTGGAGGTTTTTATGGGGGAAAAACAATATAATCTGAGTTACATTTTAAAAGAACCTTTCAAGAGGGATAGACAACACAGTAAAGCAAGTATAATCATGGTAGAACCAAAGCTGTGGATATATGGGTTCACTGTAAAAAAATTTCTCTTTGCTGTTTGAAAATGTTCATGATGAAATGTTGGGGGGAAAAGATTCATTCTGAGTGATGGTCTGAGAAGTTGTTGAAGGAGTCAAAGACAGAGCAGGGAGCCCAGGTAGAGTCCAGGACCCTAAAGTAGGGCACAGGTAGTGGCTTGGAGAGGAGGGGTAGTTCCAGAGTTGAGAATAGGGTTTTGAGTCTGGATATAATTTGGTGCGAGAGACATGAGAATTTAGTAACAGATTGGCTGCAGAGGGTGAGAAAGAGAGAAATGAAGGATGACACCAAGTTCTCTGTCCTGAGCAACTGAACTGATGTGGTTACCTATACTGAACACCTGCTGGGCTGCTAAATTCCAATGCCTTAGTTTCAGAAGGGCCTTTCCCACTGTGACACAGGTGAACTTATCTTCGTGTCATCCTTTCCCAAGGACCTTCCTTCCCAGGCCCAATCACCCTATATGGCCTCTTCCAGCCTGACCCACTCCTGCTGCTCACTGCCTGCTGCCATCCCAAGTTCAGTGTTGGTACTGAACAGAAGAAATAGCACTGATTGAAGTCAGAAGACCATAATTCTCTCCTTAGCACATCACTTAACTTTTCTGAACTTCAGTTACCTTATGAGAATAAAAATGCACACATCAAGAATGTTGGGGAATTAAGAAAATGAGTAAGAAAACATTGAGCATGGAAGTCTCATACAGTGCAGGTTTGCTCGCTCTTGCTTTATTTTCGTCACATTGTATCCCCCACTGAAATGTGTCCATGTTGTTGCTCGCTACCCTGAAGGTCTTTGATTTATTGGAAAGTCCCATGGAATTTCTGGAGTTCTGTGGTGACGTTCTCAAGTGTGGAGCACTGGCCTAGGAGGCTACCTGAGTTCTAACCCTGCTGCTTTTCGTCGTGAGCCAGGTGACTTTCACAAGCTGCTTCAGTGTTTTTTTTTTTTTTTTTTTTGCTATTCTATTTTATTGTCTTGATATTCTCTAAGGTTCTTGCCTCTAGATATTGCCTATTAGAGGTGCATACCTGCAGCAGTTTCATTTAATGCTTACAGTGACCCTGTGAAGTAGATATGCTCTGATGTAGGAGACAATATTTTCACCTGTTTGGTCCAAACCATTTTGGATTCTAAATATAAGATTTTCAGCATAGTTTGTTTACATCTGAGATGTACTTATTTATACATTGGTTTAATAGAAGTTTATTGAACACTTAGGCTCTGGGGTAAGCAGTGACGTGGACCTTTAGGAATGCCCTCAAAATCATACTCATCCAATTGGGACTTCCAATGAAGAATCATCCATGCAGCCAGACTGTGAAGACTGGGACAGTGCTCACGGGCAGGACTTGGAAAATCCTGACAATGGACTCTGAAACAAGAGAAAACTGTGAGGAAGGACTGAAAGTAATGAGCTCATTGATTCTTTTTTTTTCTTCAAGTTTTTATTTAAATTCCACCTTGTTAACATACAATGTAATATTAGTTTCAGATATAGAATTTAGTGATTCATCACTTACATACAATATTCAATGCTCATCACAAGTGCCCTCCTTAATATCCATCACCCATGTGGCCTATCCCCCCCACCTCCCCTTCAGCAATCCTCAGTTTGTTCTCTATGGTTAAGAGTCTGTTTTCTATTATATGGTCTCATTCATTTGGGGATTATGAAAATTAGTGAAAGGGAATAAAGGGAAAGGAGAGAAACTGAGTGAAAATATCAGTGAGGGTGACAAAACATGAGAGGCCCCTAACTCTGGGAAATGAACAGGGGTAGTGGAAGGAGAAATGGGCAGGGGGTTGGGGTGATTGGGTGAGGGGCAATGAGGGGGGCACTTGGTGGGATGAGCACTGGGTGTTATGCTATATGTTGGCAAATTGAACTCCAATAAAAAATTTTTTTTTAAAAAGAGTGTTTTCTGGTTTGCCTCTCTCTTTTTTCTGCCACATTCATTGTTTTGTTTCTTAAATTGTACATATGAGTGAAATAATATTGTATTGTCTTTTTTGACTGACATACTTTGTTTAGCATAATACTCTCTAGCTCGATCCATGTCATTGCAAATGGAAGATTTTATTCTTCTTTATGGCTGAGTAATATTCCATCATATATATATTCCATTTTGCATGCATACAGGTACACCACATCTTCTTTACCCATTCATCAGTTGATGGACATTTAGGCTCTTCCATCACTTGGGTATTTTTGATAAGGCTGCTATAAATAGAATGGCTAAATTTAACAGCACAGGAAACAACAGATGTTAGCAAGGACGTAGAGAAAGGGGAACCCTCTTGCACTGTTGTTGGGAATGAAAACTGGTATAGCAACTCTGGAAAATGAGTTCATTGACTCTTAAAGAGTGTCCCTCAGAGTTAGTTGAAACTTCAGCCACGGGACCCTCAGCTGAAAGGAAGTTTATGAAAGAACTTAAGGATATTTCTTCTGAAGATTTGAAGACTCTTGTAAATGATTACAATCTTTTGGGACTGTTTAAAGCATTCTTGTTGGTATAAAGGGAAATGGACCAAATGAGCTCTGTCTTATTAGGCATTTAACTAGCTATAATGCTATTTGCACTGTTGTTCTAGACCACTTTTAAACTCTTTAGCTGCAAGAGAGGAAACTTCTCTCTTCACCTCTCATGTCTACATGACTAGAGGAAAAATGCCTACTTACCGTCACTAACTTCATTGTCAATGAAGTGAAGCAAGAAATGCTAATAGAAAGGAAGCAAACTGGAGGAAGATTTGAAAGCTTTTCTTTGATTCTGTTAACATGGCTAATTCTAGGTAAAGGGAAAGTGGCTTTATTTTTACACTAACTTAATTGGCAATCATTTGAGGTTGAGCTGCAGTTTTGTGGTTGGTTGTATTTTAATGTACACAATCAGCTTGATCATTCAGAAGCATGGGAGATGCTGAATGTTACATTTTCACATCTATCAGCATAGATGGGTTTAATAATTGAATGGTCAAACTCAATTGTGGAGATAATCTGTGAACTCTTAATTAGTTTATAGAAATTATAGGTACAGCCATGTGATAAATTTTTTTTGGTGGGGAGTGGTGAGTCCAGCTTGTAGATGCAATCGCATTATTCTGTACCTCTGCCCTGTGCACAAGTACCAGAGTAAGAGGCCTATTATATTAATATTGTGCCAATACATCACTGGCAATTAAAACACCAGAAACACTAAAACAAAAGTATATTTGTCAAAGTAAAGAATAAAACATTTAAAAAATATTATTTTATTTATTAGCTTTTTGCCACAATTGAGTTACATTATTTTTTTTTTAATTTTTTATTTATTTATGATAGTCACAGAGAGAGAGAGAGAGAGAGGCAGAGACACAGGCAGAGAGAGAAGCAGGCTCCATGCACCAGGAGCCTGACGTGGGATTCGATCCCGGGTCTCCAGGATCACGCCCTGGGCCAAAGGCAGGCACTAAACCGCTGCGCCACCCAGGGATCCCGAGTTACGTTATTTTTAAAGCTTTATTAAAGTATACTTGACATAAACATCATATATTTAAATGTAAACTTTGATACGTCTTGGCATATGTATACACTAGTAAAACCATCACCACAGTCAAGATCAATGAATATATATTCCTAAAAGTTTCTTTGTGCCTCTTTGTAATCTCTCCTTTATTTTCATCCCACCCTCCTTCTAGTCCTGGGAAACTACTGATCTGTTTTGGGTCACTAAAATTTATTTTCCATTTTATAGAATGTTACATAAATGGAATAAGATGCATACTTTTGTTTGTTTGGCTTCTTTCAGTTTAATTATTTTGAGTTAATCTGTGTTGTTGCATGTATATAGCAGGAGTGTGCTCTTTTTTATTTATGAGTAAATTAATTTCTTTTTATTGCTGAGTAATAATCCACTGTATGGATATAACTATTCATTTATCCATTCATTGGTTGATGGGCATTTGGGTTGTTTCCAGTTTTGGCTAATACAGATGAAGCTACTGTGAATGTTCCTTTACCAATATTTGTAAAGACATATGCTTTTATTTCTCTCTTTATTAAAAAAGAAAAGATTTATTTACTTGAGAGAGAAAGAAAGGGAAAGAGAGAGAGAACATGAGCAGGAGGGCCAGAGGAAGAAAGAGGGAATATCACAAATAGACTTTGTGCTGAGTGCAGAACCCCATGCAGGGCTGTCTCTTGTGACCCTGAGTTTACAACTGAAGCCAAAACCAAAGGTCAGATGCTCAACCACTGCACCACCCAGGCCCCCCTGCTTTTATTTCTCTTAGCTAAATGCCTAGGAATGGAATCACTGAGTTTTTTTTGGTAGATGTATGTTTAACTTAAAACTGTCATGCTGTTTTCAAAAGTGATTGTACAATTTATTATTCCTTCCATCAGTATATGAAAATCCTTGGAGCTCCACATCCTCACCAACATTTGCTATAAGAAGTCTTTTTAATTTTAGCCAGTGTACTGGCAATGTACTGAGATCTCATCATAGTTTTAATTTGCACTTCCCTAAGGACTAATATTGGGCATCTTTTGATGTGCTTGTCATCTATATATCTCCTTTGATCATATACCTATTCAAATCTTTTACCCATTTAAAAAAGTGATTTGTCTTCTAATTGAACTGTAAGAATTCTTCAAACATTCTAGACACGTTTTTTTTTCATACATGTGCTTTGCAAATGGCTTCCCCTAGTCTGAGGTTTACCCTTCATTTTTGTAGTGGTGTCTTTAAAAGAGCAAAATTTTAATTTTGATGGCATCGTTTATCTTATATTTTGTGATTTTTACTATTAAATCTTTGCTAAATATAAGGTGATTAGGAAATTTTCTGGTTTCTTCTAAAATTTCTATAATTTTAACCATTAAATGTAGGTATGTGATTAAATTTGAATTAACTTTATACTACAAATCATTGCTTAGCAAAATTTTTAAAAGACCTAAATAATGCAAAGATATATTCATGGAGCATATTGTTAGTTCTCAACTTGATCTATAAGTTCAACCCAATCCTAATGAGAATCTAAGCAGCTTTTTTTTTGTAAAAATTGATAGGCTGGTGGTAAAGTTTATATTGAAAGGACCTAAAGTAGCCAAAATAACCTTAAAAAAGAACAAATTTGGGGGCAGCCCTGGTGGCTTAGTGTTTTAGCGCCACCTTCAGCCCGAGGTGTGATCCTGGAGACCTGGGGTCGAGTCCCACATCAGGTTCCCTGCATGGAGCCTGCTTCTCCCTCTGCCTCTCTCTCTCTCTCTCTCTATCTCTCGTGAATAAATAAAATCTTTTTTTTTTTTTAAAGAACAAATTTGGATGACTTATATTACCTGATATTAAGACATACTATAAAACTATGGTAACTAAGGGAATATGGAATTGGTGTATAAATGAACAGAGATTAATGAAACAGCATATAGAATCCAGAAATAAACCCGCATATGTATGGTCAGTTGATTTTCAACATGTGTGCCAAGACATTTTAATGGAAGAAAGGATAATTTTCACAAATGGTGCTGGAACAATTGTATATTTGTAGGCAATGAAATGAACCTTCACTTTGTAGACATTTTACCAAGTCATTATCAAGAACCTAATAAAACACCGGCTTGAATGTTTTAAAATAACAAATAAATGATTTGAATGTTTTGTTACGAAAAAAGTTTAAAAGTTTGACTTATCACTAGCTAACACAATTATATAATTGGTAATCTATATTGGCAAATACAATTCATCAGTCTCTGGCTTGCCTTCTGTAAAATTGTGCAAAAAAAAATCCAATGTAACTCCAATATACAGAAAATGGAAACAGCCAAGAGAGTCACATGCTCTGTCGTTCTGTCTACATAGGCAAACAAATTTATGAATACATATTTTAAATGGTTGAAAAAATATTAGGTTGTTTTGAAACAGTTTGCTAAGTCAATCAAACAGAACTTTTTCATGTCATTTATATATGTATATATATATATATATATATATATATATATATATATATATATATACCATTTTTTTTGTGTGTCCAGAGGAGCCTGTAGTAGTAAGTACAAAATTGAGATATATGAAGGCAGGAGAAAGAATTTCTTAAATTCTAAGGAAGAATTTATTTATTTGTGATCAGTCCTCTTAATACTATTTATATGTGACTGTCCATTCTCTGGCGATTGCCATTTCATAACAAAATAATAAAAAACCTGTTTTCCTTCTTTATAAGACTTTTTCCCATTTAAACTAAATGCAGATTTGCCAGAGTCCTTGCTGCTTTCCATGCCAGTAGATGGCATTCTTATTCTTGTTTTTAATCGTCTTACATCTGTGATAAATGTAAAGCTGTGGGCTGGACTTCAATTTAGTTGTGGTACCCACAGTCCAAATTCAGGATGAACAACTTATGATGAACATAGAAAGGAGAGGCACACACTTAAGATAAAGGTAAAAATGCAGTCCTTGGAAAACTGAGATGTGTCCAGAAAATTGCCACTTCTTATTTTTTACTTAACTGGTTAGTGTCAGGTCTAGTGAGGATAGGAGTTTTTGGAAGAGGAAGGGTCTTGTGTTTGGATGTTTTGGATGTTCCCTGTTCATCTGGTTGCTTGGTCCTGATGACTCTCCTTTGATCTAGCCCCTGTGCACAGTTGGAGTTCCTTTTCCAATTCTTCAGATGCTGTTGACCACCCACCCCATAGCACAGACCCTCCTTCAGGGATATCTTATCCGCAGGAGGGCAACCTGTGCTAACCTTCTTGCTTGCTACTCTCACTGCCATCTGACTTCCTCACTGAGAGCACCTGTGAATGACAGGATTCCTTCCACATCCTCCACATGGAGCCACTGCAATCTCAGGGCCACCATTTCAGGCCTGCTGGCTATATGTGCTCCACTGCCCTTTTATTCTGCTGTAATTACCATATTCTGGGTGGGAGTATGGTGCAAAGTGGCATCTTCTCAGGGTTCCAAGTGGGAATTAGGCCTAGAAGGGCCCTGTCTTTAGCTTACCTTCTGTCTTTCTAGGATGGCTGCATAGTCACTACGTCTTCTGGGTCCAGTCATACATTTCCTTCTACTTTTTACCTTCAAATTTAGGTAGAAATTGTTTTAGGCAATACCTTCCGATAAAATTAGTTTATGATCTTTCTTAGGTCTGCAACTCACAGATTCAGCAATACTCTGCACAATGAGCCCTTTGTTCATTTACTTTTCAAATCATCCTGTCTACACTGTGGAACATCTTGATACAAGTGTCTCCATTATTGATTTATCTGGGGACTCCTAGGTAGCCCACATTTTGTTTGATAACCACATCACCATACTATACTACTGCCCTTTTATTCCTGTCTTTTGTTCATTTGTCTATTGAACTATTTTCTCATGGATTTGAATTAACTATTAATACGTCTCAGTTATGATTAGGAAAATTGAGAACCAGAGAGGCCATGTCTCATGAAGGATCTCAGAGGTGGAACTACATAGATAGATCTAAGACCAGAGCCCGAATCTTCTGACCAGAACTTTACTATTATGTTATATTATTATTACCTCATAAATTACCCCATTGTTTTTTTAACTGGAAGTCTGTGTACAGATAATCTTTTTAAAAAATTAAGTGTTGATGCAAATCAATTCAGTAGGGCCTGATTGTGATTGTGTCTTGCTGAAGTTATATACTGAATTTCTAAACTCGCAGACCTATGAGGAGGGGAGACCCCACTTAAGTTACAGTCACCTTATGATGCCCAGCCCAAGGAAGCCTTTCAAATATACCCATAGTTCTTCAGACACCATGATCCATGGCCTTCCTTGGTTTCTTAATACATATTTATCCATTCTTGTAGTTAGGCTTTGTTTACTGCATTGTCTGACTTTTCTTTCTTCTTTTTTTTTAACATATAAAAGTTTCCATTGCCTAGATCTTCCGATACTGTTTTGGAACAATCCATCTTGCCTGGAACCAGATAATAATGTAAATCAAATATGTAACACAAAAACAGAAACAGTTTTATTGTCTTCTCTTGATGTAGCAGGTTCTATATAATGGGGAGAAAATTCACATCTTCTATACAAAATTAGAAAAAAAAAGTTCTATATTAGGTATAAATTTTATGATCCAATCCCCTCAATTTGAGTCCTTCTGATCTATGTAACTTATTCTTTCTAAATCAAGAAAAGAGCATTAGGCGTAATGGTTGAGTTGTGAATGATAAACTCTGTGTGTATTAGGGAGAGAAGGCATATGTAGCAATTGACTTAACTAGGTGAGCAGCCCTGGGCACATTTATGTCTGAGATCCAAATCAAGCCCTTAACAGGCAAGATTCTTTAATATAAATGAGAAATAGGCTTTATCCTGCCATAATGACCTGCAGCCTCTCAGACATGACTCTCCACAGACCGATCACTCCACACAAAGGTTGGCTAGCTCACGGAAGCTATTATCTTTTATTTATGCAGATCAGATTGTGACAATCCTTGGAATTCTTTGTTTTATCTTCTTTTAAAAAAATACTTCTGGTATGGTCCTTTTTTCCTTTTTCTGTATAGGCAACTCCCCAAACAAACATTTTCATGACTTTCCAAGTCATTGAATGAAAATATTAGAGTATAATTTGGTTAGCTTGTATTATTCCACAAAGAAAAGAAAACTGTTTTAATTTTGGAGGCTACTAGATAAAGGAAGAGGGAAAAATTCCATAATTTTTAAAACCACACAGGAATCCATGTATTGTGCCAACATCCTAACCAGCACCAAATCCCAGTAGTTTATACTTCCATTATTTAATGTGCCCTCTGGAGTTTTGGATGTAGCTCAGAAAAAAATTTTTTAAACAAAATTTTTTACATATGACCCTAATTTCAATGGATGTGCTTTGAAAAAACTTAGCTTTCTTCCTTTAACATTTCCCATTAGTCAATATTAGCTACATATTCATGGGTAAGAATTTAAATAGCACACATCTTATAAAAAAAATACCAGGGCGACTTTTTTTTTTTTTTTTAATGGGTGTGCTTCCGGAGATCTTTCCCTCTTGGGGAGTTGGGGAAAAATGTTCAACAGTAGGAGTTGAAAGAAAAAGAGAATATCACTTCTGAGTGTGGCAGTTTAGTTTCCATTGAATATTACCTCTTCTTCTTCTTCTTCTTCTTTTTTTTTTCCTGTAGTGCTGTTCTTTCTAGCTTTTATCTAAGCCAAGTCGCAAGGCAAGAGGCCCACTGAGAAATCAGGAACAACCATTGTAGGAAGGATTTTCCCAGTTGATTTGGGGGATGCTGAATTCAGCTGACATCCTCAGGGTTCTTATTCCTGCATTTAATCCATAGCATTTTATTGAATGCTAATTATTATGTCTCAGTTATCCTGATAGATGTTATGGGGGATATAAGAAAATCAAAGATGATTTTTGCCTTTATTCATTTAGTTGATAAACACTGGTTATTCATTGGCAAAACAACAATGAACCAGCCCCACTGATCTTTTCAATCTGGTGTGGAAGACAACCTAAAAAGGTAGTGATGGATGTTTCAGAAGCAGGGTAAGTTGTATTGGCTGCCATACAAGTAGAAGTGCCACGTGCTATGGGAGTGTACAATTCAGGATACCAGCTTAGTGTGCAAGGGCTAGCAAAGGTCTACCTGAAGTAATAAAATGTACCTTGAGCTCAGAAGCATGAGACCAAGTTAGAGCTTGGGGTGGTATCCCTTAATAGTGTCCTAGGAAGATGGGACACAGGCTGAGTTGAATGGTGGCATTGGAGGAACTAAAGAAAAGCTCAGTACTAGGTAAAACTCAGTTTCTTTTTCTCATTCCAGTAGTGAGTTTTGAGGACTGCTCTTTAGTGGCCATGAGTGGCTTCCTTAAGTGACTGGAAGAGGTGATCTGCATTAGGGGCAACTTGCCACATGTAATTCACATCTCACTGTGAGGAGGGGAGGCTCCTGGAAGCAGAGGATGGAGAAGGGGAAAGACAATTCAGAAACTAAATTGTTTGGGATGGAGTTAATATAAAGAAACAGCAACCCATAAAATATTAATTGATGATAAGAGGAAAATGTCTCTCCACAACCAAGGACTAATTGAGCTCCTGAGAGTGGACATGGATTGTATTTCAGACTTCTTGTCAGTCATTATTAACAGCCAGCTAGGAATGAATTTTTATTGCTGGTTGAAGGCTGAGAATTAAGAACATGGGATTTGGGGCAGGGAAGTCTCTTTAGAGAATGGGGTAGAGAATGTGGACTAAATTACTGAGTCAGAGAGGGAGAATGTGTTAGAAGACCCTGGCCGCCAGAGGCTCTGGAGGACAGGGGGCTTTAGCTCCAGCACTCATTCATCTTGTGACTACCTGAGATCATTTAACACAACAATTTACATATCTGATTGCAACTGAGAGCAGAGGCCTCTTAATTTCCTAAGACCGAAGTTTACCATAGTTTCCTCTGCCCATGCAGAAGCCACTTCCTACCACAAGAAAGGAAATTGCAGTATTAGTAGGAAGAAATGTGGTTGAGATCAGGAGTGAGGTGTGATGGAGTAGTTCTGCAAGGGTATTACCTGAGGGTCCTCAGGAAGGACAACATTTTTCTTGCAACTGTCATAGGATATAACTAAACTGCATTGCATTCATGGTAAGTTATTGTAGTTAGAGCATTTTTTAAATTCCTTTAAAAAATACACTAAAAATCAAGAGTCCCTCTAGACAAACTGTTCTTAAAAAAAAACTTTCATAGTTTTCACTTACGATGGATCAAGAATTATTCAAAAATTTTCATGATAAGGAAACTACAGAACAGATCATATTTACTACATTCATGTAGTAAAGCTGTGGTGAAGTCCCTAACATGAAGTGGAGATGCTAGGAACTTGGAAATAAAACTAGTTAGATAAAAGCAGGAAGAGAGGGAAAATATACATGAAAATAATGATAATTAAAGAAACCCCAAACTTATCTAAGCACTCATGCTTGGATCTTCTTCAACAGGACTTGTCATCTTGGAGTGACTTTAATCCTTCCATGCTGGCTTTGACGAATTGATGCTAAATTTTAAAATGGATGATTTTCATGATTATACTAATCCCTGAAAATATCCATCAAATCAGAAATTTCTGCATTCCAGCTCTCTTTGCAGGGCGCACATATGAGAATACAGTCCTTATTTATTGTGTTCTGGGTAAGGGAGCTATCTTGTTCACGTGTGAGAAACTCTAATGCATCCTGCACATTTAAAGTGCCCTCTGAAGCTTTCTGCTTCACAAACTCTCCCTCTTTCCCTGTTACCTCTAAATTTTTCATACTGTCTCGAGCATCTCTCAAAGAATTGCAAATTCTGGCTGGAACATGATTAATTTAGCATGTGGCCTCTTCCGATGGAGTGCTCTGCCGTCCATCCTCCTTATACAAGTCTACCTCTCTTCTTGGCTCTTAGCAGGAAAAGTGAATTAAGGCAAAGGCCCAGGCTGTTCAGCTGTGCTGCTTGAAAATGAATTTTTACTGGCAGTGCCACAAAGGCAAAACTGTGGTGTTGCAAAAGTGAAATTACAATATACAGTTGATATTATTTTAGTTGCAAAGCTCAGTCACCCCATTTCTGCCTCACAGTTTGCCAAGGGAACATCTATTATTCTTTATTTGGAGGTGAAAGGCAAAACAGACATTTCTCCTCCATAAAGTCTCCCTACCTTTATTTTGTTCATTTTTCTGGCAACTTCATTATTCATTTCATCAGCTAATATTTTCAGTGAGAAGGTCACCTCCTTTTACTATTGAGAGGAGAGGCACATTTATTTCCCTTGTTGGAATTCTTTTAATAGAACTCAACTTAGCTGAGCCATGAAGGCCACACTCACAAATGGCTTCCAGTGGTGCTTAACAAGGAAACTTGCTTCAGAATATCTTTGAGACTTGGACCCCATAATTTTTATGAAGAAGGACAGTAAAAATCATAAACCTCTCTTTTGGAAGAATTTTGGCAGTTCACTTGAATATACCTCCTATAATTTAATTACTTACTTGCTTAAAAATACTCTTTGTGTAAGGGATGAGATTATTAGGTATATAAACTAATCAGCAAGTGCCTGGCATGTCGTTAAGGACTCAATCCATGTTAGTGATGGTGATGATGATGATGATGATGATAAGTATAAGGATGAAGAGGAGGAAAAGGAGTATAGAATGCTAGATGTTTGAAAGTATCACCAAACAACTGGTTGGTAAGACAAAGCTGAGTTTACTTATACTGTGATAAGGTGGGAGGGGTGATGGTAGGGGGCAGGGAACCACCTCACAAGAACTCTAATAATGAATGGAAGTCTGATTTAAGGCAAGGTCTTTCAAGTTTAGAAGGTAGTGGAGGTTGGAGTAGCTGGCAGACAGCAATATGGGGATGTGGGAGGAGGATGTTCACTGGGATTAAGAGGAGATCATGATGTGATAGTTTAGGATGGGTGGAGTTAAGAGTTTTGAAGGGTCTTGAAAAGTAAACAGTCATTGGATTGAACATTGAAAAGTTGAATATTTTGATGTTCACTTAAGCAGGATTTTCAGGAAGTTCCTGAAACTAACAATAAAGTTATTTGCAACATTTTTCTCTTTTAAAAATATAGATATTATTTATTTATTCATGAGAGACACACAGAGAGAGGCAGAGGCACAGGCAGAGGAAGAAGCAGGCTCCTTTTGAGGAGCCTGTTGCGGGACTTGATCCCAGGACCCTGGAATCACGACTTGAGCTGAAGACAGATGCTCAACCACTGAGCTACCCACATGACCCTACAACTTTTTTCTTCCTGGGCAAGTTTTCTGAAGTAGTAAAGTAACATCAAGGAAGGCAGTGAAATAATAAAGTTATGTTAGTGAAGATGGCCACTAGTAAAGCATGCTAACATCATGGTAAATTGTATGGGTATAGATTGCTTAGATTCTTCTTCTTCCTCATCTTCCTCCTCATTCTGGAGTTTTGAAGATGAAGTTATTTACTATTAGGGATTTAGTTATTTGAGGTATGTGTGTGTGTGATAATATGGTATATGTTCTGTGCCGAGTTAAAAAGAAAGCTATGCCAGGCTTTTTTTGGGGGAAAAAAACCAAAACAACTTTTTCCCAAGGCTCATTTCAAATCTTGACTTCCTGTAGAGTCTGACCAAAGTGCTGGAGAACTGGACATCCTCCAAAATGTAGCTCCTCTGTGGACACTCTCAGGTATCCCTGTGAAATATTAGGATTTGCTGCTTTCTTGTCTCCCTCTCCTCACACTGTGAAATCCTCAGAGTAGGATTTGCATCAGCTTACTGCCATTGAATACTTTTCTGCCTCATGCCAGGGACTGTACTATATGCTGAAGATACAATGAAGAATAAGAAGCAGTGCCTGCCCTCTTTGGGGTCTCATTTTAGTAGAGAAAGTAAACAAAATAATGATAATTTATTCACCTTTTAATGTTTCTATATTCTGAATAGAGCATTGCACCTCATAGGGTTCCAGTGAATCTGTGATGAATGAATAAATGGCTGCATACCCATGAGCTGGGTGTGAAATGATATTTTTTTTGTAGTTTTATTTTCCTAGGAAATTTTTTATATATCTCATTTATTGCTCCTTTTCTAAAAAATTGCCTTTTATATCATATAAATAGTTTATTTTTTTTACTTTTTACTTTTTGCTGTTGTTACTAGGTTGTCTTTAAAAACATGGGTATATATAATTTTATTGTATATTCTGAGCAAAAATTTCCTACTGGTTTTATGGATTATAAATATCTTTGTGTATGGTTTGTGTATCACTTTAATATATTGCCTTTGTGCTCCAGAAAGTTTAATTTTAGTTAATTAATTAATCTTTATTTATGGCCAGTGCTTTTTTGGTGCCTTATGTAAGAAAAACTTCCTACCTTGATGTGATAGAGACACTCTTTATTTTTTTCAGAGTTTTGAATTTTTGCTTCTTGAATTTATTTTGCTTAATTTACTTGAAATTGATTTTTGTGTGTGGTATAAAATAAACATCTCTCTTTATTTTAGTTCCCTCTCATGCATATGCTGATTAGTATATGTGAATACCTAAGAGAGGGCCTTCTGCAAACCTCTGAAGTTTCTTTCTTTGCACTGTTTTCTCCTCTCTTATTTTGTCCCACTTAACTGTAACCTCCTTGGTGTCTCTGAACTGTCAACTCTCCATCTCCTTAACTCAAGTTGTTCACTGGGCTATGCCTGAGTTCCTTCTCTGTGTGCTGGAAATGCTCTGAATGCAGTAAGCTGGGCAATCTTCGGTCTCCCCTCATTTGTTTTACATTTCTCAGAGATTATTGTTTTCAGTTGTCTGATATTCAGTCTCCTGAACACCTTTGTTTCATATATTTTGTCCTTTTTTTTTTTTGGTTGTTTCAGACTGAAGGGTAAATCTGGTCTCTGTTATTCCATCTTGCCCAGAAGCAGAAGTCTGAAGTGAGGAATGAGAATTGAACTACTTAGGATGTGAAACTGGAGCAGATCAGTCTGGAAGAGATAATTTTATCGATTAACAATCTGAAAGGAGGCCCACAAAAATTCATACAAGTAGCTCAGGAAATGGAGGGCTGGCGAAGTGATTTTGTCACCATTATCTGTGTACCAAACAGTTATCACTGTCCAGGAAATCAGATGATAGGTTGGATTGCATTCTCCCAGAACTCTGGCATTACATTTGGAAAGACAAGATTAAAAGGATCTTTTTTTTCTCCTCTGAGTGTTCTTAGGACCTAGGAGGAAGGCTGTGGTTTCGGCTAGGATAGACTCAGAGTGGTTCTAGGCAAAGAAGCAGACTTTCTGAGAAAGGAGGCCTAAATTAGTTTGAGGTTTCTTAAGACTCCCTTTCTAAAGTCCCACAGCCTCACTTCCACCACAGTCCAGTGGTAAAAAGCATCACAGGGCCAACCCAGAGCCAAAAGAGGGGACACAGAGGAATGAATATCAGTGTAGAGAAATGAAAAAGAAAATGAGAAGGACAGGGGCACCTGAGTGGCTCCGTCAGTTGAGTGTCTGCCTTCAGCCCAGAGTCCTGGGATCAAGCCCCACATTGCTGATATGACCTTTAAAAAATGTAATTTGTACATCTCTGAGGTAGATATTAGCCTGTTGATAAAGAACAGTTTATTTGACTTATTTACTTGATAGTGATGGTGAACTTGGCTATGACCAGCACAAGGTGTAATAGATTCCACTTCACAAACTTTGCTGGGATATTTGTCTGAACTTAAGCAGGTTACAGTGTAATGGGAAAGACAAGTGAACCCAAGTGTCTGCAGTACAGGGTAGAAAGTGTAAGTATTGATGGGAAGGTCCAGACATATGAAAGCATGGGAGAGGGATACATTAATTTTAGTCACAGAAATCAGGAAAAGATCATGAAGGTTTCTTAGAGCTGTTTAGCCGTATGGGTAAGATTTCAAGAAGTCTTCATTTGTTTGGGGCTGGAGAGAGGTGGGGCAAAAAACATTCTAGAAAGAAGAATGCAGTGCAAACACTACAAAGTAGGAAGATATTTGAATAAATATTGAGCAGGGAGCCTGCTTCTTCCCCTCCCCCTGCCTCTCCACCCCACTTGTGCACTTGGTCTCTCTCTTTCTCTTTTTCCCCTTTTCCTCAAATAAATAAATCTTTAAAAATAAATGAAATAAAATGAGAAAGAATGTGGCCAGATTGTGAGAATCTTGAATGCTGGGTATCATCAAAGGGAAATTAAAGGCCCTGTGCCTAGGATTAATAAAGTGAAACCAGTGTTTTAGGAAGAATAGCCTGGTGGTGATATGTGTTCTGATTAGAAAAGGGAGTACAGGGATCCCTGGGTGGCACAGCAGTTTGGCGCCTGCCTTTGGCCCAGGGCGCGATCCTGGAGACCTGGGATCGAATCCCACGTCGGGCTCCCGGTGCATGGAGCCTGCTTCTCCCTCTGCCTGTGTCTCTGCCTCTCTCTCTCTCTCTCTCTCTGTGTGACTATCATAAATAAATAAAAATTAAAAAAAAAAAAAGAAAGAAAAGGGAGTACAGATGCAGATGGAGATGTTAGGAGGCTATTGCAGTTATAATTTAGGTGTGAGGAGGTGGAACCAGAACAAAGTGGATGCAATGCAGATAGAAAGTGAAGGGAAACTTCTAGGATATTTTGATTATTATTGGACATGTCAGAATCTTGCCTAGTATAAAGATGTGTTTCCCTTGGCACATGATAGGTATGAAAACAAAATAAAGAATTATGCCATGTCAAGAAATATATTAAGCCAAGACATTTCAAGGATTCATAAGAACAAGAGAGACAGAACATGGGACCTATTAATCAAAGTGGGGAGCAGGAAGGAAGTAACAGAGAATAGAAACAGTAGAAATAAAAAATGAGAACAGGGACAATGATCATACCCAATGAGAAAGAACCTAAATTACATGGGGGTGGGGAGATATTCACAGAGGAGGAATTAAAAAAAAAAAAGACACTTTATAGAATACATACCATTCTGTATAAACTAACAGAGAATCAGGTAGGACATAAATCTCCATGACACCACTTAAATATAATAGTATAATAATTGGTTTTCATTATTGATAACACATTCATTCATTTAATAAACATTTCTAAGTATTTACTGTGTACACAAAATGTACTCACCTCTGACACCATTTTGTGCAAGGAAATTTTAAAAGACCCTCAAACCCTGCCATCATGAAATTTAGTGACAGATGTGTACAGAAAGACTTGTAACATCCCAAGATAGGTACTAAAATGGTGTTAGGAGAAACGTACTTGAAACACAGAGGAGGGGTGAATAACTTTTCCTGAGAGTATCAGAGATGATTTCACTGGACTTGAGGTTATCAGTAGGAATAGAAGTTGGGCAATTGGAGAAGGTGGGTCATTCCATTCCAGGTAGTGGCAAAGATAAGGAGGCTTTTGAAAGTGTGGTGGAGGGACACCTGGGTGGCTCAGTCGGTGAAGTGTTGACTTCATCTCAGGGTTCTGGGATTGAGCCCTGTGTCAAGTTCTGTGCTTAGTGAGAAGTCTGCTTCTTCCTCTCCTTCTGTCCCTTCCCCTGGTTTTGCTCCCTCCATCTCTCAAATAAATAAATAAAATTTTAAAAGAAAAAGGAAATGTGGATTGGAAGACCAACAAAAAGGCTCATGTAGTCTGATCACCAAGGTGAGAAAGTTGGAAAATCATTTAAACTATTAAAATGTATTTGAAATCTTTGGTACCCAAAGGGTTAAACTTCCAGTTATCTTGGAAGCTTGTTGGCTCACATCACAGCGCCTTACACTACCCACACTACCCAAGCTCAAGTGTTTCTTAGTGTTATTTACTACCATTGTCTATTCCTAATTTCTTTCTTTCCTTCATTACAGTGCTGTGACCACTATAACACTTGTAGAATTTTTACAAGAGGCTTATGTATCCCCATGTGTTTTCAAATGTTAGCAAACTAGATTGGTACAGGCAGAATCAAGTCGCGTGTTGGGTATTCTTGGGATAGCCTAGGTAACTTTGGAAAAATTGGGAGAGGCAGATCAATCAATTTGTATCTGCAAATTGTGATAGGAAATGCCCTTGACTTTCATAAATCCCTGCGTTAAGAGTTACCAACCAGCATGGAATAAGAATGTAGAATGCAAAGTCATCCAGATAAGACCGCCATCTTTGAGTTACCCGCCAGCTTCTTAAAACAGTAGTAATATTCTACTTCATTAGCTTTATCCAAAGCATGAAGACTGTTATTTGAAGTATGTTCTTTGGATAAGTCTTTTATTCAGATTAATACTAGTATATATTCTTTGTAGATAAACTTGCAGTTCTGAAAGTACTGCTGCATCTATTATTTGACTCCTTTTCTATAAGAGGTAGGTAGGCATTTTCTTCCCTATTTTACAGACTAGAAAACTGAGGTTCAAGTATAGGGCTTTGTCTAAGCCCAAGCAGTTCATAAGTGGAGGAGAGAAGATCTGAACTTAAATCTTTTGACTTCAAGCATTGTGTCTTGCTAGGGCGCATTAGCTTCTTCCTGCAATTTCCTATAATAAAGGATAATTAAAAAAAAGGATAATTCCTGGTAATTCTGACTTAACTTTAAATCTTTATTGTCAATGCTGATAGATATAATTTTAAAAGTTAGGGCATTTAAGCACATGATAATTATAGATACCAATAACTTTACTAAGGATATGACCTTTAAAAAATGTAATTTGTACATTTCTGAGGTAGACATTAGCCTGTTGATAAAGAACAGTTTATTTGACTTATTTACTTGATAGTGATGGTGAACTTGGCTATGACCAGCACAAGGTGTAATAGATTCCACTCCACAAACTTTGCTGGGATATTTATCTGAACTTAAGCAGGTTACAGTGTAATGGGAAAGACAAGTAAACCCAAGTGTCTGCAGTACAGGGTAGAAAGTGTAAGTATTGATGGGAAGGTCCAGACATATGAAAGCATGGGAGAGGGATACATTAATTTTAGTCACAGAAATCAGGAAAAGATCATGAAGGTTTCTTAGAGCTGTTTAGCCATATGGGTAAGATTTCAAGAAGTCTTCATTTGTTTGGGGCTGGAGAGAGGTGGGGCAAAAAACATTCTAGAAAGAAGAATGCAGTGCAAACACTACAAAGTAGGAAGATATTTGAATAAATACTTATAATCTGATGTCACTGTGGCAGAACATGATTGAAAAAGGTATAGGGCAAGAAACAATAGCACAGGGTATTGGGGGCAGGTCATGGAGGCCAGTAAGTGCTTCTGCAGTGTTTGTTGTTCAAACTCAGGAAGACATCAAGAATTGGGGCTGAAGAGAGACTTAACAGAGCTGTGTGTGAGGAAGGTGGTCCCAGGGGTGGTTTACAGAAAGGATGAGAATGGGAAGACTGACCTGAGTGTAGGCTAAGTTGTGAAGAGGAAGGTAGCTCACAAGAGGCAGACAGCCAGGTGAGATGCCAATGAGGTCCACTCAGGAAGTGACAATAGGAACAAAAGAAAGACTGTCAGGGAGAATAATAAGGTGGTGAGAGTCCGGGAGAGGTAGGAGCAAAAGACGGTGTTGAGATTTCCAGCTTAGATGAGAGTGAGGATGGTGAAGATAGAGATGAATTAAGGGAGTGTGGAACCAACAGCATATGGGTAAAAAGAATGTTTTTATGTTTCTGGTTTCTTTTAAAAATTTCATAGTATTTTAGTTTTGTGAAGAAAGCACAATAATACTGTTTCTTTTGGGGAAAAATAATGGGTAGGCAGGAACTATGTGTTTTGTAGACTATGATTTATGGCGCACAGTGGTTGGGTAAATTTTGCTCTCTTTGGCCTAAGCTCTCAAAGAGGACTCTTGCTGGGACACACATTCCAATTTTGTGTTTCTGTATTTTACAAGGGAATTGAAACACACCACTTCAGAGTGAATTAGGAGTGAGTTTGTACATTTTTCTGCTTAGTGGAACTCAAATAGTTTCCCAGGGAATACGTTCTCTGTTTTTCCAACACCTTTCCCTTATTCCCCAAACAGATTACCACGTGTCTCTCATATTTCCCCCAGTGTCATCAGAGTGAGAGCGCCAGGGAGAGATCAAACAGAGGGCATGATAATTTTACACTTGAGACTGTGATATGTAGGATCTGAAGTTTCTAAACTCCTCAAGACTCTTGGGTGCAAGGTATCTTTTGTGTTCTAGCACAAAACTAACACAGCCCATGGAGTAATCCCTAAAGGTATCTGGGCCCCTACACTCTGCCTCTGAAAGCTCTTATTGTTCAGCATTTGGAAACATATATTGTTTCCTCAATGCCCAGTTTCCCATTTGTAACATGTTGTAATTGAAAAGAAAGCCTTTGTTAATATTCAACAGGACTAACACTAGGAAACATAGATGCAGTTTCTCTTACCTCTCCTTTTAACACTTTTTCCCATATTTAATCTCGTGGGAGTCCCTCCTCTCTCTCTTTCACCCTCTATCTAACTACTCACAGACTGAGAAATATAACTTTCCTGAGCAACAACTGGAAGAAATTCTCCAATCTAAAGACAATATCACCCAGAAGAGCTAGCTGATTAATCTCATTTGGAAGCAGCAACTTCAGAAGTTATATAGATTTGCAAAAGGCTGCTTGCCTAGTAGTGTTGAAAATTTACATGCATTACACCCAGAAATGCCCAGAAAAATAAGCAGTCTGATCTAGAAGGTAACTAAAGTTCTAAACTAGTTTACATCCTGTTTGATATAATTTAAATAGCTCATTTCTTTATGTTTGCGCTCCCTCCTCCTCTACCCCAAGATGATATCTCTCTGTTCTGGGAACTTATTAGAATGTCTTCTGACAGGAGAGTGAGGAGTTCTTGAAATTTCCTGCAAAGGGCTTGGCCTGTCCCTTTGCTGCTCTGTCCTGTGGCAGGGTCCTCTGTTTTGCAGGTAGCTGCTGCCCCACTGGCCATCCAGGCTGCTGTCTGTATGATCTGATCTCTCTTCCATGGCTGGGACCTGAAACCCCTCTATGCCTGGGCTGGCCCCATCGTAGATCTCAGGGAGCTCCCAACCAAACACACAGCTGGTTGGAGGTATTTGGAGCATCCTGGGCCCTGTTCATACCTCTGGAACTCAAGATCAGCCAAGAAAGCACTACCTTCTGCCTGTGCACCCTGCAGGTTGTTTGCTGTGGCTGAGTGTTGTTCAAATGTGTTGCCTTTAAGGCCTATCAGTTCACTGTGCAATATCCTGGTGACAGTGGGAGAAAGATGGACACCACTCTTGATATGTATTTGGGCCTCTGTCTTCCCATCATACATTATCTAGTAGGGCAACTATGTAATTCCATGTCCAAGCTGGGACACCTTTTTTTTTTTTTTTTTTTAGAAAATTAAATTTTTAAAAAGGTTTCATTTAAGTTCGAGGTAGTTAACATACAATATAATATTAGTTTGGGGTGTATACACTGACTCAACACTTTCATATATCACTTGTTGCTCATCATAGCAAGTGTACTCCTTAATCCTCATCACCTTTTTAAACCATCCCCCCATCCACCTCCTTTCTAGTAACTATCACAAACTGGGATACTTTTGAGACTGAAAGGGAGTGCTAAAATAACTTAAATATACAATATTTTGAAATATGCTTTACTGAATGACACATTGGTTTTATTATTTTTGATGTCATTATCAAATAGTTCTATTAAAATTATTTCAAAATAAAATTCTTTGGCTACATATTAATATAATATATATCCATAAAATTAAAATAATATATATCTATAACATATATATCCCATGAAAATGGGAAGAAATAGTCCCCCTACTGGTGAGCTGAATCTGGAAGAATGTTAGATCCACATACCTAAGAAAGTCTCCAGTGCAGGATCAGGCATTCAGAGGTGAGGGCTACAGAGCTAAAGGGTCTCCGTGTCAGGGCTGACTCATTTGCTGTGGGTTTCCAGGTCTTGATCACATCAAGAGACACCAGGTCACGCACTTGGCAGCTTTGATTGCCAGGGGCCAATCGCCACCTGCCACACAAGGTTACATCACTGTAAAGGCAAAGAGCCAATTAATCCCGTATTATTATATGATCAGCTCTAGACTGCATGTTTCACTGAGCACAGTCCAGAGATGATTGGGCTTTGGGTCTTTTGACATCTTTGTAGGAACATTCAGAGAGAGCTAGAAGGCACACATTAGAGAGGAAACTCCTAGAACAATAGAGATCAAGGTAGAAAGGAGGACAGATCTCACAGAGTTCTTTTACTCCTGAGGTCTGATGCCCTCAGATGATGAAAAGCACACCCTAGACTCTTCCAAGGGGTGGACCCCCTTAAAAGTAGTGAAATACCAGAGTTAGCATGATAATCGTGACCTAGGAAATGCTGCCTCATAGAAAACAGACTGAAAAAAAAAAAGAAAGAAAAGAAAAGAGACTAGCAATGTTGGAATTAAGCAAACAATATGATATTAAAGTATGTCAGATTAAAGAAGTGAAACAGAGAAAGTAGGTGGCTCAGTGATTGAGCATCTGCCTTTGGCTCAGGGTATGATCCCGTAGTCCCAAGATCAAGTCCCACATCAGGCTTCCTGCATGGAGCCTGCTTGTCCCTCTGCCTGCATCTCTGCCCCTCTCTCTGTGTGTGTCTCATGAATAACTAAATTAAAAATCTTAAGTTTTTTCAAATGAGTTGGAATAACTTTCTGAGTACCGTCATTAGAGGTCTAGCTTCAACTCTGACCAAAGTTTTCAAGTAATTATAGTGGTCCCCACTCATCTGCAGTTTTGCTTTTGGCAGTTTTGTGGCCAGTGGCATCAAGCATGGTCTGATAGCTGATGATCCTTCTTCTGATGGATCATCAGAAGGTCAACGGTAGCCTTCTACCGTTTTCTACCAATGCTTTGTCACAGAGTGTACATCATTTTCTTCACTTTCTCTTACCATGTAGGCATTTTATTATCTCATTTTGTCATAAGAAGAAGGGTGAATACGGTACAATAATATTTTGAGAGAGAGAGAGGGTATGTGTGTATGAAGGAGAGAGAGAGAGAGAGAGAGAGAGAGAGAGAGAGACCACACTCATGTTACTATTATTATAGTATGTTGTAAGACTGGGGGGTCTTAGATCATATACCCCCATGGATAAGGAAAGACTACTGTAATATGCTAGAAATAGTGTGTGATTCCTATTTTTCTAAATAAAACTGAAAATGAAAATGCTAACTTTCAGTTTTCACTGGGGTAATGCAGAAGTTCTGGAAGTAGAAATTCAAATTACAAAACCCAGCCCAGTTCTATGTGACAGGGGTTCTTATGGAAATGGATCCATTAGCAGTTAGTGGGGACCTTATGTGAGCTCTTTTACCAGACTGGTTTTCAGTGGGTTCATTTGAAGCTGGAAGCTGGGCAGCATCTAGATTATGAAGGTCCTCTCAGTCCTTTTATGGACATTGAGTATTTTTATGGGGGAGAAGATAGGGAATAACCACAGAGGTTTAAGCAGTAGAGGCATTGATGAAATTTGTGTTTTAAGAGATCACTCTGGCGCCATTCTGAGGAAAAACAGGGCAGTGGCAATAAGCTGATCAATATTTCTGGGATGATGGCCAGAAAAGGAGTAAAAGTCTCCAGAAAACAGCATTTATTTGAAAGCAAAGGGCATCAGTCCATGTCAGAAGAGGCTGTGTGAGGTCAAGGCATAGCAAGGTGAGTCTAACACTCTAGAGGACATTAAAGAACAGAAGCCCAGAGGAGATACCTGTTAATTTTTTACTCATGCTGAATTTCTCTAGCTAAAGGGTTTTTCTTTTTTTCCTGCCCAAATATGCCCTTATTACTTTGAACCTCTGGTTAATTCTAAGATTTTTTTCAAACTGAAAGTCAGTTTTCTTTTTTTTATTTAGATGATATTGGTATCTTGAACCTCTCAGCAAACATCAAGATAGAAACCTTGAACTGAATTATTTAACCATGAACTGAACCATGCCATTGTTTTATAGAACTAAATATAAAAATCTACCAGAAGCAATAATAGAAAATGGATATAATTTTAAAACAAATGTCAATTGGGTTATAAAAAAAGTAAACATTTACAAACATGTTTCAGCAAATTATGTTTTATCTCCTGGCAAACTCATATTTTGTAGAGTAGGGATGATGCCTCATTTGTGATTCTATATCCTGAGAAGTTCTGGTCTCTCCCCTGTCTCCTAATTGCACACATTTTCCCTAGCTTGCATCACTCTTGGTCATCTCCAGTATTTAGTACAATTTGAATTCCTATCCTTTGTTATTTTAAAAAACAAGACAGAAAAAATATTCATTTTAACTTTTTTTGCATGGATTTATTTTAAAACTTGCATGGTTCACATACTAGAACTCTGCCAGTGGAGATTTTGCAGTAAGGATGCTTTATTTAAGGGGCTGTATTCTATTACAGAGTATCTTGTGACTTGCCTTAAGGAAAATGTCTGTATCCCCCAGATTGTTTGATTGCAGCTCTTGTTTTTGACTCTTTATAGCTGGCTGTCTCTTTATGCTATCTGGTGTCGGCTACAGTGGGCAGCGGAGAGGTATCTGCTCTGCAGCTCGCTGATGTCAGGGTCTTGGCAAGCTCAGATTCCAGGTCTTATCTGCCCTGTCAGGAGTACTTATTTGTCCTGCTATGTCTCCCACATTTCCCACATCAGAATCCTAAGAGTCAGAATAACAGCTACAAAGCAGTCATTTTTTCAAAATCTGTCTTGTGCATTCTAAGGACCTAACACTCATGGCAAATTTCTTTCCAGCAATTCTAGGAGTCCTTAGGGAGTGCTTTGTGCCATGTAGTTTTACTTACAAATGTGTCCAGCATTTTCCTCCTCTCTTGATCTGATTTGCTTCAATAATGTGCCTACTTCCTGGGAAACTATACATGGCTACCCTGCCCCTATTGCTCCCAGCAATGCCATCTCTGAGACTCGTGCCACTGAAGGAGGCCTGGGCAAATAATGCCACCTGTGTCCTCATAATGCTGGTGTCCACTCAAGAAAAGTTCTCAACAGAGGACTCTTTTGTTACCACAAGTTTTGGTGCCAATACTGTGAATGCTATGCTCTGAGTGAGGAGAGGGTTAATCTTTTTCTAACTGTCCCCATGCTTAGGACTTAGATATCATTTATTGAGGCCTCCATGACAATCCTTGCTCCATCTCTGGGTGGTACAGGATTCTGGGTCTCCCAGGTGTTGTCTGAAGTGAACGTGGTATGTAGATGTATATGGTGTGTGCAAGTGTATGTGTGAGGATGTGTGTGGGTGTCCTTGTGTATAAGAGAACAAGCTCAAGGGACAGATGCCCAGGGGCCTGTTAGTTAGTCCTAGGCACATGGATGATGGAAACCAATGTGGTCTGTATTTTTCTTCCTATCCTTTTGAATGGTTTGAATTTTAAAAATAAGCACATCTTACTAGGTTAGATTAGGGTTAGGGTTAGGGGTAGGGTTAGGGGTTAGGGTTAGGGTTAGTATTAATAAGGGAAAGAGCTGTTAGAAAAAAAGACTGAATGTTTGTATTGTTCCCAAATTCATATGTTGAAACCTAACCCCCTTATATGATGAAATTTGGAGGTAAGGTCTTTGGGAAGTGATTAGGTTATGAAGGTAGAGCCCTGGCAAATAGAAGTAGCCCCTTTATCAGCTACTTCATCTCTTCCACCATGTAATGACACAGCAAAAAGATGGTGGTCTATGAGCCAGTAAGTGGGTCTCACCAGACACTAAATGTGCTACACCTTCATCTTGGACTTCCCAGTGACCAGGACTGTGAGAAATAAATGTCCATTGCTCATAAGCCACCCAGACCACAGTATTCTGCTAAAGGAGCCTAAATAGATGAAAGAGGTTAAGAGGAGGCATTCCTCAGCTTCCACAGGAAAGAGCCTGTTCTTGTGAGTGGTCAGTGAGAGAGAGAAACTCAGTGTAGGTGGTCTGAGTAAATGGGGCTGCAACAGGGGGATCCTGAGGGTGGATGAGGGATGTAGGGGAGTGAATTGAAGGCTGACCCAGGATATCTTCAGAAGAAGGATACACCTCTATTAGCCATCCATTGTTTTGTCCAAGACTCTGAATGGTGCAGTGTACACTGTTAATCCTGTTACTGGGAAAGGCTGAAGGGTGCACTCAATCTATCATAATAGTGATGTTCTCATGTGCTACCTCCTTTCTTGGTACATATCCAGGACTCCTTTCACCACGACCTCTTTCAAGTTAATTAATTATTTTATTCTTTTGGTTTTTTTAAAAGATTTTATTTTTTTACCTAACAGAGAGCATGAGCACAAGCAGATGGAGCGGCAGAGGGAGAGGGAGAAGCAGGCTCTCTGCTGAGCAGGTAGCCCGATGCGGGGCTAAATCCCAGGACCCTGGGATCATGACCTGAGCCGAAGGCAGATGCTTAACCAACTGAGCCAACCAGGTGCCAGGTACCAACTTAATTTAGTACTTTATAGTATTTCTGTATATATCTGTGTGCTCTATTAAATTTTAAATTGCTTTTGAGCGTAGGAGCTGTATCTTATTTTTACTTCTCCAGAATTTAGTACTGTAATTTACACATAGTAGGTACTCAAAATGTGTTACATTAAAACATATATAAGGGGCACCTGAGTGGCTCAGTCAGTTGAGCGTCTCTTGGTTTCAGCTTAGGTCACGGTCTCAGGGTTCTGTGATCAAGCCCTGTATTGGGCTCCTCTCCCTGTGCCTACTCCTGTGCTTGTGCACTCTCTCTCTCTCATAAATAAATGAAATCTTTAAAAAAATAAATATAACATATATAAAGTGAGGAAATATTTCATTTATTTCACTAGTGTGTCAAGGGCTAGACCTGGCTAGAGATTCTTGGTTCTAATTCCTACTACATTTGCCACTTGTAAATTGGAAATAATCTTTCATCATGTTAATAGTTATCATGAGGCTTAAGAAAAATAATCCATGAGAACATGCCACATTGTCAGTGCATTAATAAATGTTAGATAATATGATTTATGCAAATTCAATTATTGCTGTTTTGCAAATCTGAGAATGAGGTCAAAATGCCTGTAAAAGTTTGGGAGTTTGTTTATTTTGTCAGTTTGAACAGAACAAACTGTGAATTTACATGAATAAATGGCTTTTTCAATCTATTCTGCTTATATTAAAATATTTTCTAACAATTAGTTTATAGCTAGTTGAACTTATCCTAAGTTTGGCAGACCTCAATATAACCTGAAGATCAAGCAAGTCAGGTTAGCGGAGAGGAATGTCTTTGGGCAGAAAATACATGTGATTCTACTAGATTGCAAATCGTACGAAAGCTGGCTTAACTCAGTTTTTATTCGTTTCTGAGTCCTCAGCCTATAGAAAAGTACCTGCCCTAATAAGAGGCTGAGAATATTTATTAAAAGAAATGATGAATAACCTAGAGTTCAAGTTCATTGATAGTTCTAAATTTTATTAAAATATATCAAATATATATCTTACATTAGATAGAAAAAATTATGTGAATGTCCGAGATTTGGATATCCATATCAAGGATATTTTTGATTAAAAGTTGTAAAATCTGTAGTTCAGCTATTTGCTACTGGATTTCCAACTAGATTGAGCTAAGTAGAAATAACCTAAGAGAATCTAGTTTAAGTGGTATAACCTAAATATTTGGATCAAAATGTTTTTTTTTAACTTAAATTCAATTTGCCTTTTTTGAATCCCATACAGTAAGAAAACTAAGAAGCTTCAGCTTTAACATGCTTTAATATGTAAGTTAATCATTTGGGAAGGAATAGTTAAATAGACCCAGCTTTTAAAGAATATGTGTAGAATGGCCCATTTGAAGTTTCTCTTTTTCAAGGAGGTGAAAAGGGCAGTAAATCTTTTGCTCTTGCTGCCTTGCATAGAGGAGATGTCCCCTTGTTCTATTTGCTTTGCCACCTTGCACAGACAAATTAGATACCAACCCAAAGGCAGGAAAAGGTCCAACAGACTTCTCCACTTTAAATGTAAACCAGCAAAGAATTGCTCCCTTCCTCCACAAAGTACCAGGATTTACCAGGCCCTGAGGAGGCAACCTCAATGAGAATGTTTCTGCCAATTCTAAAGTGATTTCACATATTTGACCTCCTTAGTCTTCACAATAGTTCTCAATGGTGGGAACCACCATCAATCCCATTTTATAGATAAAATAAGGCTTAGAGTTTAAATACTTATCTAATCCAGGTCCTGTGCTCTTTTCCCCACCTGATAGTCATATTTGGTGCTTTGAGTGTTTAATAACTGTTGAACAAAGATAGGGATGGATGCAGAGCAAGGAAAGGATAGGAGTATTGTTTCATGTGAGCAACATGAAGGCTGGGAACCGGGCTTTCCACTTTGATTAACCTCTGTGTGCAGTAACACTCACACAGCCAGTTGAGGACTCCATAAATACTGCCTTGAAAGTGGAAGTAGCTTAGGCTCCAGGACACTACCTCAAAAAGAAAGATCTAGAGAGGGAGGATTAAACTGCTATTTAATTGTTGGGGACACGTCCACAATGTAACAAATGCCCTTAGAGAAGCAATTTGGAAAAGAGTGAGTTGGAAACCTTGGGGGAAAGTCAGAATCTTTAGTCATAAAACACCTGAACAAGACATAATTATTAGCCTCGAGCTTTATTTTAATGATGTACTATGTCTTAAATATAATACCGACAGTTCACTGAAAGATGCCAGCTGCTCAGAACAAACGAAACAAAAGGAAAAGGAGGGCCATTTGTAATGAGTCTGGATCTTTGTACAACCTGTCATTTTGGTCGTCTGATGCTCTGGTGCCCCGAAGGGGCTGACAGAATGTGCCGGCATATGCCACGGGACATCTGCTGACAATCCTGTGGGCTGTGAGTGGTCCCCACTTTTATCCTTCATCCTGTGTGTGGCTCAATGCATTTGCAGCAGGTCATGAGAGAGAATGGGTGATTTATTGCTGGAGTGAAGTGGTACTTCAGGTACTTTCCTCGGAATTTGGAGACTTGGGTTCAAATGCTGACTCTAAGTTTGTTAAAAAGCTTAGCTTTTCGACTTCTCAGTTCCTTATTTGCAAAATGGGATTGAATCCAGGTACTTTAAAGAAATAGGGTAAGGATTAGGTAATATTCTCTATGTGAAAATAACCAGAAAACAGCAGAAGCGTTTCTGAAGGAAAGGCAATTCTCTTAACTCTTTGTAGGGAAGATTGAATCCCATATTATCAACTTAATGTTTATCTGGACAACCAATCTTTTTCTTTCTATTAATTAGCTTGTTCTTTATGTTACATAAATGCATTCTTCAATCTAAATCCCTTGAGACAAGTACCTTTGTGACCTGGCTGAGTGGACAGGTGATTTAGAGAGTGGAATGGCTTAGTGATCTTCTTTGTCACTTTTCACTTGAAATTTTTGGAATGTTTTAGTTTTTTGGCTTACAATGTTTTAGTCTTTGGATTACTGTTATGTTCATAACAGTACCTACTATATGAGCCAGGTGTAAATAAATGTTTGATGTATAATAAGGAAGAGAGAAAGATCTCAAATACAGAGATCACTATCAGATTATTAAGATTTTCCTGTTTTCTATTTTTTAGTTTGTTTGCTTATTTATTTATTTATTTATTTATTTATTTATTTATTTATTTATTTGAGAGAGCATGAGTGGGTGAAAAGGGTAGAGGGAGAAGTAGGGGCAGAGGGAGAGGGAGAAGCAGGCTTCCTGCTGAGCATGAGCATGGAACCTGATGCAGGGCTCGATAATAGGACTCCGGGATCATGACCTGAGCAGAAGGCAGATGGTTAACTGCTTGAACCACCCCTCCCGGGATGGTTCCCCTCCCGTTGTCTATTTCTTTATATTTAATAAGAAGTGATATTAAATTAGTATATTTAGATTCAAGGATAAATTTGAATTGATGTAACCTAAAACCAGATAGATCACCTCTATTTGTAAGTCAGAACTATAACACCTAGCACTAAAAATCTTGAGAATATTTTTGTGAATATATAATCACTAATGTTCTGCCTCTAATGTGGTATTTGATATTACTCTTAGATCATTAAGGTCAATGATTACTATAAAAGTTTATTTAGGAACAGTTCTGTGGAATATCTTCACCAAAAAGAGGGTGTTCTCTAGTTGTTATAAATAAGCCTAAAACATTTTTGCAAATGTTCATGTAGTCTCTTTCCTGCTGTGAGGAATAAAAACATTAACATTTTTAGTTAAATAGAATTCATATGGCACATCACAATTTATAAAGTGCTCTCTCATATATTACAATTTTTGAAAGCTCACAAGAACACTCTATAGAAGAATGAGTATTATTATTGTTATTGTTGCTATTGTTAGTTTTATGATCACTTTGTAGGAGAAGATCAGATCCAAAGACAAATTACAGACAGGGAGAAGGTATTTGCAATGGAACTCCACTTAAAGGTGACAAATATAACCTAGGTGTTTACCTATACTCCCTCCTACAAGTTTCATAGGGACAAGGCAAGGTAATGGCTGAAGACAAGAGGTATTTTCACAATTTTGAAAATGGAAAACCAGGTGAATGAGAGGGAGTTGATTTAGGAGAGTAGAGAAAACTGAATCCCAAGTGCCTGGAGAGGAGGCTGACACAAAGTAAGAGGATAGAACCCCAGAAAGGCTCAGGAAGGAGAGGCACTTGAGTCTGGGAGGGGTGAGGGAATGGCGCTAAGAACACAAAACTTGGTTCAGAGCCTATACAAGGAATCTGTATACCTCTGGTCCCCAGTCTCATCCCACATTGCCTGATGTCCATTCCCGATACCTGGAAGAGACATGAAATTTATTCTCCAGAGAAATTGTTCCAGACGGGATTCAGTCTTTGGCACAACAAAGGGTCATGTTGAGGCTTTTTTTGAAAGCAGGGCAGTTAAATTAAATTCTGCTAGTTGAATTGAGAGACATCCCATCCCAACCTTCCTGGTTTGTATCTAGCCAATTGGAAGCCAGGCTTCTATACCTCCTGACAAACTAAACAATAACGAAGGCAACACTTACAGACAATAATGTGTGTTGTCCTCCTAAATAAAATTACTCTACACTGTAAACTTATAGTCAATGACTCCTGTCCTCTTACACAAAGCTTACAATGAGCTAAAAATTAATTCTAAATTGACTAAATTATTAGAAAGTAATTCACTCTTAAATATGACTATACAATCAACCTTCATCACAAAATTGAGAAAAACCTCTACCATTAAGGAGATAGACATAAACAATGAAACGATGAAAACACAATAATTTGCAGATATAGTAGTGCAGGGTGCATAATAAAGTCTATCATCAGAAAGCAGTCTATCCTCAGAAAGAGGAGAAGATGTTGAATTCATGAAGCATGAACAGAAAGCTACAAAGGGAATAAGGAACAAGAAAGAGATCTTAGGAATTTTATTGCACTTTATTTTTAATTTTAATTCCACCACGAGTATTGTACAGTGTTATATTTGTTTCAAATGAACGATATAGTGATTCAGCAACTCTATGCATTACTCAGTGCTCGTCGCAATAAATGTACTCTTAATCCCCTTCACCTATTTCACTCATCTCTCCACTTCCCCTCTGGTAAACATTAGTTTATTCTCTGTAGTTAAGAGTCTATTTTATTTTGTTTGTTTTTGTTTGACTCATTTATTTCTTTGTTCCTCTGTTTTCTTTCTTAAATTCCACATATGATGAAATCACGTGGTATTTGTTTTTCTCTAACTAAATTATTTCACTTAGCGTTATACCCTCTAGATCCATCAACCATGTTGTTGAAAATGGGAAGATTTCATTCTTTTTTATAGCTGCATAGTATTAAAAACACACACACACACACACACCCTTCTTCTTTATCCTTTCTCTATTGATGGATACTTGGGTTGCTTCTATAATTTGGCTATTATAAATAATGCTGCAATAAACATGGAGGTGCATATATCTTTTCAAATAAATGTTTTCATATTCTTTGCATAAATATCCAGTAGTGGAATTACTGTTTTTAATTTATTGATGAACCTCCATGCTGTTTTGCACAGTGGCTGCACCAGCTTGCCTTCCCACCAGTACACAAAGATTTCTTTTTCTCACACCCTTGCCAACACTTGTTACTTCTTGTTTTTTTTTTTTTTTTTTTTTTATTTCAGCCATTTTGACAGGTGTGGGATGATACCAAATTATAATTTTGATTTGCATTTCCCTGATTATTAGTGATGTTGATCATGTTTTCATGCATCTGTTGGCCATTTATATATTTGGAGAAATGTCTATCTTCTACCCATTTTTAAAATGAATTATTTGTTTTTTTGGTGTTGAATGATATAAGTTCTTTATGTATTCTGGTTATGTCATTTGCAAATATCTTCTTCCATTATATTATCTTTTAGTTTAGTTGACTGTTTCTTTTGCTATGCAGAAGCTTTTTATTTTGGCATAGTTTCAGTAGTTTACTTTTGCTTTTGTTTCCCTTGCCTCAGGAGATATATCTCAAAAAATGTTCCTATGGCCAATGTCAGAGAAATTACTGCCTGTGCTCTCTTCCAGGATTTTTATGGTTTCAGGTCCCACAATTAGGTCTTTAATCCATTTTAAATTTATTTTATATTTGGTGTGAGAAAGTGGTCCATTTTATTCTTTTGCATGTAGCTGTCCAGTTTTCCAACACCATTCGTTGAAGAGATTTTTTTCCCATTGTATACTTGTGTGTCCTTTGTCAAAGATTAATTGACCATATAATCATGGTTTTATTTCTGAGCTCTCTATTCTGTTCTGCTTATATATGTGTCTATGTTTGTGCCAGTACTGTACTGTTTTGATTACTGCAGCTTTGTGGTATAACAGCTTTGTTCTTCGTTTTCAAGATTGCTTTTGCTATCTGAGGTCTTTTGTGGTTCCGTACAAATTTGAGGACGATTTGTTTTTGTTCTGTGAAAAATATTGTTGGCATTTTGATAGGGATTGCATTAAATCTATAGATTTATTTGGGTAGTATGGACATTTTAGCAATATTTGTTTTTCTAATCCATGACCATGGAATATCTTTCCATTTGTTTGTGTCATCTCCAATTTCTTTAATCAATGTATTACAGTTTTCAAGATGCAAGTCTTTCACCTCTTTGGTTTAGTTTATTCCTATGTATTTTATTATTTTTGGTGAAATTGTAAATGGGATTGTTTTCTTAATTCTCTTTCTGCTACTTCATATTGGTGTATAGAAATGCAATAGAGTTAATATATTGATTTTGTATCCTTCAACCCTAATGAATTAATTTATCAGTTCAGTAGTTTTTTTGGTGGGGTCTTTAAGGTTTTCAAACATTGTATCCTGTTACCTGCAAATAGTGAAAATTTTACTTCTTACTTACCAATTTGAATGCCTTTTTTTTTTTTTTGATTGCTGTGACTCGGACTTCTAATACTATGTTTAATAAAAGTGGTGAGAGTGGACATCCACGTCTTATTCCTGACCTTAGGAGAAAAGCTCTGTCTTTCACCATTGGATATGATGTTAGATGTGGGGTTTTTATGTATGGTTTGTATTAAGTTGAGGTATGTTCCCCTAAACCTACTTTGTTGTTGTTTTTTTCATGAATGGATGTTGTATTTTGTCAAATGCTTTTTCTGCATCTATTACAATAATCATATGGCTTTTATTCTTTCTCTTGTTGATGTGTTACATTAAATTGACTGATTTGAAAATATTGAGCCACCTTTGCATCCCAGGAATAAATCTCGCTTGATTGTGGTTTTTTCAATGTATTGCTTGATTAGTTTTATTAGCATTTCATTGAGGAATTTTGTTTCTATGTTCTTCAGAGATATTGACTTGTAGTTCTCTTTTTTTGTAGTGTCTTTATCTGGTTTTGCTGTTAAAACACCAGAGTAATGCTGGCCTCATAAAATTAATTTTGAAGCTTTCCTTCCTATTCCCTTTTTTGAAATTGTTTGAGAAGAATAGGTATTGATTCTTCTTTAAATATTTGGTAGAGGGATCCCTGGGTGGCGCAGCGGTTTGGCGCCTGCCTTTGGCCCGGGGCGCGATCCTGGAGACCTGGGATCGAATCCCACATCGGGCTCCCTGCGTGGAGCCTGCTTCTCCCTCTGCCTGTGTCTCTGCCTCTCTGTGTCTCTCTGTGTGACTATCATGAATAAATAAATAAATAAATCTTAAAAAAAATATTTGGTAGAATTTGTCTGTGAAGGTATCTGGTCCTGGACATTTGTTTGTAAGGAGTTTTGTTTATTGCTGATTCAATTTCATTACTGGTAATCAATTTATTAAAATTTTCTAATTCCTGGTTTAGTTTTGGGAGGTTATATCTCTCTAGGAATTCATTCATTTCTTCTAGGTTGTCCAGTTTTTTGGCATTTAATTTTTCATAATATTCTCTTATAATCTTCTATATGTCTCTGGAATTGGTTGTTATTTCTCCTCATTCACTTCTGATTTTGTTTATTTGAGTTCTTTTTTTAAAAAATATGATTCTGGCTAAAGGTTTCTCAATGTGTTAGTATTTTCAAAAAAAAAATCAGCTCCTGGTTTCATTGTTTTGTTCCATTGTTTGTTTGGTTTTTTAAAGTTTCTGTTTCATTTATTTCTGCTCTAATCTTTATTATTTCCTTCCTTCTGACAGTTTTGGAGTCTTTTGCTCTTTTTCTAGCTCTTTTAAGTGTAGGTTAGGTTGTTTATTTGAAATTTTTCTTGCTGCTTGAGGTAGGCCTGTATTGCTACAAACTTCCTTCTTAGAATAGCTTTTGCTGCATCCTGATTTTGTTGTGTTTTCATTTTCATTTGTCTCATGTATTTTTAAATTACCTCTTTGATTTCTTGTTTGACCCATTCATTATTTAGTAGCATGTTATTTGACCTCCATGTATTTGTGTTCTTTCCAGTTTTTTTTTGTCACTGATTTCTAGTTTTATAATGTTGTTATCATAGAGATGCATGGTATGATTTCAATTTTTTGAATTTGTTGAGACTTGTTTTGTGGCCTAATATGTGATCTCTTCTGGAAAATGTTCCATGTGCACTTGAAAAGAATTTGAATTTTGTAGTTGTAAGATCAAATGTTCTGGATATTTCTATTAGATCTATTTGGTCCAATGTATTATCAAAAGTCCCTCTTTCTTATCTATCTATTGATGTAAGTGGAGTGTTAAGGTCTCCTACTATTATTATATCACTAGTAGTTACTTCCTTTATGTTTGTTCTTATTAGCTCCCTTGTGTATTTGGGTGCTCCCATATTGGATATACTTACAGTTATTGTATCTTCTTGTTGGATTGTTCTCCTTATGATAATGTTTTCTTTGTCTCTTGCCACAGTCTTTATTTAAAAAAAATTTTTTTTTTTTCCTGGGGCACATGGGTCACTCAGTCAGTTAGGTGTCTGCCTTTGGCTCAGATCATGATCCCAGGGTCCTGGGATTGAGCCCTGCATCAGGCTCCCTGGCTCTTTCTTTCTCTCTGCCACTACCCCTGCTTATGCTTTCTCTCTCTCTCTTTCTCTTGCTCCCCTCTCTCAAATAAATAAGAAAATAAAATCTTTAAAAAATAAAATCAAATCTATTTTTCTGATATAAGTATTGCTACCTGAGCTTTCCTTTCATTTCTATTTACATGATAAACATACTTTTCCATCCCTTCACTTTCGATCTGCATATGTCTTTAGATCTGAAATATATCTCTTGTAGGCAGTGTATAGATAGGTCTTGCTCTTATATCCATTCCATCACCCTATGTCTTTTGATTGGAGCATTTAGTCCATTTACATTCAAGGTGATGATGATGATGACGATGATGATGATGATGATATTATTTTTAATGTAGGTTGATGTGGTGCCAATGCAGAGCCCAAATTCACAACCCTGAGATTAAGGACTGAGCTGAGATCAAGAGTTGGATGCTTAACCAACTGAGCCACCCAGGCATCCCCCAAATAAATTACTAATAGGTATGTACTTCCTGACATTGTTACTTGTTTTATGCTTGTTTTTATATCCTTCTCTGTTCCCTTCTTCTCTTGCTCTCTTCTGTCATGGTTTGCTGCCTTTCTTTAATCATATACTTGAGTTCCTTTCTCTTTATTTTTTGTGTATCTATTGCTGGTTTTTGATTTGTGGTTACCATTAGGTTTGTATATAACCTTTTCTGCATATAGCAATTTATAGTAAGTTGATGGTTGCTTAAGTTTGTACTCATTCTTCATTCCTCTCACCTGCATAGTTTATGTATATGGTATCATATTTTGCATCCTTTTATTTTATGAATTCCTTGGCTGATTTTTGTAGATATACATAGTTTTGCTGCTTTGCCATCAAAAATCAGTTGATAGTCTTATGGAGTTTCCTTTATTTGCAATCTTTTTCTCTTGCACTTTTCAGATCTCTTTTTATCACTACTTTTTTGCCATTTTAATTATCGTATCTTGGTGGGGACTTCCTTGAGTTGGTTTTGTTGGGAGTTCTCTATGTCTCCTTGATCTGGATTTCTGTTTTTATCCCAGATTTAGGAAGTTTTCATCTATTATTTCTTCAAATAAATTTTCTGCCCCTTTTCTCTTTTTCTTCTTCTGGGATCCCTATAATGTAAATGTTATTGTGCGTAGTGTTGGTATTGTGTTGCCTCATTCTTTTTTCATCTTTTCTTAGTTATTCTCACTCCTGCTCAGATTTCTGTTACTCTGTCCTCCAGGTCCCTGATCTGTTCTTCTGCTTCCTCTAGTCTATTATTTATTCCATCTAGTGTGTTTTTAATTTCAGTTATTGAGTTCTTTATCTCTGATTGGTTCTTTTTTTATGTTTTCTATCTCTTTGTTGAGGGTTTCATTCTTTTCTCAAATCTAGTGCTCATGTTTCTGACCATTATTTTAAATTCTCTATCAGGTATATTATTTATCTCTGTTTCTTTTAGTTGTGTTGCTGTGATTTTGTCCTGTTCTTTCATTTGTCTCCTCATTTTATTTAACTCTTTGTGTCTTTCCCATGAATTTGGAAAGTTAGCAACATATTCTGTTTTTGAAATTAGTGGACTCATGAAAAAGGGTCCTGTAGGACCCTGAAGTGCAATGTCCTTTATTTACCAGAACCTGACTATTTAGGGATGTTTCCTATGTGTGTTGTGTGCTTTCCACTCTCATGGCTGAGCCACATTTGCCTTCAGTCCTGTCAGTGATGGCTGTCACTTTTTTGGGTTTTCCTGTTTTGGGTAGGGTTTGGTCCCTGTGATGTGAGTGGGCTAGTCTGAGGCTACCTATGGTTGAGTCAAACCAAGTGTTTACCATAGCTGCAATAGCACTGAACTGTAGGGTGCTTTCCCTGTGTTGTCCCCTGAGAAGCTTTTTTTGGTGAGTGGGGCCTATGGTCAGACCAGATGTTCACCCCCATCCATTGCTGGGGCCACAATTGGATAGGTGTATGTGGTTATCTTTCCCTGTCTCTTGGGCAGGAGTCACTTTGGAGTGGTGCTGACCCCTATCAGGGCTATTTGCCCCATGTGAGGTTTATGGTATAGTTTTGGATGGGCTCCAGCCAAGCTGTATTTGAGGGGGCAGATCCACAGGAGAATGCAAGGGCAGACTGCAAGATGCCTGCAAAGTTTGCACTGGTCCCCTGTGGGAAGGGACCTATAGCTGCCCAGGCAAATTTCTGCCAGGCCAGCTAGGTGGAGGGAGTGTATCCACAGGAGAATGTGGAATGCATCTCTTAGCAAGCTAGATGGAGAATGTTTGCACTACACTCACTCCCCAGGTGTCCATGTATCCAGGATAGAGGGCAGGAAAGGGAAATAGTACCTACCAGTTCTTTGTTTTTAGAGAAGTCTCTCAATGATCCTTGCCCCTCCAGCACTTGCTCTGAGATTAGCAAATAAATCTCCTTCCCGTATACCCCAGAAATTTTTCAAACTGCTGCTTCTATGCTGTATCTCAGGGGGTCTCTTTGTTGTGCTGTCTTTTTAAGGGCTCTTCTGGCTCTCCCAGAGCCAGCCCACTGCTTTTTAAAGTTCCCAGTGTTAAGCCCCACTGATTGTTAGGCCTCTCTAATTTTCAAAGCCACATGTTATGGGGATTTGTCTTCCCCATGCCTGGGTTGCCATGTGTAGGGATCTGATTCTCTCCCCTATCTATACCCATGGTGTCCATCCTTCCTTTCAATGAACAGTCCACAGGTCCCTTTCACTGCTAACCATGTCTCTGCCTTTACTCCCCTCTTCAATGTGGCCTCTTCTCTACATTTAGCTATGGAGAGTCTGTTATGCCAGTCGTTGGGTCATTTTCTGTGTTATTTACATTGATGAAGGTATTATCCAGGTATATCCATGGGGCAAGTTAAATTTAGGATCCTCCTACTTTGCCATATTCCCAGGAAATAATAAATGAATAAAGATGTAGCTATAGATAAATATTTAAATGTTTATAAAATATTATTTAAAAAATATCCCAGGAAGTAAAACTAAAACATAGAAATAAAAATAGAAATAAAAAGAATTAAAAAATTAGGAGGTAATTACAAAAGTTCCAATATAAAATGCACTGAAATTTCACAGAGTGAGCAAACACTGAAAAAATGGAGAAGGAAATTATTGAACAATGCAAAATTATTTTCCAAAATTAAAAAAATTTGAATTTCCAGGCTTAGTGATCAGCATCATGAACAAACAAAAGATCAAACAAGAGCACAAATATTACTATGAAATTTCAGAACACTGGGGTAAAGAAAATAATCTCTAAGCTCATAGAGGAGAATAAAATTGGTCAAATATGGAGGCCTGTGAATGAGAATTATATTACACTCTGACAACATTGGAAGCTAGGTGACAAGACAAACTCTCAAAATTATGAAGGAAAATAATTTTTACTTTGGAATTGTATACTAGCTTATGGTTTGGTATATAGTATATACTAATTTTAGTAACGGAACAAACATATTTTAAGACTTGTAAGGTGTAAAAAACTGTCTCAGGAAGTTATGGGAGTTATGAATAAATCTGAAATAATGGAATAAACCAAAAAAGAAGATGAAATCTAGAAATGGGATCTCACACAGGGGAGAGGTGAAGGCAAGAGGTAAAGGTAAAGGTAAAATGTGTCAGACTAAAAGTTAAGCATCCAGTTCAGGGAATAACCAGTCCAAATTGGAGCAGGTAGACAGAGGACTTTAGAAGAAAAAGGAAGAGAATTTGACATATTTATTTAGAAAATAGTACTGAGAGAGGTTGGAGAATTAATGAAAGGAAAGCATATGAAGAGAATTAATGAAAGGAAAAGCATATGAAGAAGTAAGGCAATTAATTACTCCAGAAAAAACAATAGTAATACAAAGAAAGGAAATATAATAATAGTAGTAATGATCTCAACAATAACCAATATTTATATAGTCATTACATTCTAAGTTATAGTATTTTAACAAAAAACTGAGTTATGATTTATTGGGAGGATGATGTAGAAAGAATGCTTAACCTTTACCTTCCATATAGGAAGTCAATAAAAATAGTATCTATAACTAATACATCAAAAATATATAATGTTATTCAGAAAAATGGATATATTTGGAAAAACTACTAAAAGCATATAAAATGATTTATTCTCAGGAGAAAAATTCATCCGTTGGTTGAGTGGGCAAAGATTTTAAATTTTATTTCATTAAGCTTTGTAATCAACTTTGTATCCAGAATGTATGCATTCTTACAAATCAATAAAATAAAAACAACTCACTAAAACAAACAATTCACAAGAAGGAAATTCAAAAGCCCAGTTATTTCTGGGTATAAGGCTTCTCCATTTACAAGGTAACCAGAAAGTAAACTGCAAATTAAAACAACAGTATAATACTATTTTACATCCACCAGAGTGGCAAAGACCTAAACTGCGACAATGCCAAATATTGACAAGGCTGTGGGGAAATTAGAATCATATCCAGTTTGTGGGCATGTAAATTACAACTTCTACTTTCGAGTGTAATTTTACAATATCTTGTAAAGTGGAAAATGAGCATTACTATGACTCAGTATTTTTACTTCAACATGTCTAGAGTGTTTTCTTCCAAACTTCCCTAAAGGATAAGAATCAGAGTGGGTGAGTGAGGGAATTTATTAAACATACATCTTCCCAGTCTTCTCCCTAGAGATTGTGATTGAGAAAGACTAAGATGAAGCTTGGGATTCTGTATTAAACAAATATTTGAATGTATGTGCAAGGCTGTTCATTTCAGCATTGTTTTTAATAGCTAAAATTTGAAAATTACTTGAATATCTGTTAACAGATGTATGGACAAACTGTGATGCAATAGAGTGTTCTTGAAATAAGTGATATACATTAATATATAGTATATATTAACATGAATAAATCTTGAAAATATCATATTTAAGGGACGGCTTATATAAGGGACTGGGTGGCTCAGTGGTTGAGCGTCTGGCTTTGGCTTAGTGCGTGATCCCAGAATTCTGGGATTGAGTCCCGCATTGGGCTTCCAGCATGGAGCCTAATTCTCCCTCTGCCTGTGTCTCTGCCTCTCTCTCTCTCTTTCATGAATAAATAAATAAAATCTTTAAAAAAATCATATTGAATAAGAACATCACAAAGTGATAAAAACATCACGATATCATGTATGCAAAGTTTAAAACACAAAATAGTACTATCTATAGTGCTGTTAGATTATATAAAATAACATTATATATAAAATATAAAATAATGGAGGTGGTACATTTCAACTTCAAGAAAGTGGTTACCTTTAGAGAGAGATGAGGACTTCTTCAACTCTGTAATGTTTATTTACTGAATTAAAAAGATCTGAGGTAAATACAAGAAAATTGTAGACCTGGTTTGGACCTATAGACCTAGACTACAGGTCTAAAAGATATACTTGTCTCTGTAGTAATGAGGTGTGTTTTTCCTCATAAACTTTGGTTCCTAAACAAATTTTTGCATTTTAAAGGAAGCGATCTTTCAGTCATGTGCCTTAATGCATCTTACAAGGAAGGTTAACTTTTTGACTGGATTATTTTCTACCAAGGTTCAGTTTTTCCTTTATCCTCTATGTAGTTCAATAGCCTTACCTTAAAATAAATTCCACGGGGTCCTCAGGTGGCTCAGTCAGTTAAGTGTCTGCCTTTAGCTCAGGTCATGATCTCAGGGTTCTGAGATTCAGCCCTCAGCAGGCTCCCTGCTTAGCTGAGAGTCTACTTCTGTTCCCTCTGTTCCTCCTGCCTCCCACTTGTGCATGTATGCACTTTCTCTCTCTCTCTCTCAAATAAATAAATAAAATCTTAAAAAAATGCTATGAATACATTTCTTTATTTTGACTTGTTTTCTTTTTTTTATACAAGTATTTAAAAAGTCCTGTGACTTCCCATTTTGTCTGTTCCTATCAGCAGGAGCACTTGATATGGTAGAAATTTTTGATGGGGATGTGATTGGGACTGATCATCTGTCAGTTAATTAAAATCACTTAAAGTAAAAAAATTATTAAAAATTGACTAAATCTCCATACATGTATCTGTATACATGTGAATTTATTGGCCATTGCAACAAAGACCAGGGTCTGTGTTTGGTGTATGGATCTGATGGGAAGTCCTGGAATTTTTTGTGTATACCATCTTCATTTTGGATCCTTGATGATTTCCGGTTCAGGATTCTTTAAAGTGGAGCAAAAAAAGATCAAGATTCCTGTAAATAATTAGAGAGAATACAAAATCTCTTAATTTTACTACTTTTCTATTTGTTTTATAGTTTTCTGTAATTTGAGAGCAATTTTTAAAACAAGTTTATATTATCAAATATCTGCAAAGTGTTCATCTTATTTTTTGAAGAAATGTTTAGTTGTTTTAGAACTTGTATTTCATAGATATATGAAATCTTTAGCACAATTAAATAATATAATAAGAGGAATCAAGGACAAGTTTGTGGATAAGCACAACTGACTCTTGGACTGTACTGTCCACCTGGAGTAGAGGAAATGGGTGGGTACAGTGGAGAGTAGCCTAACATTTGAGACTATTCTGCATTCTGTTGGCAACTGCCGGTATATTTTACAGAGAAAATTGAAATTGTGGAAATGTGACAGATTAGTTAATTAGAGGTTGGTTAAAGCAGTTATTATTTCCATCTGTCTGAGTATTCTTACAAATAACTATGAGTTTTTAACAATTGAGGTGATCAAAAATATACTTTCTCTGAAGTACAAGGAGGCGTGTGTAACTTACATGACATAAATGATTTTAAACAAATCTCCACTTTATGCCATATGACAGAATAGAAATGTTCATAATCGCTTAGTGAAGGAGATAATGTTTTATGTGTCACTGGAGGAAAGAGTAAAACAAATATATAATTTTTCTCTACCCCATTTATCGTTTTGATTTGACTCAAATAACCTTTTCTTGTTATTGTAATCGACTTCCTAATGCATCTTCTCAACCTCATGGCATGGGCAGATACACAGAACTTTATATGCATGAATAATATAAGTTGATGTAGCAATATATTTTCTTTGTTTTTACATTACACATACAGCACAAATCCTAATAAAACTAGACTGGAATATATTACAAATTCATTTGGTTAGTATTCAGTTACTGAGTGAGGGAATAAATATATATGATTTAAATTAAGAATATGCAGTCCATTACTTACATGCCACCTCTTCTACTTTATTTTGACTTTTGCACTTATCATGTTTTATTAACATTTTGAAGTTGTAAACATGAGTGGAGTGAAAAACCATATCACAAAGTTGAGGTTAAAGGTTTGTTATATTGAAATATCAAAGCCTTAAGAGTAACTATAAAGAAACTTGTTCTCAGGTGCATTGATTGAGAATATTGCTGTGCCATTGGTGGTTCTGGCCTCCTTTGTGGATAGTACATGCTAATGGACTAGTCTAGTGCATCTCAGAGTGGTCGGTAGGCTCACCATACACCTATTAAATTTATTTTTCAGAGATAGTACCAAAGAACATGCATTCAAAACAAACTCTCCCATGGCTTCTTTTTTTTTTTAAGATTTTATTTATTTATTTGAGAAAGAGAGAAAGAATGAGCATGAGTGGGACAGGGAAAGGCAGAAGGAGAGAGGGAGAAGCAGACTTCCCTTTAAGTGGGGAGCCTGATGCAAGGCTTGATCCCAGGACCCCAGGATCATGAACTGAGCCAAAGGCAGACACTTAACTGACTGAAACACCCAGGTGCCTCTCTCTTATTGATTCTTATAAATGATAAAGTTTGAGATTTTTTTTAGGTCTGGTTCCTTAGGAGCAAAGCTTTTTATAATCATGGCACATGATTTATTGAGGAAGTGTTTTTCAAAAAAAAAAAAATCCATGCAGTGAAGAGTAAAGTGAGATAAGGGAATAATGACCTGAGCAATGGTGTGGTCTCAAGTCAAAGTCCAGCCTTAGTTTGATCCACATAGGGTGGGCTAGTGAGCTGTTTCCCTCTGAAGCAAGGGTGGCAGTATTTAGTACCCTGCCTTCAGCCAGTCATAGGTTGTTGGCCGTATATGGGTGGAAGATATGTAGAGTGCACACCTTCCCTGATGAAGCGGTTCCTTTTAGCAGAAGGTACTTTTTGCATAGCTATGAACTGCTTGGCAACCAACACTCACAGCAGCTCAAGAGGAGTGCCTTGCTCTGGTTTAGAGGATCTGAGTAGGGCATCAAAACAACATTAATCATAGTCTACCCCTTGCACTGCTTGGGTCCACTTTGTTTCTCACATTAAATTTATTCCAACCCTACAGATCTTGCAGTCACTATTCCTGGAGAAACAAGAGAGGAGGGTTGGTGAGATAAACTACAGCCCTTGCTACTGCAATTGGTATCAATGTCCTAATTGGTACTCATCATCTCCCTCCTCTACCATACTTTTATGATTCTCTTCACCCTTAGCTAGCACTACTGGCTGGTCTAGGTGACTTGCCTTCTGGGTTGATGCATACTTCATCTCTGAGGAGCCTAGGTCTCTGGTTACCATGCCTTTTTGTTACTCTACTTGCTCATTTACAGTCACAAATGGGCATGGATATGCCAAGATGCCCCGGCAGATATGTCAAACATAATTATATATGTCCTCATTATTTGGTAGTATTTCTTTCTCATGATGATCAGGGTTGATTTTCCTGGTAGCTCTTTTTGTACCTTCTAGACTACTGACATAAGGACCCCAATGTGATTAGTGGCAGCCTTTGATTTAAGACTAGTTGAAGTTTTACTGTGTTCTTGTGCCCTTTGGTTCTTCCTACTATGGATAGGAATGCTCTCCATCTTGCATTCAAGACCTCTAGACTCAGAGACCATATCCCATAGGGATGGGAAGCACAAATTCTTCCAGTGAGTCACTAGAAGTGATGGTGAGTGGGGCTACTCCTACCTTTCTACTACTTGATACGTGGACTTATGTATTTTATTTAGTGGGGACACAACATCGTGTGATGCCCTGGCTTTAAAGAATTTACCAAATCTTTCAAGATAGCATCTATCCTTAAAGTATCATCTTTGACCTGGTGTCCCAGTTGCATCATTAAGAGGCTGTTTCATCACTCTATTTAGACGATAGCTTCTTGATGGTACAGAAAGTGGTAGGACTGTGTGCTCCATACAAACATGCTCATGCCATACCTTCTTGGCCATAAAGTGTGTTTCTCAATCAGTAATGGTATTATGCAGAATTCTATGACTTTAGATCATACACTCTGTGAACACTTGCATAGTAGTGCTGAGAACCTGTGGCAAGAGAGGTATATACTGTGTCTGTTAATCCTGGTCAGAAAGCATCTCTTCCCTTTCCAAGTTGAAGAAGTCTGATGCAAGCAATTTGCCATTAAGATTCTGGTAAAGGGGATCTAGGTAGTGCACCAAAATTGATTCCACCACAGAGACCTACTGGCCTTTCTTTCAAGGTATAGTTCAAGCCAGATTAGACTATTGACTGTATGCTATTTGATTAAACCTAAAATATGTCCAAATTAGTTGAATTCATACAGTTATTTTCAGTTCAGTTTCTTTGAATAAACCCAAATCAGATTAGTTATTAGGCCAAGTTAAATTAATGAACACACACAGGAGACATTAGATTTAGCCAGTTAATAGGGGTAGAATGGCCAAACCATTTTGGCCATGTAAAATTAAAATTTTGAAAAATCTAGTTACTATTGACAATAAAAAAGCTCAAAGCAGAAACTGTAGAGAAATGTCATGGCTAAGTGAAGATTTTCTTTTGATTGTTAAAATTTAAAATATTTTTAAGTAAATATTTTTCTTTGGGAGACCTGGGTTGCTCAGTGGTTGAGCATCTGCTTTTGGCCTAGGGCATGATCCTGGAGTCCCAGGATCGAGTCCATATTTTTCTTTAAAAAGTTATTGATTTATGATCTTAAAATAGAGGGAAATGATTTCTCACTATTTTTTCAACTAGCAAATTACTAAAAATTTTAAGATATACAATCATAAAGTTATTATTTTTGGGATATAAGTAAATTTGGTAAATTAAACTACTACTAACTTTATTAATGGCTTGTGGATTAATATATCACATGTTCTCACATAATAGCTTAATTTTTACTCACTTAACATCAAGAATGAGTTAATTATTTTGGTGTCCAATTTTGAACCTGCATATTTCCTAGTTTTTTTTTATTGCAGAATTAAAATCATTGGCATGAATAGAAAACATGAAAAGCATTTACATTGTCCATATACATGATTTATTATATTCATATTCACCACTTCTTTATTTTTCTTTTGATGGTTTCTATGTGAACTGAGAAGTTACACTTTCTCCTTTCCACTTTTACTTTGTTTTTCTTGTCCAAAATGCATGTATCTGGTCTGTTATACTTAGTTCAAGTGTAAGTATTTTTCAGTTCAAGGTGACAATTTATTTTATTATGAACTGAATCATATTTCCCAGGAATTGTATTTTTCGGGGATTTAAGGTGCTCCATTGACAGCCAGTGTAAGATTCAATGGTTAATTTCTTTCTTTTGTGGAGTAGCATGTTCAAAGCCTTTGGGGTTTGCACTGAAACATTCCTTTAAGAAGAGGTAATATGGGATGACTTTTTTTTTTATGATTTACTTATTTATATGAAAGAGAGAGAGTGGGGGGAGGAGCAGAGGGAGAAAATCTTCAAGTAGACTCCCTTCTGAATGTAGAGCCCAATACTCCATCTCATGACCCATGAGATCATGACCCAAGTCAAAACCAAGAGTTGGCTGGACCTTGGAGTTACAATTAGTATGCATATTCACTTATATGAACCAATACAACCATTTCTGTATTCGGAATGGCCTTGTATCTCTCTTTGCTTGGCACACCCCTCTTTGATAAGGGTCCCAGTCCTATTTCCACTTAATGACATGGCTCATTCTATTCAATGATATAATTGTATCCTAAGTATCTCCAGCATTTCTTGGGCACACAGAGAAAAGAACTCACTAGTTATACTAATTAGTGTACTAATTAGGGCTAATTGTACTCTTCATAGCATGCCTACTGTGGCAAATAAAAACTCAGTGTGGGGAATCCCAAATTTACATTTAGGGTCCAATGACCTTGAATTAAATACAAAATTGAGTTAATTTAGCTGAATATGAAACATAAATCCACATCAAACCATACACTCTTACGAAAGCTTCACAAAGGAGATGATGAGGCCCATTTTGTTTCTCTCTGACCCTTGCTTGATTTCCTTTCATCCTGCTGATCCTGTAGGCAGCCATGAGAGAGAGAAATCCCTGGAGTGAGAGACCTAGGTTCGGGTCCAGTTCTGAAACTCATTACTTATGTAACTTTTGCTATATTTCCCAAACTTTCAGTCTCACTTTCCTAGACTGTCATGTAGCAGCCAAAACTGTTTTAGCATTGGATAGATGGGAAGATTAAATAATTAAAAAGATTAAATGAGATATTCTAAATGTACACATTTTTGTAAACTATCATGTGTACTAGTCATGTGAAGATTAATAAATATATATTGACATTAATTTATATCTTGTAAAATACTTTGATACAATTTGGGAAATATTCTGATCTAGGAATATTCTGATAAAATTTGGGAAAGCAACCAACCAGATTTATTTCTTTCAAAGGTGTCCTGTGTGCCTATAGTGGTAAATAAGTAATGATGATAATAAATAAATCTAGGAATTAAGTATTTATGTATAATACTTTACAACTTCATTTGGTGGAGCATCTTTCATGCCAACTATATCCCCAAACAGATTACATTCAATAAAGACTTACGGTGATAAGCAATAAATACTAGCAGTGAGAGACAGACATTGAGATAAACAGGCAGGGAAAAGTGCTTTTTTGCTAAATTCTGAAAAGAAATGAAGAATTTAGGGGTGAAGAGACCCAGGAGAGATGTCACAATAGGCAGAAACTATTGGAGATAAAGTTCTTATACTCCGTTTTCTTAGTGAAAGCCTGAGGCACAAAGTATCAAGGACTTGAGCCTCTGCATGGGTCTGATGGGTAGCATGTCTTCATTGTGCGAAAAAGAAAGATATTAAGTCTGAGAGAGGTGAATTCCAATTTAAGGGAATTATGAGACAGGGGAAGTTTTGCTTTGATCTATATGAAATGGAAGGGAACTAGGTATTGGTATTTTATTCCCTGTATTCCACCTAAGCAGTGCATATGTGAAGTTCATCACTAAAGATCAGCTTGAAATCTGATTTGGAGAGAAAGATTTTCAAATTAGTTCAGACTATGCTGATTTCTATGCTTTCCGAGCTTGTCTTTGGCTCAGCTGGTTTTGACACAACAGAGTGATTTCCTTATACATTATTTTGACTTTTTAGTTGGCATGTGAATAATATAAGCTCTGTGAATAACACTGTATGTTGGGGTAAATGTGTTTGTGTATGTGTTGGAGGAGGGAGTAGTGGCATATAGAGAAGAAAAGGAGGAGAGGAAAATATTACTAATTAAGATCTAACTTAAGACTAATTTTATTTTACTCTGATTTTGTTTTAGCCTTCAGTCTCCTCATCTATATATGTACTCACTAGGGTTTGTGTGAAGATAAATAAGACAACCAAGGTAAACTTTGGAAGTGCATGCTGCAGTGAACCTATAAAGCTCTCAATAAACATGAATCCCATCTCCATTAGCCTGAATGTGCTATTGGCATCAAACCCAAAACAGCTGAGAAGGTTCTCAGCTCTTTTTAAAGTTATTCTTTAGAAATTCTAATTTTTGTAAAATATTTTGTGTTAGAGACAGAACTACATCACAGAGAATCCTTAGAGCAGGCAATTAAAAACAATCTCATATTTGATTTAAAAATGCATTGTCTGCATTTTTCAGAATCTGTACCTTTGATAGGCTCTCTAGGTTAGTACTAAAATGAGTATATTTCTGTAGCTCACACTGACTGAGCTTGGGGGTAGGTAAGAGTATAGAAAGTTAAACAGGCTCAAATGCTAAGGAAAGGTTGCTTATATGAGGGATTTGATCAGATAATCTGAAGAGTGGCACAAGAGTTACTATATTTTCTATTCACAAAGTGTTTTTGTTGTGGTGGTGGTGATTTATTTGGTTTGGTTTGATTTGGCTTCAAGGCCAAAACTAACGCCCTCCAATGGAAGATGACCTTACAAATCTATTTGAAACCCCATTACATCGTTTTACATCAGAGTTGTAGATATGGTTCAGTATCAACACACTATCTTTGGCTAGGTGAGCACTTATTGACAAATTTAAGAAGGGCCACTAAAGTATATTTTACGATGCTAAAACTGCCTCAAAGTGAACAATTTATTTTGGAAAAGCATATTAAAAATAAAACAAAAAAGCTTAGTCTAGAAGTTTTGATATGATGAGAGACCATATATATAAATGAATAAAGACTAAATAAATAAATACCATATATATAAATGAATAAAGAGATGAGTAACTAAAAGCACAAACTAGTTTCATAGCTGCTCCTGATAGGGTCAATAAAGAAGATAAAGAATAAAAAGAACTAGTCAAATCAGTCACCCTTAAGAAGATCTGCTCCTTGAGGGCAGGGCTCCTGTCTAGTTGCTTGTGATGCATCCCCAGTGCCTAGAATGTGGTAGGGACATAGAGGGTTCTCACTATTTGACAGTCAAAAAAATGAATATATATGAATAAATAATATATATTAAGAACTTTTTTCTTTCTTTTTTTTTAAGTTAGGCTCTAGATTATTTGACCCTCATGAGAAAGGCTGAAAAATTTTTTATAAAATTTCCTCTATTTTCCAGTCGTCTTTTAGGTAGATATTTCTATTGAAGGTGTTCTTTATAGGCTAATAGGTACAGGAAAGATGCCTCAGGGGACAGAGTGATCTGAAGTTGTTACATTAAAAGTCTTCCCAGGCAAGCAAGAAATGGCCTGGAGTCTGCTCCTGGTTACAACTTTAATCATTTCACACCAGCTGACTGCAGAAATTCATCTGAATGATGAAGAAAATACTTTAATCTGGACTTTATCATGTTACTTTTGCAAATTTGGAGTTCTGACTTGAAATTAAGATCATGGAAGACTTATCTGCAACTTCTCTCCCCACTCCTAATTCCAGTAAATTCAAGAGAACATGTTTTGCAACATAGAATGGATGAGAGAGGGAAAAGGCTGAGTTAGGCAGAGATGCAGGAATAGGAGAGTTTTTAGTGTGTGTTGGGAGGGGGGGTTCAAGTTTCAAAAAATTAAGTTTTATTTTATTTATTTTTTTAATTTATTTTTTATTGGTGTTCAATTTGCCAACATATAGAATAACACCCAGTGCTCATCCCATCCTCAAAAAAATTAAGTTTTAATAGCTTTCAAGAGTTTAGACTAAGGTTTGGAAAATAATAAGGCATATCAGGGGTCATAAGATGCCAATCAAGGAGTAGAATCATACCAGGTATTTGGAGGCCAGGAAATCAAGCTAACTCTGGAAGTCTGTGATCTAGTGTACAAAAAAAGCTAAAAAACAATAGTCATGAAGTCAATCAAGGTGAGAAAGAACTTTCAAAAAAGGTGATTAAGCTAGGTGAGGGACTGGATTCCAGGAGTTAGATAGGTCAAGGGAATGACAGCACCTCTCAGTAAATAGTACTATCTGAATATTCTTATATAGGGATTATTGGATTTGAAGGCTATTTTCTTCTTGCGAGGGACAGAAGCTGATTCCCCAGCACTATGTGTGTGCATGTATGGTGGGGAGGAGTTCTTCCTGTAGAGGCCTGTATTCAGCTGGGTTGTGGGTAGGACTAAAGCAGAAGTCCAGGAATGTTCTTGTGTGTTTTCCTGTGAACAGAGATCATCATGTTTCTCAGCCCAGAAGTGGCACTGAATCAGGGGTACTGGGCAAGGCTTTACTGTTGAAAGGGAAGAAAAGCAAGAAATGAGAAACATGTCATGGAATGATCTATTCTAGGGGCAAGTCTGAGATATATTGTAGGAATACTCTTTTGTTTAAAAAAGATTTTATTTATTTATTCATGAGAGACATAGGCAGAGGGAGAGCAGGCTTCCTGTGGGGAGTCTGATATGGGACTCAATCCTAGGACCCTGGGATCATGACCTGAACCAAAGGCAGATGCTCAACCACTGAGCCATTCAGGTGCCCTGGAGGATTCTTGCAAATAAACACAAAAACCCTCTACTCTAAAAGAAGACAAACAAAATTAATTCTTCTAATCTAGACACCAAAGACACACAGGACAGGTGTCCTGAGAAAATACCTGTGAGGAGTCAAATAAAGTCACTTGAAAATGACTTTAGTGATCCTAGGAGTCTAAGCAAGTGTGGCATCTTTCTTAGCTCCCTGAACAGCACTGCAGATGTTCCTCTGTCGTTAGGCTGACCAACTCAAATGACCCAGAGGTGAAACTGCTTTTTTGGTCATGTCTATAATGTCTCATCCATAAATTGCCTTAGTTCTTTTTTTTTTTTTTTTTTGAAGATCTTATGATAACACAGCACATTTGAGTATGCTTAAAGTATTCAAGTGGTGCTACTGGCTATAATTAAGTTCTTTCAGCCTTTCCATTACAAATTCTTCTTTCCAAGGTTTAATATCTCAGAGACTTCTAATCCCACTGGGCCAAACTTAGTATAGAAATTGTCAGCAGGAATGCAAATTTTTCTGCTCACCCCTAAATATTTCTAATCAAACAGATGTATTTCCCCCCCTCCCAGCATAGGTATAAAAAAATAGGTTTGAGGCACTTCTGAATGGCCCAAAGAAAAAAAGTAATCCAAGCACAAAATCTGAGAAATGTAGAAGAATGCAAGACTTATCTAGTTTGGGGGTGGGTGGGAAAATAGTGAATACTTCCATTATCAGAGAGTTTTTACCTTGTGTTTTTTAAACCAAATTCAAGATTTAGCTGTAGAATAAACTGAAAGCATATTGATTATTGGCTTGGACTTTTGACATTTCTTTTTAAAGAGAAATGTTTGTTACACCTGTGAAAACTTAAAAGTCAGTTGATTCCAATACATTAATCTGATTTGGATTATAATTGAAATGTTTCTTAAAGCGAATTGAATAACAATCATTTGTGATATCATTGATTTATAACAAAGTTATTAATGTGAAAATTACTTTTTTATTGTGGTAAAGAATGCATAGCATAAGATTTATCATCTTAACCATTACTAAGTGTTCAGTGGTATTAAGTATATTCACATTATTGTGCAACCAATCTCCAGAATGTTTTATTTATTTATTTTTATTTATTTATTTATTTATTTATTTATTTATTTATTTATTTATTTATTTTTCAGAATGCTTTTTATCTTATAAAACTCTGTACCCATGGGACGCCTGGGTGGCTCAGTGGTTTAGTGCCTGCCTTTGGCTCAGGATGTGATCCTGGAGTCCCATATCAGGCTTCCTACATGAGCCTGCTTCTCCCTCTGCCTCTCTCTCTTTCTGTCTCAAATAAATAAATAAATAAAATCTTTAAACAAAACAAAACTCTGTACCCATTAAACAATAATTCCCCCTTACCTCAGCCTCTTGCCACCACTATTTTATTTTTTTGTTTCTATGAAATTTGACTACTTTAGATATGTGAGTGGAATCATACTGTATTTGTCTTCTTGTGACTGGCTTATTTCACTTAGCATAGTGATCTCAAGGTTCATGCATATTGTAGTATGTGTCAGAATTTCTTTCCTTTTTAAGGCTGAATAATAATATAAAAGTTATTAACATTTGACTTTTTGGGTGTTTATTCAATTTTGATTTTGTTCTTTATCAATCAAAAGATCCAGTTCCTTAAATGGAAGACCCTTAATGTCTTCAAATTCTTTCATACTTATTAAAATTCTTCTTTGGGGTTTTAGCTCTTTAGCTTAAAGCAACGGGTCTTTGACCTTGGCTATGCTGCTTAAAAGAGTTAACAGTTTTTACAGCCAAGTTCCGTAGATAGAAGATAGACCTCTTAAGGTCCCTGGCTACAGCTGTTTGCTCTCAGGTCAGAGTAGTCTTAATCATCTGCCTGTTGTTCTGGTGCCTGCCACTCTCCATTCTTTTTAATTTTTTTTAAGATTACTTATTTATTTATTTATTTGAGAGAGAGCATGAGCTCTCTCTTTGAGGAAAGAAGCAGAGGGGAGCAAAAAACAGACTCCTTGCTGAGCAGGGAGCCTAATGTGGGGCTCCATCCCAGGAGCCTAGGATCATGACCTGAGCCAAAGGCAGACACTTAACTGACTGAGCCACCCAGGTGCCTCCCCCACCTTTTTAAAAAGATTTTTATACCATTCTCCATTCTGTCCCTATGGGGAGCTGTCTTTTCTGCTGTTAAGTTCTGAGTATTTCAACCCCTCTGACACTTGCAAATGTGTCAACCATGATCTTTTCTGCTTCTCAATTTATTTTCATTGTGTTCTTTTTTTTTTAAAAGCAGATTCTAGTTTTTTATTTTTTTTTTAGGTTTATTTATTTAGTTAAGAAATCTCTATATCCAATGTGGGCCTCAAACTTATGAGCCAGAGGTTAAGAGTCATGTGCTCTACTGGCTGAGCCAGAAGCCAAGGCTGGCTCAGCCATATACCCTTCTGTTGTCTTAAGTTTTTCTTCTCTTTCCATTCTTCTGTTTGTTTGTTTGTTTTCTGAGTGCTAGAGTTTCTTTGATACTTATTGTTTTCCCAAGAAGAGATTAATTTTTTCAAGACATTTGAGCCTCCTTTTCTTTCTCATTGAGCTCTGACCATTTGCTAAAATTCCATTCAACAACTCAAACATTTATTTTTTTAAAATATGTTTTTATTTAAGCTCTATTTGCCAACATATAGTATAACACCCAGGGATCATCCCATCAAGTGCCCTCTTCAGTGCCCATAACCCAGTTACCCCAACCCCCTGCCCACCTCCCCTTCCACAGCCCTTTGTTTCCCAGAGTTAGGAGACTCCAGAGTTAGGAGTCTCATGGTTTGTCTCCCTCTCTAATTTTTCCCACTCAGAACAACACAAATATTTATGGCAAACTTCTGGGTATCAGGCTGAAAATGTACAAACAAGATACTACCTGCATCCTCGAGGAGATCATAAGTTAATGGGGCAGATAGATATGCAGACAAACCAAAACAAGGCAGAAAATGGGAGGAGAAGAGCTCTGTGACCTTTGTGAGAGGCATGGATGAGGAAGAACCTTGCCACATGTGGGAAAATCTTAACAGATTCAGATCATAACAATGGGGCAGCATTTAAAATCAGTCCTAAAGAATGACTAAGTTAGCTTAGAAAATGATATTTTTGACATAGTCTTTGTCCATCTCAATTATTTTCTTCTTTGGTAAAAATACACTTTGAAATTCATAGTCCCAGATTTCTTCCCACCACAAAGACCACTGAGTGAAATCAGTAACTTTTCTCAAGTAAATTTGTTATTTCTGGTTGCCCCATTGCTATGCATTTCCTACAAGGACATTAGGTTTATTTTGAGGTCTTCTGGGTCTGGTATGTTAAAGAATCTTGAGTGATCTTAAAGGATGAATTCTGATGAGCCAACGCACTATAAACTATTATCAGCAATTTACATGTAGGTGTGAATGAAGCAAATGGAAGTAGTTTTTTTTTTTAAGATTTTATTTATTTATTTATGAGAGACACAGAGAGGCAGAGACATAGGCAGAGGGAGAAGCAGGCTCCATGCAGGAAGCCCAGACAAGACTTCCTGTCCTAGGACTCCAGGACCACGCCCTGAGCCAAAGGCAGGTGCTCAACCCCTGAGCCACCCAGGCATCCCTAACTTTTTTTTTTTTTTTAAGATTTTATGGAAGTAGTTTTTGATAGGGGCAAGAAGACAGAGGCAAGAGTGTAGGAGGAGCTTGGGAAAGAGATGGCTGGACAATTGCACTGTTGGGGATTTACCCCAAAGATACAGATGCAGTGAAACGCCGGGACACCTGCACCCCGATGTTTATAGCAGCAATGTCCACAATAGCCAAACTGTGGAAGGAGCCTCGGTGTCCATAAAAAGTTGAATGGATAAAGAAGATGTGGTTTATGTATACAATGGAATATTCCTCAGCCATTAGAAATGACAAATACCCACCATTTGCTTCCACATGGATGGAACTGGAGGGTATTATGCTGAGTGAAATGAGTCAATCGAAGAAGGACAAACATTATATGTTCTCATTCATTTGGGGAATATAAATAATAGTGAAAGGGAATAGAGGGAAGGGTGAAGAAATGGGTAGGAAATATCAGAAAGGGAGACAGAACATGAGAGACTCCTAACTCTGGGAAACGAACTAGGGGTGGTGGAAGGGGAGGAGGGTGGGAGGTGGGGGTGACTGGGTGGCGGGCACTGAGGGGGGCACTTGACAGGATGAGCACTGGGTGTTATTCTGTATGTTGGCAAATTGAACACCAATAAAAATAAGTTTATTATAAAACAAAAACAAAAACAAAACAAAACAAAAAAGAGATGGCTGGAGATTTACTGGTGAAAAAGCAGTGAATAAATATCAGATAACAGAATAAATATCAGATACAAAATGCTCCCTTTGCATCTGGTAGACTTAAGGATGAATGAAGGAGTTTTAGATCTCTTATTCTAGTGAGTGATTTGATCTTGAACCCAGAACTGGGCAGACTCTCCCCACACCTCTTTTGGCAGTGCTACCCTGAAGCAGGCCATTCTACAATGATAAGTCCCCAAACTTTTGTCTGCATTTATGAAGCACATACACCACTCCTCCCACAGACCCTGGTGAGGAAGGTAAAGCAAGAGGCTTGGAATATACTAATATCTTGCTTCATAGGAAAGAAGCCTAATAAAGAATGGCAAGCATTCCCCTCTAAGAAGTTACTTTCACTTAATTTTTATTTCTTTTTTTTCAAATGGAACTCTAAATATCAGTATGATGTTGATTTTTCAGTTCTTTTTATTTTCAACGTTTCTTTTGTCCTTTGTTTCTGACATTGAACTTTCTCAGCTTTTTAGTAGGGAGTTTACATGTGACCAGCCTCTATCCCTCTTTGCTTGTAGATGTCTCATTTTCACCTTCTCAGTTTTAAGTTTCTGCTTTTTTTCCCTTATAGATGTACCTCATTTCTTGAAGCAGAATGCAGAAGTGTAGGAACTAGATGGGTCTGTGTCCTTGATGCTATTGCTATCTCCACACTGACACCTTTCTACTCTCTTTGGTTTTCAGGGTAGGTAGATTCTAATAGGTGCAAAGTTGATATGCTTGCATCTTAACATAGTGAGTGTGAAAGCGATGGCCTATTTACCTGATCTCCCTACTGCAGTGTGAAAGTTATTATGAAACATTTAAATTACCTTTGTATTTATTTTAGGGAGCTACCTCCATTGCCTTTCGATCCCCTCTGTATAGCATTGCCTCTGTGAGGCTTATGGGAGCTCCTAGATCTTAAATGTGGAGCAAATGTCTCTCCAGGGAAATCTTTCTAGGAGGTGTGAACCACTTGGAGTTTGTGAATGCTTAGTGTTTGATTCTCATCATGAAACAAGATCAATGTAAGATAGGAATTTAATGAAGCAACACAGTTTCTGTGGGTAAAGTCAGATTGGTGACAACTAGGTATTGTGATAATCAACTTTCCTAATCTGGATTGATTTCTAGAGAAATTTAAAAATCATCAATTGTTACAATGCTATGAATATGTAAGCATACCAAGAGAGGGGATTCTTATATAAATGAGAGCCAGTGCCATCAATGCTAATTTGCTTTCTTTTGTTCATGATGCAACAAAGTTGCTGAAGAGAGCTTTTGCTGTTATTGTCACTCATCTTTCAAATGAAAGTATATTTGTAGTTTTAATGTCATGTTTTAAAAGAGTAACTTTGGCATAGAGGGTACATATTTGTGAATTACACAGAGCAATGCCAGGCACACAGTGAGCCCTGAGTAGGATTTTGTTAAATAAATAAAGTATTATAAGTAAATCAAGCCACATTTGCCAAAATTCACAGATGAAGATGAAAACTCTTGGCATTGTTGATCTTTATAGTTCAGGTAATCTTCTGTGTTTCACATCATTTAGGATCGTCAGAATCACTTCTGATACTGCTAGCTTAAGGGTTCCTCTGCAACATCAGTTGAACACTATCCACAAACAACCTTCTTAGAGTTATCCAAACTTAGAAATCATTATAAATGTAAAGAAGTTGTAGAGAAGACTAATAAGAGTTTAATATATTGATTAATGAAAGCTTATGGTAAATTAACTGAATGCAAAGTAATTTAACTATGGACAAGAGATGATATTGCTAATATGAAGTAGACTCAGCCATAATAATGCTCAAGATATTTGTCAGTTCAGGAATGGAGGAAAAAGAAAAGATTGGGCATTCGCACCCTATAATGTAAATCTCTATGGAGATTTATCCCACCACATTAGGTGCTTAGACTATCCAAAGGCCCTAGAACCTTGAGATTTGGCTAATTTGTCTATAATTATGCCATATATATGTGTGTGTGTGTGTATACATATATATAATTATATATACATTAAGTATACATTATATAATTATATATTTATAATATATAATATATATTATATATGTGTGTATACATATATAATTATATATATATATATAGTTTCTAATCTGTATGAGGTTCCATATTAGTAATCTCATGAAAAAAATATGAGAGAGGAGATGGTTTCTAATCATTGTGTTTCATGAAGTTTTTAAATTTAATTGATTTGTATACTGATTAAAATTTCCTTTTGAGAAATTTTCAATTAGCACGTCTACTTAACTCTTTTTAATCTCATCTTGAGCATCCTGAAATTTAAGGAAAGGGGAATATTTTTGTCTTCCATAAACAAAAAGTGGTAGTTCTGTAATACTAGGAACCAGTTTAGGGTACATTTAGATCCATTAAAGATACATTTAGAAGATGATCTGATGATAGAAAAGATGAAAAAAGAAAGAAGCAGAAAACATGAGTTTGAGAGTGTCCTGCTACTAAGGACAAATTTGACCTAGTAAGGGCACATTTTAGAGGTTTAAATTGATTTGGGGAATATCTGGGGTATGTATTATAGATGTTTAGAGCCCTTGCTCAGAATGACCTATAAAGTCCTCTTTTTGTGTGCTTTAACCAAAACAACTTTTGACTTTTGGATCTAAGATTGGGTGTGTCTTTTTTGTAGACAAGTTTGAAGTTGGTTTTTAGGTCCTTAAGTTGCTAGAATTTAAATCACCCAAATTTATTCCTCCCCATGTTCATGGTACTTAGAGTCTTCTGGTAGCCCTCTGTTTCACACTTGTGTCCGTCACAAAAAAAGAAGGGAAAAGTAATTACATTATTTTGAGTATATTGTCTATGCCTCTACTTCCACACATATTATCACATTAGTCCTTTGAGCAATATTTTACTATTTACATTATGACTGTGAAGAAACAGAAATTCAGTGAAATGAAATGCATTACTCATTGCCATACAGTCAGTGTTGGTGATGCTGGGAGTCAACACATGTGCTTGACACTAGACTCTAGATGCATGTTCTCTCTACCATTCCACACCATTCACCATGCCATTCATCATTAGCTTAGATTTTGTCCAGTCATGTTTCTGATTAAGTTATGAGTCTTCCCATTCCTCAGTGCCTCTCTTCTGTTGGTTCTTCTGATAATCAAAATCATGCTATAGTATTAATGGCCATCCATGTCTTTTAACAAAGGAATATCTTAACCCTAAACCCTAAAGAGAGCTAGTGGTTCTTGTCATCACTCTTTATATTGCTTGTACAATGCCTGAAGGTGGGAAAACTCAGGCTATATTTTAAGAGTCTAAGGATATAGCACACCACAGAGCTTTGTGTATATAGCAGACTTGCAAAGTTGTTTTATGTGGATGAATGAATGAGTTGATGGACAGCATTCAGTCTCAACAGAAAGGCAGTTTAAGTGGATTTCCACTTGTGACATCCTTCTTTTTACTCTTTATGAATAGCAATGCTATCTGTACAAATGTAGGCATTGAGCCAAATAGAACATGGTGGTGTCTAAGAAATCCAATAAGATGAGTAGGTTCAGAGATTTTTAAACTTTGTACAATTTATAAAGTCATATTTTCCAATTGCAAATAAATTCTTTTGTCCCTGAAAGTGCATTTTGATATTTGAATGAAGCTCATAGTGTTAGGTGGTTGCTGAACTCAAGCTGTGTTAAACTGCCTGACTGCCCTGCTTTATTGTTTGTGACTAGAGGTAAGGCTGGGTGATAGTGAAATGAAATATTGATGAAAATGCACTGAAAATGTGTTAAAGCAACATATTTTGAAATGTATGTAGAGCTCTTTGAAGTGAAATAATGGTTTTAAGTGAATTCATAAAGATGTTAGTGCATCTTTTTAGTGATAAAATTGCAGTGACAATGGGAAATTCCTACTCTCGTCCAAGAACATAGATTACCTATGGGATTTATTAATTTTCCAATTTAGGAATAATTTAATAATAACAATATAGGAAATGTATGCTACAAAGACTGATTTTTTTTGGTAAATCTCTTTAATATTGGCATGACCTAATAAAGATGCATGTTGCTACCACAAGATTTACACAATGCTAAATATTTTTAGATTGATTTCAACAAGAGAGATTGGAGAACATTCCTTTAAAAGTCTCAGGAGAAAAGCTTTAGCATATTTTTTATATAGATTCATATGCACACAATAAACAACCTCAAATGTAATATCATTTGAACATTTAATCTAGTTATCCTTTAACCTTCATGAGATGTTAGACCTAGATTTCAAACTTAATAAAGGAAGCAGGGTGTGTGCATTTGTGTGTGTGTGTGTGTGTTTTAATATAATGCTGATCTTAGAGCCTTTCCTTAGAATAACCAACTCCATATATTCTCAATGAAGGCAAAAAGGAGAAAAATATGATAGAAGTAAATGGATATGTATTGATATATTTAAAAGTATGTATGTATTTATTTATTTATAAAGATTTTATTTATTCATTCATGAGAAACACGAAAGAGAGAGAGAGGAAGGCAGAGACACAGGCAGAGGGAGAAGCAGGCCCCATGCAGGGAGTCTGATGTGGGACTCCATCCAGGGTCTCCAGGATCACACCCTTGGCCGAAGGTGGCACTAAACCACTGAGCCACTGGGCTGCCCAATATGTTTAAAAGTATTTATACATGAGGTCACTGATCTGTCCATTTGGCAAGGACCTATTTTAGTAGAAACTACATTTTGATGATCTCATACACAGTACTTTATAAATTTATGGAACGTGGAAAGAAGAATGATATTGTATGGACAGCTAGATGGAGCTGGCTTTCCATAAGTCACAAGCTTTTTCATTGCTAGAAAAACAAATTCTGATGGTTTAGTACAGATTCTGTTCTGAAGAGAAAAATAAAGAGAACACTGGAGTGTTCTCTCTTGTGGACCAGTAATGACAGTAAATGACGGGTCCCATTAAAAACAAAAACAGAATAAATTGTCACTTAATTGCACACAACAATGTAAAGATTGCCAAGGGGCTTGCTTTCCCACAAGAAATATTTTGTTATAAGCCTCCAACATCACAACTGAACCCTAAATTTATATCAACCCTAAATCTTCATTGTGTAATTGCCTTACTACTAGGTAACTAGATTAAGTTGGTCGGGCAGTATAACTGGAATATCTAGGGATATATACAGCATTCTCAATTTCCTTTATTAAACAAATTTATTTCTGGTTGCTTTCTGTTTCATTATAAGAGCTATAAATTTATTTTTATGCATATTAACAGATTTTTTTTTTCTGAAGTAAGACCACAAACTACCACACTTAGATTTAGAGAACAAAGACTTAGTACTGCTTTGCCAAAGACCAAATACCTGGTAAAGCTCTACCTTCTCCTCCTATCCCTGAAAAAAAATTAACTATGCTGGATCTCAGGTTCTAAGAATTTTTGTAGGTCTGATAACTTAGCACAAATGACAACATTTTCATAATTTTTTGCTGAGACCACGCAGCCCTGGACATTGTCTTATGCATTTTAGAAGAGAGTCTCAAAGCCACCTTAGAGTTTTCTAGGGAAAAACTCCTGAAAGCATCTCCTACTTGAGAGAGGTTAAAAAATGTTTTATCCTGGACACTTATTCACATAATTTAAACATATTTTTTCAGATATATTATGGGGTAGGGAAAAAAATCCAGAATCAAGACCATAGAAATTTAGAGGACTTAATTTAGGTATCTAGTTTATTATAGTGACTTTTTGAGCCTTGTTGTATTGGGTCTTGGATATTTTTTTCTAAGTTCTTGTCAGTGCATGTCTGTCTGTGAACCCTTAATGGATTTACCTAGATCCTCTCAGGAATTCACATGTCAAAGATCGTTTACATGAGTAAAATATGGAAAACAATGTCATGATTATCACTAATTATTTTTAGATACAGGGTTTTATTTTCAGTAGGTAGTACATTTATGTTGCTATTTTAAAATAGGTTAATAAATATTTTAACATTTTCTGTTTTAATTTCTGTTAAGGTAAAAATCCAAATAAATATTTTTTGGTCTGTAATAGTTTCTAAGAGTGGAGAGGGATCTTGAAATCAATAAGTAGGAGTATTGCAGTTCTACTTGCTGAATGGAGAGATCCTAATCTCAAGCCTAGATCACTCATGTGTGAGAACAATGTGATGTGCTGCCCAGATCCCCCATTCAAGGGAAGACTTACTGCCTCAGTTGCTGGGAGTGCAACTCCCACCAATGCCCTTCAGTTATCAACACCTTCATAGACTGGCTCAACTCCTCATCCAACATCATATCCCCTCCCAAGTTGGCCCACACCTAATGATTGGTAGACGTAAGTATATAAGGGCATGGCCCCCTTTGTCCAACTCAGACAATTTTGAAGGTACATTCTAGCTTCAGAGCATTCAGGTGTCACTTGATCTACATCAGTGCTTGACTTCTTCCTTTAACCACTGTTATTTCCTTTCCCTCCCTTCCTTAAATGTTAATTCTGATGTCCTTTCTTAATGCATAGCCTGCACAAACTCTGTCTCAGAGCCTGCTTCCCAAGAAGTACACCCTACAATAGTTTGGGAGCTTGATGTTAGGTTAAAAGTCAATTCTCTGATAGCATTGAGTAAGTCGAGCTTACATAGGTGTCCCAAATTCCTTATCAACAAGCCACAAAAATTCATTGGCCTATGAAGGGCTTTATGTAGCCTGGAATGCTATTAGTCTGGAATGCTCCTAGAATGCTATCCATTAGGCCTGGGGCAGGCTAGTTCTGTGTTCTCTAGGGCTGGTTCAGGAATGTGTATAAAGGAAAACAGGCATTGGCTTCTGGGAAGCATAGGTGAAAAAACTTGCTCCTTCCACTTCTCTGCTCTTAGGATAACTTATCTTCCAAACTTTAGGTGTGTAATGAGGAGGCAAGAGATGAAGAGGGAAGAGAGTCCACAAGCTATTTGAGTGTGGGGAGAATCCAGATCTATTCAGCCCATCTTCACACGTAATATATATTGACAGCCAAAGCTAAGTCAAGTGAGTGGTGATCTGGATCAATTGTTAGTATTGTCTAAAGTGAACGGATGTCCCTGATCTTTCTTTTCTCAGTACCTGACGTAGAAAAAAAAATCTATATCAGGAGCATTTTAGGCTTAAACATTCTAAAGAATGAGGTAGCTTAGTTGGCCTTTCTGTAGCCCCATCTACATGTTGAAGTGATTTATCCACAGAACATTTATTTCCAATTTGATAAGGTTAGCATTCTTTCTCTGGATATCAAAAACTGTTTCAAGATCCTGGATATATAAAGGGCCCTTGGGATGAAAATGAAATCAAGTTTTACACTGTGACATTTGACAATGACTCATGAAAATACTGGTGGGCTAAATATTCATTTAGTCATTCCATGAACATTCATTCAGCACATACTATGTGCCAGGAGGTACTCTAACTTCTGGAGGATACATTGATAAATAAGACAATATTGCTGACTTCAGAAGCCTCTTAAGACATGTTAAAAGAGAAACTGAGGTGTATTAATATTTTTAAGAGTTTATTCGAACAAAAATCTATTTCAATCAGGCAGCACCAAAAAAAGTAGATAGGAATGATTCACTGAAGAAGCTAGGGGCAAGACTTTTTATAGAGAAGATGCAGAAGCACAGCAAGGAAAATATTTGATTGGTTATAGCTTAAGTGGCTGCCTTATTTGGTAGAACCTGGTTGGCTTCTGGTGACTGGTTGTCCTTGGGATTTGATTTCTCAACCTTCAGGCATTTACAAACTTGGTTTTTGATTTGCTTATGGAGGCTGCTAGGGCACTGGAACCACCTCAGTCCAAAGGCCTCCTTGTTTAGTTAATTTAATAGACATGATATTGTATGGATCTTATTCAGTCTATTTGCCTGTGCAGTCATAACACATACATGGTGGAATAAGAAAGAACTTAAGGATTTGAAAGTGTTGAAAAGAGCTTTGAAATGTAAGTCACATATTTTGCATACTGAGGGCATTGTTCTAGGTGCCAGGGATTCAATATTGAACAGGCTATTTTGTCTCTCACTTTATATTTTATGGAAGAAATTGAAAAATTGGGCAGCCCGGGTGGCTCAGCGGTTTAGTGCCGCCTTCAGCCCAGGGTCTGATCCTGGAGACCTGGGATCAAGTCCCACATCAGGCTCCCTGCGTGGAGCCTGCTTCTCTCTCTGCCTGTGTATCTGCATCTCTCTCTCTACTCTCTGTGTATTCTCATGAATAAATAAATAAAATCTTAAAAAAAAAAAAGAAAAATTAGGATAGGAAAAAATAGATATGTCTAAAAAATAAATAGATCAAGAAAACAAAAAATAATAAGAAAATAGAATATTTTAATTACAATCATCATGCTTGATGTGTTATATATCCAAGTTGTAAGTGCATATGCATTTTTTTCAAAATACATAAACATTACAAAAATTGATCATATATTAAGCAACATAGAAAAACACAAAAATTCCCTAAAGCTAAAATGACACTGGTCACATTATTTGTCTATAATGCAAATAATACTAGAAATAAGCAAGAAAAAGATATTTTTTAAAACTCCTAAAAATGTCCAAAGAGGGAAGCAAAACTGTAGTTATAAACCACTTAGAAACAAATAACAGCAAGTGGATTATATATCAAAACTGTGGGATACAGCCAAAACTGTACTTAGGAAAATTTATAGACATAAATGCATTGATTAGGAGATAAAAATTTGAAAATAAATAAACGAGGCATTCAACTCAAGATGCTGGAAAAAGGAAAACAAAGTCTATGAAAGAGAAGAGAAAGAATAAAAATCATACATTTGCTATAAAAAATTAAATCAAATGTAATACAAATGATAAATAACAAATATAAATTCTTTTTCTTTGAAATAATCAGTAAACTATTTAAAAGTATTTGATGAGTTTTATTAAGATATAAAAGGGAGAGGAGCCTGGATAGCACAGTCAGTTAAGTATCTGACTCTTGGTTTTGGCTCAGGTCATCATCTCAGGGTCATAATCTCAGGATCTTGAAATCAAGCCCTGTGATGGGCTCCATGTAGGCCTCCATGCTCAGTATGGAGTCAGCTTGAGATTCTCTCTCCTTCCCCTGCTCCCCACCCAGTCAGGTATGCACTCTCTCTCTCTCTCCCTCTCTAAAATAAATAAATAAATCTTTTAAAAAAAAAGAAAGAAAAGGAGAGAAGACACAACATCAGAGATTAGGAAATATGAACAAATTAGAAAGTTTGACATAAAATATATGTGAAGATTTTAAAGTTTTGAAAGAATTCATTTTTCAATGTTACACAGAGAAATATGGAAATCTTATATAATTAATAGTTTGCATGGCCTATATATTAAGAATGACTCAGGGAGAGATAAGAAAACATAAATGGACCAACAAGGATAGCATAACCTTGGTGTCAAAATTAGAGAAAACACAGCTCCTAAAGAAAACTGTACAACAATTAAACTAATGAACATAGATATCAAAACTTTAAATGAAAAGGTGCCAAATTAAATCTAGCAATGTATTAAAAGAATAACATAGCCAATTAAGATTTATTCCAGAAATACAAGCATGAGTCACCATCAGAGCTCTATCAATGTAATTAATGGCAATAATACTTTTATTTATTAATACTTCAAGAAATATTTCTAAAGTTCATACGAGAGGAAGACACTGTTCTAGGTGTTGAGGTGAAAGTGTGAACAAAACAGACAAGATCTCAGGATGCCTGGGTGGCAAAGTTTGTTGGGCATCTGACTCTTGGTGTTGGCTCAGGTGGTAATCTTAGGGTCTTGAGGTCAAATTCAGCTCCAACTTCAGCTCCAACAGGAAGCTTTTCCCCAAGATTTAATTCTGATGTTGGGGTCAGCATAGAGTCTGCTTGAGATTCTCCCTGCCTCCCCTGCTTGTGCTCTCTCTCTAAGAAATAAATACATCTTAAAAAAAAAAAAAAAGATCTCATGGAACTGCATAAGATGATTATTTAAAAATCCATATAATTATCTTGATAAACACCCCAAATATACCTTAAATATGTGATTCAGTTCAGTGTTCATTTCTGATAAAAGATTTTAGCAAGGGAAGAAGAGACTCAGTGTAAAGACAGGCATGGTTATTTGAACATTATCAAGGAAATGTGGGAAATATTAGCAATGTTCCCTTTAAATCAGAAACTAGGAAAGGACATCAGTTCTCACTTTTAATATTCAAAATTGCATTTGATGTCTGATCAGTGCAAGAAAATAGACAAGACACATACAAATAGGAAAGTTGAAGACGAAGAGTGTCCATTTATAGAAGAAAAGGCTAAACTTAAAAACCCAAGAGAATTAACTGATAAGCTATCATAACTAATAAGAAAATTTATTATTTTGGCCACATATAAGACCAAAAAACACAAATATTAAAAAATTTTCTCTATAGCAGGAGTAGCCAATTAGAAAATGCAATAATATTAGAGCCCATTCACTATAACAAGGCCCTTAATATACCAAGGGGTAAAAAAAGAATAAATATGTAAGACTTTTATTGAGAAACTTATAATACCTTATTGAAGAATATAAAAAGGCGTTAAAAACGTAAAGGGTACTTGGATGAAATGATTTACTGGTGTGAAGACATAAAATTGCCTTGTAATTTATCTATTTATCAATGTAAATTCCAATAAAAATGCCAATGGTATTTTTTTATGAAAGCTGATCCACTGATTTATGTTGAAGAGAAAAATAGAATCAAAGCCAGATTGGAAATAAAATAAAATAAAAAATTAATGAAAAATAAACCCTGAAGAGAAGGACATACCCTGTCATGTATCAAATATACTGCTGAGATACAGTAATGAGAAAGGTGTGGTATTGGTGCACATATGTAGAATATAGAATAGAGCCTTCATAAACAATCACAGGTTAAAGTTTAATAAAAAGTGACATCTCAAGTCATTGGGAAAATGTATACATGGAACATTGTAATATTGACACACAAATATATAAAAAGATCAATGAAAAAAATAGAAATCTCAGAAACAGATTCATGTTTTTTTTTTTATTATTATCTTTATAAAATCTCCTAGCATCTTATCTGCCTTTCTTTGTTGTTTTCTGTTCCCTGGGAGGCATCATCTGGACTCTTCTCAATTAGATTGGACAATGGACAGTGGGAGGAACTTGCAGGAGATGGGAAAGCAGGAGGAGAAAAGGTCAGGTAATTTCTTCCCCACATCTCTGCTGGCTTTAATTCTCTCACAGCAGCTATATTCCTATTCAACTTCAGCTCCAACGGAAGCTTCTCCCCCAAGATTTCAACTCTCATTGGGTTCCAATAAGGGTATTTCCTCCTCTGGTAATAGTTTCCTGATTTGGCTAATTCCTCAGTGCCTCAACATCCCTTGTTTGTTCCTATCTCTGTAAAAATCTTCTCTTAAACCTTTGATGTGAACCCTTGTTTTTACCCCCTGCTGGAATCCTGTCTGATAATGTAGTTGGTACCAGGAATGGGGTAGTCTTATTTCATACCTAGTTGCTCACTTACATAAGTTTTGCTTTTTGTTTCTGCAACTTGGTGCTCAACAGTTTAGATTTGTCATGGGGCAGGGGGCGGGGGACGGCCCGGTTCGCTCAGTGGTTTAGCGCTGCCTTCAGCCCAGGATCTGATCCTGGAGATGTGGGATCGAGTCCCACGTCGGGCTCCCTGCACGGGGCCTGCTTCTACCTCGGCCTGTGTCTCTGCCTCTCTCTGTGTGTCTCTAATGAATAAATAAATAAAATCTAAAAAAAATTTTTTTTTGTCATGGGAGAAACTATTTTACCAGCAAATAGCGGTGACTTCAATAACATAGAAGCTGAGACTTATTTCTTATGGCACTAAATCCTCAGATAGAGAAAGCAGGACCTGTGTTCTTGCCAGAGTGATTGATCCTTATTACCAAGAGAATTTGATATATAATTGTTTATAGTAGCCTCTTATGATTCTTTGTATTTGCATATAAGTTGTGACTTTTCTTTCATTTATAACTTTGAGTATACTTTTTTTTTCTTGGTCAATATGCTAAAGGTTTGTCAATCTGTAGTCTTTTCAAACAACCAACTCTTTGTTTCATTGATTTTTAAAATTATTTCTAGTCTTTATTTCATTTATTTCTTCCTAATCTTTGTTATTTCCTTCCTTCTAATAATTTCGGGCTTCTATTTTTCCTCTTTTTGTATTTTTTTGAGATGTAAAATTAGGTTGTTTGAAATATTTTTCTTAATGTAATCATTTATAGCTATAAATATCCCTCTTAGAACTACTTTTGCTGCATTTCATAAGTTTTTATATGTTGTATATTCATTTTCTTTTGTCTCAAGATACTTTCTTATTTCCCTTTTTATTTCATCTTTGATCCATTGATTGTTCTGCAGTGTGTTGTTTAATTTCTATGTATTTATAATTTTTTTTCATTTTCCTGCTGTTGTTAACTTCTAGTTTCATGCTATTGTAGCTGGAAAAGATACTTGGTATAATTTCAGTCTTCTTACAATTATTGAGACTTGATTTGTGATCAACATATGATTTATCCTGGAGAATGTTCTGTGTGTGCTTAAGAAGAATGTGTATTCTCGTGCTATTGGGTGGAATGTTCTGTGCAAGTCTTTTAGGGTCATTAGGTCTACAGTATTATTCAGGTTTGCTGCTTACTGAATAACCTATCTGGATGATCTATCTAATGTTAAAAATGGGGCATTTAGAGCCTCTACTATTATTATGTTAGTGTCTCTCTGCAGTTCTGTTAATATTTACTTTAAATATTTAAGTGCCCCAATATTTGATGCATATATATTTATGATTGTTATATCCTCTTGAAGTTATCACTTTATCATTATAGACTATACTTTGTTCCTTATGACTACTCTTGACTGAAAATCTGTGTTATCCAATGCTAGTATAGCATTCTTGCTTTTTCATTATTTTCATCTCTTCAGGTTCAGCCTATATGTGCCTTCAGAGCTAGTTCTCTTTTAGGCAGCATATTGTTAGATATTGTTATTTATCCTGTCCAGCCACTCTGTGTTTTTTGATTGGAAAAATCAATCCATTTATGTTTAAAGTCACTATTGATAGGTGAGAACTTACTATTGATGTTTTGTTAATGGGTTCATATCTATATTGGTACCAGTAATATGGTCTAGAAGGAGTACATGGGCTCTGGGTGATAACAAAGGGCAAAGCTCCAAAGCTCTTCTTGCTTGGAAATAACTATAGTACTGATGAGGATAGCTTACCAGCTTGCACCTGTTTTCATCACTTCTCACTCCTTTAGGCCTTTGGTGCTACCTTAATATTATCTCAATACCTTGGGAGAGCTGGGATTTGGCTACTAATTTATTCCCCAAAGTGGCAGTAGGGCAATCCATTATCTTCTTAAAACAAATGCAAGAGGGAAAAGCAGATCTGAAAGCTTTTCCAATCCCACTCCCCTACTAATCAGCCTTATGTCATTGTCCTCTCTCTTTTATTGCTACAGACTATAGGTATGCCTGACACAAGTTTCTGACAACCTTCCTCACCTCAGGAGTTTCTTGCTATTTTTATCTTAGTTTCCCAGATCCATGCTACCTACCTTTCTCTTCTATAATTGTTCCATGATAGTTTTCAGAAATAAATGTTTGCAGCCAGTACTGATTCACCATCTTAACAGAAACCAAAAGTTTATTTCTTCTCTTTTAGATTGTGAACTTCTTGACAGCAGGGATAGTGAGTTAGTTATTCATCTCTGCATCTTAGCAAGTAAGATAGCAACTGGATCTCAATAAAATTTTGTGAAATTGCCAAAGCATATTGGAGAGCTATAATAGGCCAAGGTCTGGCTGAACCATGAGGCCACTCTAATCAGTATGATGTCTTGTCATTGTGACCAAAAGAGTCAATGAGACCAGAGGTATTAGACCAGTGATATCAATGTGCTTATAGCCATGCAGCTAGGGTGGGATTCTTTATGTAACTAAGAACTTATAGTCATAAGTTCAATGATGATAGGGATCCTTGAGTTATTGTAGATCCTAACAGCTGCTCAAAAAGGGAACAGAGTTAACAGAGCATATTATTTATGTTGCTTATGTAAAAAAAGAAGACAGTCCAATTAAACCATGTGAAACATATAAACTTCAATAGGTAAAAAATGAGTGCATTCAAAAATCAGTAAGATTCAGGTAAGGTCTGTTGATTGTATTTTGTCAATATCAGTTTCCTGGATTTGATAATGTACTATGGTTATGTAAATTGTTACCATTGTGGGAAGCTAGGTAATGGGTACATGGAACTACTCTTTGCTATTTTTACAACTTTGTAAGAGTCTTTAATTATTCCAAAATAAGTAAAAAAAAAGTCAAGCCTTCATAACTAAAATAAAAATAAAAGATTTGCAGAATAGTGAAATCGGGTGGCAATATGCTTTAAATTTATGAAAAGAGGAAAGAGTACTTAACGTGAATTGTATGTTTACAAAACTCTTTAAAACTAGGAGATAGTATGGGTTGAAAATATAAATAGGCCTAAGAAAGACAGATAAATTCACAGGTGATTAACTCATAATTTACATATAAAGGCAAAAATACTCTTTGGACTATGACTTATAATTTCCTTGACAACATTCAAAGATAAAAAATGCCACTGGAAGAAAATACTGGGATCAGGTGTCCAGTATGGCAATATTATCCAAAATGGAGAAACCACATCTTGTATAGAATGGGCTCTAAAACCAAGAGCCTGAGTTTGAATCTAGACTCTGATAGCTGCTAAATTACTTCACATCTTTGAGCTTGGTTTTCTCTTTGGAAAATGGAGAAAATAATGGCATCTATATTGTAAGTTACATATGAAGTTAAATGACAGAATGCATGTAAACCAAGGCTTGTTGTATTGTTGTTATAAAAAAAAAACATTAAAAAATCTTTATGCTTTCGTGGACCAACAGTTTTGTAAAATACAATAAAAAGTTAATTAGCGGAGGGACGCCTGGGTGACTCAGTGGTCGAGCATCTGCCTTTAGCTCAGGGTGTGACCCTGGAGTCCGGAGATCAAGTCCCACATCAGACTCCCTCTGCCTGTGTCTTTACCTTTCTCTGTGTGACTCTCATGAATAAATAAGTAAAATCTTTAAAATAAATTAATGGAAAAATTAAACTAAAAAGACAAACTATTAGCTTGGCTTTTTTGTTATTAAATCCAGGGATATAAAGTTACTGTCAAATTGTTTTAATAGTTTTTAAATCCTTAGTTTCAAATTCACAGCAAATGTACTTGCTGCAGCCTCATAACAAATAGACCACATGTTCATGTAAAGCTGAGAAAGGGTCTTTAACTCAGAGCTTACCTGTAATAATTAAACCTAACAACAATCTCCTTGTGTCATTTAGTTTTATTCTTGTCTTTTTTCAGTTTCCTTTAAGAAACAAAACAAATTTTCCCACTTGAAGTATTTGCTTATTTTCTAGCAAGACTTCTATTCTTCTTTCTCACCAAAGAAAGTCTCACTTTCAGGGGTCAACTCTAAGGTAGTAAGTTGACCTTTTCAGTATGTACAATGGGGCTTGAGGAAGTAAAGTTGAAAAATAACCTCAAAATGTAAAATATTGGCTTAAGAGCTGAGCCAGGGAATTCTGTCAACTGGAGCTCTATAAGACAGCAACATTGGAGCACCTGGGTGGCTCAGTTGGTTGGGTGTCTTCCTTGGGCTCAGATTGTGCATGATCTCTGGGTCCTGGGATCAAGCCCTGTGATGGGCTTCCTACTCAGTAGGTAGCCTACTTCTCCCTCTTCCCCTGCCTCTCCCCCTAGCTTGTGCTCTCTTTCTCACTCCCTCTCTCTTTCTCAAATAAATAAAATCTTTTTTTTAATGATTTATTTATTTATGATAGACATAGAGAGAGAGAGAGAGGCAGAGACACAGGAGGAGGGAGAAGCAGACCCATGCCGGGAGCCTGACGTGGGACTCGATCCCGGGACTCCAGGATCGTGCCCTGGACCAACGGCAGACGCTAAACCGCTGAGCCACCCAGGGATCCCTCAAATAAAATCTTTAAAGAAAGAAAAGACATCAACGTTGTAGGGAATTGGCACCTGGAAATTTTTTATTATATATGTCCATATTGAAAATATACATATATCAACAAAGCAACATATCAAAGCCTAGGCATGCTAAATTTTAGATGTGTGTCTTACATTGGGTTGTGACTTCATTTCTTCTTTTTTTTTTTTTGAGTACTCAGGTTTGTTTTTTAATTCATTGGGAAAAGAAAAATCATGCTTGTGGGGAAATCTGCTCTTTAATGATTTTAAAAGTACTGTTGAAAAAACAAGAAATTGTTGGGAATTCAACAAAAATTGGATATTTTAGACTCTTGTGCATATTCAAATGTATTGAAAACAGTGGCTTGTTGCAATATGACAGGTGTGTTCACAATACTTTGTTTAGCCTCTTGTTTATTTTGTGATCTGTTGATAAAGTATTAATAAATATTGAGCACAGTGCCATCAAAAATCTTAAAATGTAACCTCTCTAACTATGTAAGAAACTATTTATATGTTAGCCAATAAAAGACCTAGGGGAGGGTTGCTTAGTTTGGAATTTTTGAAACTGTGTTCATTTGAAAATTGATATCTGAAGAAAAGATTTTATTCATTTCATGTATTATGAAAATGTCTTACCACTCTGCAGAAACGGAATTTCCTAATTAACTACCAAAATTGTGGTAGTTTTCCTAAATAAATAGAATGTTACTGGCTTGTTTTCTGGTTATTGTTTGTATTTTATAATAGTTCAGTTGACAAATGATTTGAAACTGCATTAACAACTGTCATAAATCACAAACTTATTTTCAATTCATGTTGATTTGTTATTATGAGCTTGTATCATCAAGTAAAAATACTTTGAGAAATTTTAATTACCTGAAAACAATAATTTTATTTTTGATATCATCTGAATTAGATCACTTTTCTTTTTTCTTTAATTTTTAAAAATAAGTGCCTTTTATTGTTTTCAAAAACATGCATTACTATAGAATAAACTGCTGAAATTGATTTACTTTAGTAAATAAGTGAGCATAGAAAATGTTTAAAATGGAGATTATAAAGTTATTGGAGAAGATATTTCCTCTAAGTCTTTTCATTGACGACTCATGTGGTTTTATCTTGTTTGTATTCATATTGTTAAATAAATTGTTTTTTCAGAGACAGCACAAGTAATTTCAATGTAATTCAAGTTACCTTGAATTATGAATTCTTAACTGATAACGAGGATTGACAATGTCCAAAGTAACCTAAATATTGCTAAAATTAAAAGTTGGATTTTAATAAGTAGCTGCTGATGATATTTCCACTGAAAAATTTGAAAGAACATGTTCATTATTTTCTCCTATATGATTTGAAGAAGTAGAATTGACCTATGGCCATTTTTTAGGCTACTATGAGCAGAGCACAGCTTTGCTGAAGGTGTAGAATGAAGTATTTTAAGGGTTTATTTTAAATATTTACTTGACATTTTTCTTACTCTAGAATTTAGCAGTGTGGTTATATATAGGTTTTCCTTGGTTCTAGGCTGGAAAAGAATGGAGATGTTATACCTTTTCTGTGTAGGACAATCAAAAACTCTGGTGTCAGCAGGATTGATCAGATCTGCCCCTGAAAAATAACATATAATCTCATTAAGAGAATCACAGGGATTTGATGTTTTGGAGGAATTTCACAAGGAGATTTCTGTATGAAGACTGAAACACAGTATATATTCAAACATTATTTCAAATTGAGGTTTAGGGTTGAATGCTTCAGAATTAAAAGGATGTTATTCAAACCCAACAAGAGTTGGTAATTTAGCAATTAAGAAATCTTTAAAGAAGCATGGTTCTTCTGTGGCATAGTTCTTGAAGTAGTGTGGCTCCACTTCCATAAGCAAAAAAGAAAACAGCATTCCTCTTTAGAAAACTCAAAGGCATTCTTCATTTAATGAATTGACAGGGGATCCCTGGGTGGCGCAGCGGTTTGGCGCCTGCCTTTGGCCCAGGGCGCGATCCTGGAGACCCGGGATCGAATCCCACATCAGGCTCCCGGTGCATGGAGCCTGCTTCTCCCTCTGCCTGTGTCTCTGCCTCTCTCTCTCTCTCTCTGTGACTATCATAAATAAATGAAAGTTAAAAAAAAATCTATAATGAATTGACAGGGAAAGTCTTTTTTACTGAAGTATAATTGACATACAATATTATATTAGTTTTAGGAGTATAACATAGTGATTTGATGTTTGTATATCATATTGCAAAGTGATCACCACAGTAAGTCTAGTTACCATACAACATTAATACCATATTATTGACTGTATTCCCTATGCTGTATGACTCCATGACTTATTTATTTTTTAATTTAATTTAAATTCAATTAGTTAACATATAGTGCATTATGAGTTTCAGAGATAGAGTTCAGTGATTCATCAGTTGTATATAGCACCCAGTGCTCATCACATCACTTATGTGATGCTCATCACTTATTACCATATCCCCCTCCAGCAACCCTCTGTTTGTTTCCTTTAGTTGACTCTCTTATGGTTTGTTCCCCTGATAGTCTTATTTTATTTTTCCCTCCCTACACCTATGATCATCTGTTTTTCTTAAATTCTACATTTGAGTGAAATCATATGATAATTTTCTTTTTTTATATGATAATTTTCTTTCTCTGATTGACGTATTTCACTTGGCATAATGCCTTCTAGTTCTATCCACATTGTTGCAAATAGTAAGATTTCATTTTTGATGGCTGAGTAACATTCCATTGTATATATATACCACATCTTCTTTATCCGTTCATCTGTTGATAGCCATCTGGGCTCTTTCCATAGTTTGGCTTTTGTGGACATTGCTGCTATAAGCATTGGGGTGCAGGTGCCCCTTTGGATCACTGTGTTTATATCCTTTAGGTAAATACCTATTAGTACAATTGCTGGATCATAGAGTAGCTCTATTTTTAACTTCATGAGGAACCTCCAGAGTGGCTGTATTAGCTTGCATTCTCTGCATCCTTGCTAACATTTGTTGTTTCCTGACTTGTTAATTTTAGTCATCCTGACTGGTGTGAGGTGGTATCTCATTGTGGTTTTGATTTGTATTTCCCTGATGCCAAGTGATGTTGAACATTTTTTCATGTGTCTGTTGGCCATTTGTATGTCTTCTTTGGAGAAATGTCAATTCATGTCTTATGCCTATTTCTTGACTGGCTTTTTTTGGTCTTTGGGTGTTGCGTTTGGTAGGTTCTTTATATATTTTGGATACTAGCTCTTTATCTGATAAGACATTTGCAAATATCTTCTCCCATTCTGTAGGCTGTCTTTTGGTTTTGTTGACTGTTTCATCCATGACTTATTTAGATAACTGGAAGTTTGTATTTCTGGATCCTCTCCACCCATTTCACACACTTCTAACCCCTTTCCCTCTGAAAACCACTAGTCTATTTTTTCTGTATCTGTGAGTCTGGGTTTTATTTTGTTTGCTTCTTTGGTTTTTTAGATTCCATATATATAAGTGAAACCATGCAATGTTTGACTTATTTTAGTTAGCATGATACCCTCAAGGACCATCCATGTCATTACAAATGGCAAGATTTCATTCTTTCTTATGGCTGAGTAGTATTCCAGTGTGTGTGTGTGTGTATACCATATCTTCTTTATTCATTCATTGATGGACACTTGGATTGCCTATTGATGGACACTTTGATTGCCTCATACATTGGCTGTTGTAAGTAATGCTACAAAGAAATAAAAGGTATGCATATTTTTTCAAATAAGTGTTTTCAGAAAGATACCCAGTAGTGGAATTGCTAGATCATTTGGTAGTTCTATTTTAATTTGTTAAGGTACCTTCTCACTGCTGCCTATAGTGACTGCACCAATTTACATTCTCACCAACACTGCACAAGGGTTTTCTTTTCTTCACATCCTCATCAACATTTATTATTTCTTGTGTTTTTGAGAACAGCCATTCTGAAAGGTATAAGGTGATTCCCTATTATGGTTTTGATTTGCATTTCCTTGATGACTAGTGATGTTGAACATGTTTTCATGTGTCTGTTGGCCATCCATATGTCTCCTTTGGAAAAATGTCTGTTGAGATTCTCTATTTTTGATTTGGATTATTTGTTCCTTTTGTTGTTGTTATTGAGTTGTATAGGTTCTTTATATATTTTGAGTATCAATCTCATATTGGACATATGATTTGCAAATATCTTATCCCATTCAGTAGGTTGCCTTTTTATTTTGTCAATGGTTTTCTTTGCTGTTCAGAAACTTTTGAATTGATGTAGTCTCCCATTTGTTTATTTTTGTGTTTGTTTCCCTTGCTTTGGAGACAGATACAAACGAACAACCCCCCCCCCCCAAAACCCATTGCTATATCTAATGTCAAGGAACTTACTATGTTTTCTTCCAGGAATTTAATGATTTCAGGCCTTACATTCAAGTGTTTAATGCATTTTGAGTTAATTTTTGTATATGATGTGTCCAGTTTCATTGTCTTTCATGTAGCTGTCCAATTTTCTCAACACTGTTTATTGAAGAGGCTGTCATTTCCCCATATTCTTGCCTCCTGTGTTGTAAATCAATTGACCATGTATATGTGGATTTACTTCTGGGATCTCTGTTTTGTTTCACTGATGTATGTGTATGTTTTCATAGCAATACCATACTACTTGATTACTATAGCTTTATAGTATAGTGTACTATAATGATACCTCTGACTTTGTTCTTTCTCAAGATTGTTCTGGCTATCTGGAGTCTTTTGTGGTTCTATACAAATCTTATAAGTATTTGTTCTAGTTCTGTGAAAAATGTCTTTGTAATTTTGACAGGGATTGCATTATTGGGTAGTATTGTGGATTGCTTTGGGTAGTATTGTACATTTTAACAGTGTTAATTCTTTTAATATATGAGCACAGAATATCTTTCTATTTATTTGCGTCTTCTTCGATTTCGTTAATCTGTGTCTTTTGGTTTTCAGGGTACATGTCTTTCACCTTCTGGGTTGAACTTATTCCTACATATTTTATTCTTTTTAATATAATTGTAAATGTGATTGTTTTCCTGACTTATCTTTCTGATATTTTATTAGTGTATTGAAAGCAACAGACTTCTGTTTATCATTTTTGTGTCCTGCAACTTTATTGAATTCATTTATTAGTTCTAACAGTTTTTAAATGGATTTTTTAGGATTTTCTATATATAATATCATGTCATCTGAAGATGGTGACACTTTTACATCTTCCTTACCAATTAGGATGCTTTTCGCTTCTTTTTCTTGTCTAATTGCTGTGGCTAGGACTTCCAATATTATGTTGAATAAAAGTGGAACAAGTAGGCATACTTGTCTTGTTCCTGATCTTAGAGGAAAATCTTGCAGCTTTTCACAGCTCATATGATATTAGCTGTGAGTTTGTCATATATGGTCTTTATAATGTTGAGGTACGTTCCCTCTATACCCACTTTGTTGAGAATTTTTATCATAAATGGATGTTGAATTTTGTCAAATTCCTTTTCTGTATTTATTGAGATGACTATATTATTTTTATCTTTTGATTCGTTAATGTAGTGTATCATGTTGGTTGATTTGCAGATGCTTTACGATTCTTGCATCCCTGGAAAAATCCCACTTGATCATGGCATATGATCCTTTTAAAATACTGTTGAATTCAATTTGCTAATATTTTGCTGAGGATTTTTGCATCTATGTTCATCAGGGATATTGGCCTGTAATTTTCTTTTCTTTTCTTTTCTTTTCTTTTCTTTTCTTTTCTTTTGGTGGTGTCCTTAGTGATTTTGGTATCAGAGTAATGTTAGCCTCATAGAATGAGTTTGGAAGCATTTCCTCCTCTTCAATTTTTTGGAAGAGTTTGAGGAGATTGTTATTAATCTTTGAATGTTTGGCGTAATTCACTAGTGAAGCCATCTGGTCCTGGGTTTTTTTTTGTTGTTGTTGGGAGGTTTTTGATTATAGATTGAATCTTCTTATTAGTAATCTGTCTATTCAGATTTTCTATTTCCTCATGATTTGGTGTTATAATATTGTATGTTTCTAGCAATGTTTCCATTTCTTCTAGGTGTTCAAATATGTTGGTGTAAATAATTGTTCATAGTAGTCTTTTATGATCCTTTGTATTTCTTTTTTTAAAAAAAATTTATTTATTCATGAGAGACACAGAGAGAGAGAGAGGCAAAAAATAGGGAGAAGAAGAAGGTTCTCAATTCCAGGACCCTGGGATCATGTCCTGAGCCAAAGGCAGAAGATACTCAACTACTGACCCACCCAGGCATCCCTGATCCTTTGTATTTCTGTGGTATCAACAGTGTGTTCTTTTTCATTACTGATTTTATTTATTTGAACTCTCTTTTTCTTCTGGGTAAGTATAGCTAAAAACTTGTTCATTTTGTTTCTTTTTGTTGAACCAACTCTTAGTTTCACTGATCTTTTCTATTGTGTTTGTAGTCTCTATTTCATTTGTTTCCTTTCTGATCTTTATTATTTCCTCCCCCTATTAACTTTGGGCTTCCTTTGTTTTATTTTCTAGTCCCTTTAGGTGTAAAATTAAATTGTTTATTTGAGATTTGTGTTGTTTCTTGAGGTAAACCTGTATTGCATTTAATATTTTTTCTTAAAACTATTTTTGCAGAATACCACAGATTTTGCTATATCTATTTCTGTTTTCATTTGTCTCTAGGAATTTTTTTATTTCTCCTCTTATTGCTTCAGTGAACCAGTAGTAATTCAGTAACATGTTGTTTAATTTTCATGTATTTGTAGCTTGTCCAGTTTTCTTCTTGTGATTTATTTCTAGTTTCTTACCATTGTGGTCAGAAAAAATGCTTGATCTGATTTTAATTTTCTTAAATGTATTGAGACCTTTTTTTTTTTTTTTTTTTTTTTTGTAGCCTAACATGATCTATCCTAGGGAATGTTCATGTGCATTTAAGAAGAATGTGTATTCTGCTGGTTTTGGATGGAATGTTTTGTTTTTATATATTAAACTTATCTTAATAAAACTAATAGAAGTCCATTTTTAAAAATAAAAGTCCACCTAAATAAAAAAGGTATAATGTCATTTAAGGCTGATGTTTTACTGATTTTTCTGTCTGGATGATATGTCCATTGATGTAAGCAGAGTATTAAAGTCCCAAGCTGTTATTGTTTTGCTGACAATTTCTCCCTTTAGTTTTGTTACTATTTATTTTATATATGTTTGCACTCCTAATGTTGGGTGCATATTTATTTATAAATGTCATATCTTCTTGACGCCTTTATCATTATGTAATGTCCTCTTTTTTATTATAATGTTTGTTTTATTTTATTTTTTTGTAGTATTTGTTTTAAAGGTGATTTTGTCTGATATGAGTATAGCTATACCAGCTATTTTTTTCTAATTCCATTTGCTTGGAATCTCTTTTTCTATTCCTTCACCTTCATCCTGTGTGTACTTACTTCAGGAGTGAATATGCTATAGGGAATATAAAATATGTGTATTATTTTTTTATCTATTAAAGCCACTCTAAGTCTTTTGATGGGTGAATTTATTCTATTTATATTTAAAGTAAGCATTGATAGGTAGTTATTACTGCTATATTCTTAATTGTTTTCTGTCTGTTTTTGTAGTTCCTCTCTGTTGCTTTCTTTTCTATTTCCCTTCTCTTGTGGTTTGATGGATTTCTTTAGCATTATGTTTAGCTTTCTTTCTCATTTTCTTTTGTGCATTTACTATATTTTTGCTTTTGTTTACTGTGTGGTTCATGTGTATCATCCTATGTACATTACAGTCTATTTAAAGTTGATAGCAAGTTAAATTTGAACACATTCCCAAATTCTAAATTTTTATTCTCATATCCTGTTTTGTTTTTGATGTCACATTTTAATCTTATTTTATGTATTTCTTAATTAATTATTATAATTTTAGTTAATTTTACTACTTTTGTCTTTTATCCTTCAGAGTAGCTTCATAAGTGATTGCCACCTTCCCTATAGATTTACCTTTTCTTTTTTTTTAAAGATTTTATTTATTTGTTCATGAGAGACACACACAGAGAGAGAGAGAGAGAGAGAGGCAGAGACACAGGCATAGGGAGAAGCAAGCTCCATGCAAGGAGCCTGATGTAGGACTCGATCTCAGGGCTCCATGATCATGCCCTGGGCCAAAGGCAGGCACTCAACTGCTGAGCCACCTAGGCATCCCTAGATTTACTTTTTCAAGTGAAATTTTTACTTTCATATATATTAATTAGTGCCATTTCTTTTCAGCTTAAAGACCCATTAACATTTCTTGTAAGGCTGATTGATTGGTGATGAGCTCTTTTAGCTTTTGTTTGTCTGGAAAATTCTCTCTCTCCTTCAATTTTGAATGATAACCTTGCTAGGTCAAATATTCTTGAAGTTTTTTTTGCTTTCAGCACTTTGAATATATCTTGCCATTCTCTTCTGGCTTGCAGAGTTTCTGCTGAGAAATCTGCTGATAGCCTTGTGGAGTTTCCCTTGTATGTAATAATCTGTTTTTCTCTTGCTGCTTTTAAAATTCTTTCTTTTTTAACTTTTGATATTTTAATTATAATGTCTCTTGATTTGGAAATCTTTGGGTTTATTGTATTCAGAACTCTCTGGTCTTCCTTGTCCTGGATGTCTGTTTCCTTCCTTAGGTTAGGGAAGTTTTCAGCCATTATTTCTTCAAATAAATTTTCTGCCCCCCCCCCCCATAATGTGAATGTTATTTGACTCCATGTTGTCCTTGAAATTAGATTACTCTTAAATAATTTTAGCAAAAGAGTTTTTTAGTATGCTTTGATATTATGTATAATCCAAAGTTATTGCCGTTTACAATGTGCAAAGGTCTTCTGTAGGCATTGATTAAAAAGACTAAGAGCTGAATATTTATAAAAGTAGACTTATTTTTTTAAGTTGAAATTTGTTCTGAATAAGTGGAAAAGTTTTTGATAAGTTGATATATAAGAAGAGACACAACAATAAAACTAAAAGATGATATTCATGTATTACAAAAATCAGTTTATATTTTAAAATCATACTTGAGACAAAGAAGAAATACATAATAAAGATTGACTTTTATTGGAAGAAAAAAGCCAAGCAATCATTTGAAATCATAAATGTCTTTTTGATTCAGATAGCATATAATTTAGAAATATCTTTGTGGTGAAAAAAGAGCTTCTGGCTTATTTGGCTTGCCCCTAGGTGGTTATAAAAGTATTGCAAAGTAAGAAAGACAAGGCAAAAAGACAAATGTAGGCAGGATACTAAGTTCTTGCAGAAGATTCTGATTTTGATTCTTAGGGATAAATTGACTCAAATTATCTACTGCTTTTCATATTTTTGCTCATATGAACAAGGATAATGCCTTTTTAGAGCATAATATCTGGATATTTCCCTCACTTTTTTTCCTCTCTGCTTTTAGTCACCCATTAAATCTGGCACAAATACAGATTGAAACAGACACCTATTTTCTGAACTACAATCATTGACTCACCAAACTTCAATTCTGTTAGAAGTGTATAATAATGATAATGATGATAAAATAATAAAGACTGCTTAGGCGAGACTATGTTAAAAATTGTTAAATGAGGAATTATATTGCATATTAAATCCTTTGCTTACAGACATAAAAAGAATCTGTTACATAATTACATATTTTGATTATCACATCACATGTTATACCAGAGTTTCATATTCCTTTGAAGAGATGCATCATTCAGCTAGAAATCCTCTGAGAATGAAGAAACTGATTTCCAACATATGTTCCCAAAATTGAACATCATTTTCTTTATAACACATGAAAATTTCTTAGGGAAAACTACAGTATTATTTTGTTGTTGTTTTTGAATTAAGATGCATTTCTATCTTGTATTTTTAACATGGCATGTAGGTTGTGGTTTTTCTCTTAATGATAAGCCTGATATATAATTCATGAGTTTCTAAAAAATTAGGTGCTATATCACTTACCCATAAATTTAATATCCACTCTGGATAGTCATACAACTGATTGCAAGTCCTGCTCAATCTGAAGAAAAAAGAAACCCAATGTTTTATTAACAAGTATTCCTGCACATTCTGAAAATCAAAATACTTATTTGATGTTCATCATTAAAAAGAAAACACAACAAAATGTTGACTCTATATTTAAAAAGATCAAACTTAGGAACTTCCTGATAAACCCAAAAAAGTCTGTCCGTCAGTGTCAGAACAAGGTTTTCAGGCCACAGATGACTTCTTGGTAGTATAATTTTGAGGATTCTTCCTCCTTTTCCCATTTATTCATTCTTCATGGATTCAAAGTATAGAAAGGGACTCTGGCTGACTTAAATAGAACAGGAATTTATTGATAAGTTATTGAGAGCTCATGGATTTGCTAGGAAGATGGAGAACCAGGCTCAGGGAAAAAAAAAAAAAAAAAGAGGTGTTTTGCAGCCAGAACCATGGCCCATGACCAGGATTAGGATAAAGCACCTGCCTTGGGTTCAAAACTTAAGAAGACCCCCAAAACTTAGTAATCAAGACACAAAATATTTTCATAAAATATTTTTAAAAAATCAAAATCAATGAATCATAGCTATAATTCATAATAGAAAATCAAAATTTTAAATAGAGACAAGATGATGATAAAAGATAATAAGAAACAATATGAGGCACAGAATTGAGGAGGGGTATGTGTACACATGTGTGTTTGAGGATGAATCTGATGTGTCTACAGGATATCCAAAGCTGAACACTCTTGATTACAGTTTGGAATGTTCTTCTGGAACTCAAGGTATGGCAGAATTAAAGGTAGGAATTTAAAGATGTTTGTCAAATAGATGTTATTTGACACCATGGGGAAAATAGTGAACTAGAAAAATTCCAAGAAAATGGAAAACTGAATCCTGGAGAATGCTCACATTCATGGGAGGTCAAAGAAGAGAAGCCAGTGGAAGAGAATGAGAAGTCAGACAGGATAACCAGGAAAAAATTCTGTCCTCAATACCAGGAGAGGAGACATTCTCATGATTAAGAGGAGTAGAAGAAAGTAACGGCTCAGTGAAGGTGCAAAAAATTAAGCAGTCAAAACCTATCATCTATAAACATTTGTCATATACTAAACACTGTGCAATACATTTAACATATTTGTCTCTCTTTTTTTTAAAGGCTTAAAATGTATTTTAATAAGTTGATGCTGCATTACTGCTCCATTTCTCAGAAAAACTCCAAAGGTATCAGGGACAAATCAAACATGGTACACCAAAAAAAAAAAAAAAAAAAAAAAAAAAAGCACAGCATAACTACCCAAGAGAGGCAAGGCTAAGAGCTACTGTCTGACCTTCAGCATACAGCAACCCTGTTTCCAAGATTGTACTAGGCCTATCAAAAGCTGTGAACAGCATCATAGACATAAAAGGGCCATTCCTGGGTTGTCCTTACCCAGAAAAAAGATGGAGGCAACTTAACACAAGGTTTTTTAAATATACACTAAAATGAAAATCTCTAAGAGAAAGGTCTTTCTTAGGACATGAAGGGGTAATATACTGGATATAACAGAATCATATGTATGTTGTCTGTGACCTCTGTGGACATTTGCCTGAATTCCCACCTGTGAGTGAATGGAATGGAGCTAAGGTCATAGGGGGATGTTTGTTTTTGTGGTGTATGTGGCAGTGTCTGTGGGGTTGGAGGATATAAGAATGAGAAAGCAAAAGAACAGGATGGACAAGAATGGAATGATCAAGATTAATGGGGGCTCTAACTGGATCCATTTTGCCATGGTTCCACCCCCCCCCCCCCGCCCCCTGCCCAGACCCTCAACAATCACATGAGACTTCAGGAATGCACCACACAGAATCAATTAGTTAAATGATATACCACACAGAACTGATTTGTTAAATATCGCCCCTCCCTTGCCTTCAGCCTCCAGTAAACTCCCTCAAAGTAGTACAGCCAAGGAAGACCTAACTATTGGGAGGAATCCCTAACACTTTTCCAGGGCAGAATTCTGGCTAGTCCAAAAAGTGTCCTGCTTTTAAGGGTTTTTGGGAAACTAGAAATTGAAATTTTTATTAGTATCGGCGACGTTTGTTTGGAGCAAATTCAGCTCCAGGAGCTGCACGGTTGAATGCAGGAGGGGTTACACCAATTGCCCCAATTCCTTCCATTGTAGCAGCCTGGCCAAAGCGTTCAGTTGTTGGTGGGGTCAATCCCAAGGTTCCATCTGGCATCATAGTGGCAGGTCCTGGAGGAGCTGGGGTACCAGCTGGCACTGGAGCAGGGGGCATGGCACCTCTATTGTTTATGCCCATAGCACCTCCCATAGCCCATCCGTATCTCCTGTTCTCTCGCATCAGGGAATGTTCCCTTGAATCCTTCCTGCTGTCGCTGCATCATTTCTTCCTGTTGCCGCCGCATCTCTTCCTCTTGACGCCTGCGCTCCTCTTGCCTGAGCTCCAGTTGCTTTCGTTTTTGCACTTCTTGGTTGTGCAGCTCTTCCATCCTCCTAAGTTTTTCTTGACGCCTCATCAAATGCTGTCTCATTAGCATGACCTGGTGCTCATGGTGAGCAGCCTCCATCTCCATCTCCAGCTTCTCACGAGCTTCCGTGATGTTGCGGTCCACTTGGTCCTGCTGCTGCTTCTCCATCTCAATCAGTGCCTCCCAGCGCATGGCATACTCATACTCAAGGGAGCCAGGCTGTGCAAATCTGGGTGGCTGCTCTCGCTCTTGTGAAATTGCTGATTCTTTATAACCAGTTTCTCTGGAAGTCCCTCTTCATCATCCAACTGGTCCATGGGCTCCACAGTCACAGGCCGAGGAAATGTGGTTAGCAGGCAGGAGCCTTCCCTGCACCTGTCCAGAGCTTTCCGAGCAGCTGGCTTCCCTGAGAATTCAACAACGCCTTTTCCTGAGGGCCTTCCTCGATCATCCACGATGACTACAGCCCTCTCCACCTGGCCAAACACGGAAAAGGCTTCCTCCAGCAGTTCATTGGAAACATACTGAGGAAGGTTTCGGACTGTAAGGGATGCACTAGGGCAGGCAAAGCGCACACGCAGCTGCTTTCCACGAAGTGGCATGTTGTCCAATTCTACTTTGGCAATCTCCGCTAAGGTTCGTGTTTCCAAGCGGACAAAGCCAAAGCCCTTATCCTTATGAATGAAGACTTCGCCTGCTTTCCCATATTTCTCAAATAGTTTCCTCATCCCCTCTTCAGTGATATCAGGAGGAAGATTGCCCACAAAGAGCCGGCTATGTTGGGTGAAGGTCTTCTCTCCTGGTTTCCTAAAATTCTTCAGGTCAATAGTCAAGCCTTCATTTTGGCTGCTGGCTTGTTGCCCGTTTGCAGGTATTGGTGGCGGTGGTGGCTGCTGCTGGTGGTGCTGCTGGTGGTGCTGCTGGTGGTGATGCTGATGATGCTTCCTTGGAGTATGGTTTCGCTTCTCCAAGTTAAAGGTTTTATTGCTCTGCATTTTTGCACCCCGCTACCGACTGTTCTCTCCTCAGAGTAACGGCGATGCTAACATATCTGTCTCTTAATCTTACATAAACACCATACACTAGGTATTGTTCTCATCTTATATATGAATGAATACCAGTACTTTTTGATGAAATTTATCATTATTTTTGGTATTGTTTTATTAAATCATAACACTTGAGATCTGTATGTGTTTTGTATGGAAGGATTTTGAGAGACAAAGGACTGGCGAAGGTCACACAACAGTAAGTGATGGATGAGTATGGAACTCAGGTCTGTCCAAATGCAAACTCTTGTAGGTACAGCATTTTCTACCAGACTCATAGTTTTCATCTCTCCTTGTAAGGCTGCATAAATATGTGTTCTGAGGCCCTGGCCCTGAAGATTTCGATTCTGTGGGTCTCCGTAAATGTCTATTTGACCAGAGTGCCATATGAGTCACAGCCTCTCTACTGTTCAACAACTTTATCTACAAAATAAAGGGCTTGGGCCCAATGATAACTAAAGTCAATGATTAGTGATTAATATCCCCGAGATAAGCAGATAGACAGTGACCTAATTAAGTATATGTGTAGGTTTTTCTTTAATAAGTGACTGTAATTTCAGTAAAAGAGCTTTCACATTCCTTTGTTGTATGGGCACCATTCAGGTATGTATGTATGTATGTATTTATGAGAAAGAGGAAGTATGAGCAGGGATGGGGATGGGGGAGGGGTGGGAGCAGAGGAAGAAGCAGACTCCCCACTGAACAGAGAGTTGGATGTGAGGCCTGATCCCAGGACCCTGGGACCACAACCTGAGCTGAAGGCAGATGCTTTAGCATCTGAAGCCAGAGGCACCAAGGTACCCCACCATTCAGTTTAATAGTCAGAAAAGTAGTATCACAATGAAATCACAAATATATTATTCTTAAGCCCTTAGAATCTATAAAACATGACCTCTAGCAAATCATTTTATATCATCACTTCAGTATAACATAATGCATGACATCTCCTTTATTATTTAGTCATTTGAGTTATCATTTGCAGCAAATCACCATTTCACTCATAAAGGAGAGCATCTGCTTCATTAAAGAAGTAAATAAGAGCAAAAAAAATTGACTTGGAAATGAGTTTTCTTTTTAACTCTCTATTAAATGAAGTTCTTATTTAATGTGATAACATTTGGTCTTGATTCTCTTAATGCAGTTCAAAAAGTAGCCTATATACGTAGATCATTTTAATAATGTGCTGCTAGAAAAAAATAATATGCTGCTAGTTTTATTTGGCACTGTGTACAATGTCTTTTTTTTTAAGATTTTATTTATTTATTCATGAGAGACGAGAGAGAGAGAGGCAGAGACACAGGCAGAGGGAGAAGCAGGCTCCCTGCAGGGAGCCCAATGTGGGACTTGATCCTGAGACTCCAGGATCACGCCCTGGGCTGAAGGCAGGCGCTACACCACTGAGCCACCCAGGGATCCCCTACAATGTCTTACACAGAGTGGATGCTCAATACTCTTGGATGTTTGTTGAATGACTATAAAACAGAGAAATATGGAAAGTAATATGGTAGCTATTTATATGGTGTTTACAAGATACTGAAGGAACTTGATCTCTGAAAATTATACTTATGAAGTTATAGTCAAGGATAAAATACAAATATTTATAATATTATACTGATATTTTACACTTACTGAAATAAATACAAGGGACCCTAAAATATTTGTATTTTCCTATACATTCTACAGATCCCTATAACTTATAAATTAAAAGTATTGTATAATATTAGAAGTTATTTATATTAATATTGCCTTGCATGCCAACAAAACAATTTAACAATAGAATTATAAATATAAATGATAAATATTGGCTTCTCTGATGAAATTTATCGTTATCTTTGGGATTGTTTTATTAAATCATAATACTTGAGATCTGTATATGTTTTATATGAAGGAATTTAAAACACTTAGCAAACATTAACTGTTATATACCAGTGACAAATGATCCATATGGTAGTACCCTTAAGCCACCTGTACTTGAAACCTTGTAAAACTCAGGCAGCCTCCCCGATTTCAATTACATGCAATATCTTGAATCAAGTATACATTAATTGTTGATCAGGTCTTAAAATAACAGCATATTGGCTATAAGAACTACCATTTATTGAGGGCTTTTGTCATTCAGGACTTTATATACGCCTCATTTAATTCTTACAACAACCACATAAGGTGGGTTTTGTTAATCCTCTTTTACAGAGTCAGAGTTTAATGTTCTGTTCAAACTCACAGAGCTATAAAATGGAGGAGCCAGAGTTTGAATGCACATCTTTTTGACTCCAAAGTCTGGACTGTTAATCACTAAGACCAATGCATTGATAACTTTATGGTATTCAGTAGGACTGACCCCTTTAGTTGTGAGTGGAGTGATGAGAAACCCAGCCAGTTCTGCTGTCTGATTTGAGGCATCAAACAATGATCTAAGTGGTCTGCATTGTTTTAAATTAGTCCAATGATCTTAATATACTCTTCACATATTTTTTTTAATTGGAAGATTTCAATCTATTAATTCTTGGGTCCAACAACACATGTAATACAAACCAGCCCCCAAAATGATGGTCTCTGAAAAGCCATATATTATAAATAACTTGAAAAGCTTTGCCAGAGTTTTCATAATGAAGTAAGGTATTTGCATTATTTTCTTTCAGCTTTTTAAAGATGTCACTTTATTTTCTTTTGGATTGCATAATTACCTTTTTTTCCCCTGTCGTCTTTTGTTTTTTAAATTTAAATTCAATTTGCCAACATATAGTATAACACCCAGTGCTCATCACAATATACACCACATCTTCTTTATCCATTCATCTGTTGAAGGACATCTTGGCTCCTTCCACAGTTTGGCTATTGTGGGCATTGCTATTATGAACAGTGAGCTGCAGGTGTCCCATCATTTCACTACATCTGTATCTTTGGGATAAATACTCCGTAGTGCAATTACTGGGTCATATGGTAGCTCTATTTTTAACTTCTTGAGGAACCTCCACACTGTTTTCCAGGTAGGTTGCCCCAGCTTGCATTCCCACCAACAGTGCAAGAAGTTTCCCCTTTCTCCATATTCTCACCAACACTTTTGTTTCCTATCATGTTAATTTTAGCCATTCTCACTGGTGTAAAATAGTATCTCAATATAGTTTTGATTTGTATTTCCCTGATGACAAGTGATGTGGAGCATTTTTTCATGTGCTTGTTGGCCATGTGTAGCTCTTCTTTGGAGAAATGTCTGTCCATGTCTTCTGCCCATTTCTTGACTGGATTGTTTGTTTCTTGGGTGTTGAGTTTGATAAGTTCCTTATAGATCTTAGATACAAGCCCTTTATCTGGTATGTCATTTGCAAATATCTTCTCCCATTCTGTAGATTGCCTTTTAGTTTGGTTGACTGTTTCCTTTGTTGTTGGGTTGCATAATTTCCCACGAGAAGTGTGGTGTAATCCTCTCCTTTGTTCTTTGGTATATAACTTGTCTTCTATCTTACTGATTTTAAGATATTCTCTTTCTCTTTTCAGCTATTTTATTTTTTTTATTATTATTTTTTTTCTTTTCAGCAATTTTAATAGTACATACCTATGGAGTTTTTGTTGTTGTTGTTTGTTTTTGTAAGTATTCTTGTTTCTGGGAGACTCTATGATCTGTGATTTCATGTGTTTATTTTTGGAAAATTCTGAGCCATTATTTCTTCAAACATTTATTCTGACCCATTATCTCCTCTTTTTCTTCTGCTTGTGTGGCAGTTGATCTTTTTGTCACGGTCTGCTACAAGTGAGCCAGGACTACTGTCCCATCTCTCCTTGGAGACATCTATCTTTCCTTAGATTTTTAGAGTGTTTACTCTGCAACTTCTGCTCCCTGATGAAGTTAAGAAGTTATGATTTTTTAGATTATCTGATTTATCTTGTTATTAGAATGGGAGGAAACTCTTCTCTACTTTTTTTTTTAAGATCCTAGCCTGAAGCTGGAAGTCTCTTTGACTTTAGTTTATGACATTTCCCTTTAAGAGAGCTTGAAAGACATCATGGATATTTACCCAAACTTGTGGTTAATTCTTACAGAGAAGAAGGTAGAAAACACAATGACTACCTTCTGAATTAGTATGATTTTGCTGCAAAGAGACAATGTCTCATCTTCAAGAAAGAAGAGAATAACAAATGCAAAAAGCTGGGACAGCAAAATAAATCCACTTTGTATTTCTACCCATTGCAGTGCTGGATGGACCATTAAGCGGAGTTTAATGAGGCCAGAGTTCCAGTTCACTTTTTTTTTCTTCCTACTTTCTCTAGAACAAATGCCCAAAATAAATATTACCTCACTCCTAGAAGTGACTGATACTATCTCTGGGCTATTTTCATTCTGAGTAACTCAAGTGGAGATATCTCTGATGATTATCAATGTGATGAACACATTGATAATCATCATATTATAAACTCATCAATTTTTCAAAAACCAATTTAAAGTAATTTTTAATGAAAAATATGTCCTAAATGATTTTTAAAGCCAATTAATTTATTTCAGGGATTTCTGCTTTGCAGAAAAGTAGTATTGGCTTGTTCGGAAAGAGATTGCTTCCAGAAATTCTGGAGTGCTCACTCTTTGTAAGATCAAAGGGCACACATGGCACTGCTAAACTAACTCAAACAACATGCTATACCTTCCTTTGGAAAATCAAGGCATAAATGCCTTTGCAGATGAGAAGTTTGTTAGAGGAAAGACACATTATCTCATGATTCCAGTTTCAGAAGAAGTGAAATTTATTTCAAATGTATGAAATTAAAGGCAGCCAGTATTTTATTTTTTTATTTATTTTATTTTATTTTATTTTATTTATTTTATTTTATTTTATTTTATTTTATTTTATTTTATTTTATTTTATTATTCTAGCTTTACTAAGATATAGTGGACAAATAAAACTGTAACTTGGAAATCCTTTCACAATATATGAGTATTTTAAATCATAATTTATGGCAAATCTATTGGTTATGTGACCACTTTACAAAACAATATTGTTATTGCATTATGTGTATAGAATATATATATATGTATGTACAGGCCTTATAATTTATGTAATACGTAATACACTATGTAAATGTACTCTCTACTCCAAATGTTTTCTCTGTTATCCATTTATAGTGCAGGATAACTTCTTTATGGGAGATAATTCATCTTTATGGTGTTTAAATATGGGCTCCCTTTCCAGCTAAGCTACATAAGACTTGTCCAAAGAGAATTTCAACTTGTTTTTAAAAACAGGAACAAACACAAACACCATGTGTAATGTCCCAGCAAGGAGGTTCCTCGGCAGCTCAGTGGTGTTTGGGCTAATATTCTGCCTAATGCAATCTTCATGTTATCAGCCCATCATCAGCTCCTCATCCTTTCAATAATGTAATATAAGTTGCTAAACCCCTAGAGCTGATTGTATCACAAAGGAATTACCCCAGTCCCTTTCTGGGAATTAAATCTACAGACAAAGGGCAGACAGCTGGTCTGCCGGCATCAATTTGACATCGGTTATTTGCTATGTACATTAGTACAATCTGCTACCACAGAATTGTAAACATTCTAGCTGTATTCTCAAGACCCTGTGTTTAAAATATTAACATCCTTCAGTGGGCTTTAAATACTCAATAATAGAGTTAAATTTACAGCAACTGAAGATATAGAAGGAAAACTTAATGAAGCGGGAAAGGCTCTGGATTTTGCAAGGTATGTTTGAGAGCCTTGAAAATCACAGGCACTGAGATGAACCTTGGTAAGACCTGAAAGTGTCATTCATGAGCTCTTAGTGATGCTGTTTCCCACTGCTTAGCTTCTTAAGAACTTTTTCCTTCTGTGAATTATCTTACACTTTGGAAAACTTGATTCCATTTGAAATTGGAATTACAGTAAACAATGTCACTACTTATTCTTGTATTTCCTGGTTGTCTGATAACTATTTGAACAAAAGTCATGTATTAAAGAATTTCTGTGTGGAAAATATAATACCCAGGGGAAAGTTTTCAGATATAATCAAACCTTATTATATTATTAGAATTCACTAGCTGAAACTCATTTACATGCTTGTGTGCAACTTTGAAAGTAGCATTTAAGATACTTTGGCTATTGCCCTGTTGGAAAATGTGAACTTCCGAAATGCTGTCAATTCCGTGCCTTTCCAATGTGCTGCATATAAACCCTTTAATCATTTTTCAGTATTAGTGCTTCCTGAAAATGAAATGTCAAATGGGATTACATATTAAAAGGGATTATATTTGAAATAGCTTTCCCAAATAATACAATTTGATGGTGCCTATGATGTGCCTGGCAGCGAAACAGGAATCTTATTTCAATTGAACTCTATTTAGGCTCTCAAATCAGAACGTTCACTTTGACTTTAACACAATAAGTCAAATTGCCCTATTCCTAAAGGCCCAGGACCTGATAGATGCTGGGTGAGCTAAACCAAATCATGTTAAGAGTAACGTATTAATGAAAACAGGAAATTAGACTTACAGTTCTAGAATGAATTTAGATATTCTAGAATAAATTATCTTCAGATGTGTTAGGCAATGCACATTATTTGTGTTATTGGTAGGCAAAACAAGAAATATTGATAAATGTATGAAGCTAATTAAACTTTTCCTGGGACTGAAAATCTTTTGAAAACTAAGTATATCTATGGCTGATTTTAAGTGCCATATCAAAAGAGGGGCACCGAACATTTCATCTATTCATATTTTGTTATACTTTTACCAGCTCAAATGTGAATATGAAAATAAATTTTTTTCTTAAACTGCTGAATTTGATCTGGAATTATTATTTAAAGACATTGTAGAAAAGAAACGCAAATATGCACATCAGTGACAACAAGCTCATGCCAATAATATTGCAGGATTTGTCCCTTCTTTCCCAGAATTCTGTTACTTTGTCTGGTGTATAAGGGATAGTCCTCAATTAGTTGTGCTATGTTTTCTCTTGCTTGGTAAGCATTTTTGGTCAAACAAGGAATGGCAGAGTTCCACAATTAGATCAAAAGATCAATCCTAATGTACCATTTTCTCCTCACCCTCCTGCTGTAATAAAGTGGCTGCAGCTCTCCAGGGGACAACTCAAAATCCTAGGACTGATATTTCTAAATTAGCTGACTCTCTGACCTTGCTGGTAATTGCGTTAGTTTATCAATGTTCAACACAATTTATTACTCTCCAATATGTACCAAAGTGTTTATCTCTCAACACTAACAATATTAAAAAATCTAAACTATCTATTGCAGCAGAAAGTGGCATTCTTTCATTAGGTAAAAACATAAATAAGTGGGATATGTCACATGACCTGCCTTAGCACAGAATAGTTGCAACTCCTGAAGGAGGGTAGCTGCCTTCTTTGATTTGACAGCATCATGTTTGCAAATTCTGGAAGAAGAGGAACCAAGTTGTATTTCCATTTGTGTGTGTATAATACAGGAATGAAGTGGTGCTTTCTGCATTGCTAAAGTAATAGCTTCCTTCTAAGAAAAATAAATGACATCAATAAAGCCTTATCAACGCACTTAAAAGCCATATGGGTACTGATAGCATCTCACTTTGACTTTCAACATGGTACAGTTTGATAGGGAAAGCATTAAGTTCATAGGTCCAATTTTGGGATGAAGACAATCAACAGTATTTATTCATTTGCTACCTTCATTTTATTATACATGATTTAAGTCTTGTGTTTGATGAGGATGGTGAACAAGCTGTGACAAAACTCAGTGTATATTAAATAACTAAAGGTATTGCCATATTGGAGTTTTGCAAAAGCAGATCTGGTTTTAATGTACTATTGATAAGGAAGTTTTGCATGACCTGGCTATTAACGATGTTAGTGACCTGCTCCAGTAGAAGTAAGAGTGATAAAGATCAAGATGTTCAATTTTAAATAATGGGCTGCGTTTTATCTACCGTACACCTTCCACCTGGAACTGGACTTCCCTCTTCTGTTTCTTCACAGATGACGCAGAAGTTAAGAAGTCTTATCTGTCCACTCACCTACCTATTTCCCATGGAACCGAATCCCTGTATTCATTCCTCACTCATAAGGTGTGGGTTTCAAAGGCAGCTTGTATTAGGATAACATTGCTTTGAAGGCTTGCAAAGCATTTGGTGTCTCCTTAAAATCTTAGTGTCTTGAAATTATAGCTCATTATTATTACTATTATTATTTTACATTATTAATAATTGTTAGGCTTATGTTCTTTCGAAAGGAGATTTGTTTTAATTTCTCTTGTTCACCAGCAGCTCATTTCAGTGCAAAGGATAAAATTCCTTTGGTAAGGGAACTTTTGGATTTGCCTACTTACTGCAGTTTTCTCTAGAGTTTTCTGCAGAACTTTAGAATCCATATTGGAATTTTTTTTGTTTTAATTACATTCAAAAGTCATAGAAATTCTTTTAGTTTTTAAAAATTCTCAACTTCACTGACATCCCTTTAGAGTTTGAGTGCTATTTATGCTGCATTAACATTGCCAGCCCTAATCAGGAAACCCCCAAAGTGTGTCCACCATGTACAATGCTCAAGCTTAACTACCTATGCAATCTGCTATGTTTTAGATTCAGACTAAAGACTCACTGAGTGCTATTAGAAGCCAAATTCTATTCTACTCATTGCATTCTTTCTAATCACCTGGAAAGTAGAATAAATAAGTTTTTGTCTATTTGAATATAATTTGACTCATGCTTTGATTAGCCTCATAGCATTTTGTTTTAAAAAATAATTATATTATTTCATTCAGGTAAAATTGGAGGATAAATAAAAGTTATTTTGGGCAATAAAGATACTGTATTTTATAAAAAAGAAGTCTTTATAAAAATGAAAAAAGAATGATGAAGATTTATTGGCTGCCTATTGTTTGACTCTAGTACTTTAAATATGTTACCCACTCTTCTAAAGATATTAATTAAGCATTTAATCTGTGAAGGGAACTGTGCTTACTACAGAGGATATAAGGGTGCATAAGGTAATGTTCCATGCATTCAAGGGAATACAGAGAAATGAGCAACCCCTTCTTATATAAAGATCTACTTGATACAGAAGTGGTGAGTACAGAGTGTTATAGAAACACATAGGGGACTTATCTGGTCCACCTGGATTAGGAAAGGCTATACAAAGTAACCCTAGTGTGGAGGTCTGCCTTCTGTTTAGAAACCTTCCCTTCACTTTCTATCCTCTATCCCTCTTTCCATTCTTCCCTGCCTCCTTCCTTTTTCACTTTTATAGATTTTAAAAAGCTACAAAAGCATTATCTGATTCTTGTAACATATCTAACAATGCAGAGACATATAGAAAGCAAAGGTTAATAATCTCATTTCCACCTTCATGTACTGTCAGGAGGAATGAAAATGGGAATGGCCACTATGGAAAATAGTATGGGGGTTCCCCTCAAAATTAAAAACAGAAATACCATATGATCCAATATACCATTACTGGGTATTTACCCAGAGAAAACTAAAACACTAATTTGAAAAGATATATGCACCCCATTTCCATATTGTGGCATTATTTACAATAGCCAAGATATGGAAGCAACCCAAGTGTCCATTTTTGAATAGATAAAGAAGATATATATACATACACACGCACATATATATGGGACTATTACTTAGCCATAACAAAGGATAAGGATGGGATTTTGCCATTTGGATAACATGAATAGACCTAGAGGATACTCTATTAAGTTAGAGAAAGAAAAATACCATATGATTTCACTTGCATATGGAATCTAAAAGACAAAATGAACAGACAAAAAACTCCACCCTAGATTCAGATCTACAGAGAACAAACTGATGGTTGCCAGAGGGGAGGGAGGGTTGGAGAATAAACAAAATAGGTAAAGGGGAGTGGAGGATATAAGCTTCCACTTATGGAATGAATAAGCCATGAGAATAAAAGGTACAGCATAAGGACTACAGTCAATGATAATTGTGATAGTGTTGTATGGTAACAGATGGTAGCTACCCTTGTGGTGAGCATGGTATAACATATAGAGTTGTTGTTTCACTATGTTTACACCTGAAACTAATGTAACATTGTGTGTCAACTATACTCAAATAGTAAAAAAATAAAATAAGCTCCTTATTATTCCAGATAATGATAATTTTCTGAGGTTAACTAGAAAAGGTGATATTATATCTATATACTTTTTTCCAAAAATGGGAAATACATAGTACTATACAGTACTCTATAACTTGCTTTTTCTTTGAAAACTTTGTGAGAGCTCATTAAAATATTAGAAGACCCCAATAAAAATTACTAATGTTTTCCTTTTCTTGTTTCTGTCCATTTCTTATATTATCAGTTAGCATTATACCACATGAATTCCATTGAATGGTAAGTACTTTTCCTGCCCTTCCTCATCTTACCCATCCACCCACACTTCTCTCTGTGCACATACTAGTCAACTTGTTATGCATCCTAATATATGTATTTAAATGCATTAGATTTTTGTTGTTGTAAATTTTATGAAAATTTGATCATAGAAGTAACATAAAACTCTGTAATGGAAAAGTCAAATTCATTCAACTATTTCTCTGTGGGTGGGCAATCCAGTTGCTTTGTAACATTACAAGAGGGGGTGGCAAAAAAAGTAGCGTCCCCAAGTCACCTGTCCCCACCAACTTACCTAGATAACTTTCAAATCATCCTGAAAACCTAAGAATTCGGCCTGAGATTTAAAGAGAGAACAGCTGGAATGCTACAGAGAGAAGAGTTTGCGCTTCTAACATGTAACATTACAAGAAAACCTTGCAACAAACGTCTTTCTACATATGTTCTATGTGCTACAGCTTTTATTTCTGGAGAATAATTTCCCCTGGATAAATATGTCTAAGACTAAGAAACCTTTATAGCAATGGCTAGATTATTTCAAGGTTACGGAACTATTGATCATCAATGTATAAGGATGACTTCATCAACACAGGATCCTATTATTCTTTGTGATTTTTACCGATATAATGGGTTCAGAACCTGGTAAGCTATCAAATGTAGGTAAGTATTCAAAAGGACTTGGGCACCACAAATGATAGATGCCCACTGCACCCCATATCTGTTATACAAATTGCAAATCTTTTTCTCTAGCCTTTATTTTGGCTTTTTGTTTATGATATCTCTTGTCATATAATTACAAAAAAAAAAAGATATAAGCAAATTAGGTTTCTCTTCCTTTATGGCTTCTAGGTTTTGTCTTGCTAAAGAAGTTCTCTACCATTCCAAAGTTATACAAAAATTTTAAAATGTAGTGCAATTTTACTTTTTACATTTTAATCTCAATTCATATGAAATTTATTATTGTATGCGAATTGGACTCTAAATTAGTTTCTTTTTCAGATTAACATGAGCACCAAGAAACTCTTCCCCTTTCCTCCATTGAATAGTAATGCCAATTTTGTATTACAGTGCATTCATATATTTGATTATAATAGTTTTTTCATAGTTTTGATAGATACTATATGCTTTATTTTAATGACGGTTTTATAGTAGAGATTTTATTGCTATATCAAACATTTATTTTTATACAAAATAATTTTGCTCAGTTCTTAGAAAAAAAATTGGTACTCTGATTAAATTTTCATTAAATTTGGTAAGGATCGGGCCATCTGGGTGGCTTGGTGGTTGAGTTTCTGCCTTCAGCTCAGGGTGTGATCTCAGGATTCTGGGATCGAGTCCTGCATCTGGGATCGAACTCCTATAAATTCTTCTCCCTCTGCCTATATCTCTACCTCTTTGTGTGCGTCTTTCATAAATAAATAAATAAATCTTTAAAAAAAGTTTGGTAAGAATTGACCACATTATAGTCAATGGGAAGACCAAATCTTCCCACCCAAGAGCATGGTCTTTCAATTTAGTTATTTTCTTATATCTTTTAATAAGATTTTGTAGCTTTCTTCATATAGTCATGTATCTTTCTTGATTAATTCTTACTTAGGTAAGTTGTAGTTTTTACTGCTATTGTGAAAGGAATACTCTACTATTTCAAATAGTAATTAGTGACTAGTAACATAGACAAAAGCTACAGATTTCAGTGTATTTATCCTGCATAAAGACAGCTTCCCAACTTCTCTTATTGTCATGGCTTGATAGTACAGTTTCATGGGTCCAGTAAAGGAATTTTTGTTGTTTCTTTTCTAATATTTATGCTAATTATTTGATATTTTTTATTTTGTTGAGTGAGTGAAAAATCTTCTAAGCAATGTAAAATTTGGTAGACATTGGGGTTATCTGTCTTATTGTTAATTTTGGTAAAAAATGATTTAAACGTATAACTTATGATTTTTGTAGTGGCTTTTATAATAGTCTCTACCACATTTAAGTAACTTTCTTCTATTTCCTTTATATTTAAAATTAATGAAATAATTGATTTTTTCAAGTATTTATTCAACATCTATCAATATAATCATATGGGTTTTCTTATTTAATTTTTGATGTGATTATGTTGTTGAATCATTTATGTATTCCTGAACTTAATCCCTACTTCTTGTCATAGGTCTTATAGATTCAGCTAATTAGTATTTTATTTAGAATTTTTATTTGTATCACAAGTCAAAGTTTTATCTATATTTTCTATTTTGTACTATTTTATCAAGCATTGATATCCTGTTAGTGACTTTATGATTGTTTTCCTCATTTGTCATACTGAATTTCCTTTGTTCTCCAGTTCTAAAGAGTAGATAGAGGGCAATTTTGTTTCTAGAAAAGGAAACCTGAGTTTTTTTTTAAATCAATATATTTTTATTTAAGGAATTTTACATGTGATTCCTTCCACTGCCCATCATTGCAATTCCTCCAAAGTAAGGATCATAATCTTCAGAATAGCCCTTTTAAAAAGAATTTTTGTTCAATCTACATTTGTCACTGTCAGTCCAGAGTTCTTTCAGCTGGGCTTCTTTGCTTTACACTTGAATATGGACATACTTCAGTTCCCCACCTGTAATCTTTGGGATCCAATTTTTTTTACCACCCTAGATGTCAAATTGTAGGAAACACATTGATTGCTATTTTGGCAAATGATCTAAAATTATTATTCCTTGATAGGAACCAGATTTCTTTAACAGCAAATAAGATGTCTTTTGAGGTATTGTGTTTGTTATCATAAATTTAATTATCTGAATTTATTGCAGAGAGAACATTCCTCTGATTTGGAGATTTGAGCCAGATGACTTGTGAGGTCCCATTCAACCCTAACATTGACAATTACTGAATTACATAGGTGTTAAGAGTGTGGCCTCTAGAGTCAGATTCCTGGGTTTGGATTTGAGCTCTAAGACTTACTAGTTGTGGCAATTTAAGTATCTATACTAAGCCTAAGTTTCTTCATTTTTCCAACAGTAAGAATCAAATGAAAAAGTCTACATAAGGTATTTGGTGCAGTGTTTGGTGCACAATATACACTCTGTAAATAATTACCAAGTACTTTCAAGGGGGTGGAACCTTTCCACCAAGTTGTCAGAAAGAGTACTCTTGATTTACTTCTTTTTTTCTTCATTTACTTTTAAGATGTGGTTTGTACACGAAAGAAAATTACTCTTTTGATCTTATGGTATTCTAGACAGTGTCTTCCTTCATATAATCCTTAGTCTTTTTCTAAAAAAAACTACCTGTTTCTTAAATGGTGTTATTTTTCATTGTCTACTTTGGATGCTTTTCCTCCTCTGCACATATTCTCTGGGTGGTTTCAAACGCTCTCTTGGCTTTAATTATCATCTATTTGCTGATGACTCTCAAACATCTCTTTTTCCTGAGCTTCAGGCCTATATATCTAACCTGCCTACTAGTTGTTCCCATCTGGAGATCCCACAGGCTCTGCCACTGAAATACAATCAGAACTAACCCACCATATTTCCTAAGATGTTCCCCTGAGATTCTTTTCCTCCAATGTTACCTCTCTCAAGCAATGATGGCACTATCCTTGTTCAGACCAGAAATCTGAGTTCTCCTTGACCACTTCACCCTCTCTCCCCACCCCGCCTCTAGTTCCCAAGTTTTAAAATATTCTTTAAAGGAGTATATCACTCTCCACCTTTAGTGACACCTCTCTAGCTTTGGAAAGTTTTAATAGGACCCCCCTTTTAGTAATGAGACAGATTTTTGAAAATGCAAATCTGATGGTTCAATCTTGCTATTTTAGAATCATTTTGCCTCAACCCTCCCACTTTTTACTCCAGCTGTAATGAATTTCTTTTAGTTACTTGAACACATCATACTCTCTCTTGGTTTTATGTCTTTACATACTGGAATTCCTTAACTGGAATAGTTTATTATTGTTTGTTGACTAACCTACTGTTCTTTATCTTTCAGGTATCTGCTTAACAAAAGCAATACCAACAATAATATCAATGAAGGCAATGATAATGATAGCAAACAGTTAATGTATACTTGCTATGTGCCAGGCACATGATAAATGCTTTAAACACATCATCCCTCTTCATCTTCACAAGTCGGTGGAGGCTTCATAATTCTCACACCTAAAGAGTTTAAATAATTTTCTCCAAAGAAATGGAGCCTGTACATGGAGGAGTTAAAATTTCAACCTAGTTCTCTCTCACTGCCTCCAGAGCCTATTCTCTTTAGATAGCATCTAGTAAGGACTAGGTCATTTCTCCTTTATGTACATGTACTCATCACACTGTCTCCATTTGTCTTAGTCCACCTGGGCTGCAATAACAAAATACCCTGGACTGGGTGGCATGAAAACCACATTTATTTCTTAAGGTTCTGGAGGCTCAGATATCTAAGATCATGGTGTTGGCAGATTTGGTGTCTGATGAGGGATTCCTGGTTCATAGATGGCTATCTTTTAGTGTCTTCATGTAGCTGAAGGGGCTGGGAACCTCTGTGAGATCTCTTTTATAAGGGTACTAATCCCATTCTCCAGGGCTTCCATGACTTCCTAAACACTTCCTAAGGTCCCACCTCCTGATACTGTTACCTTTGGAGTTAGAATTTCAACATATGAATTTTGCAGGGACATAGAGATCATCTAACACACTTACCATACTATAGTGTTATCATTTGCTCCATTCTATGTGCCTCCAACTAGTTTGTAACCACTGTAAAATCAAACAAGAGACTGTTTGTCCTTGTATAACTCAGTTCTGAGCACAGTGACCTGCACATAGCAGGTGCTTAATAACTATTTGACATATAACCCAGATATCTTAGGGCTTCACTGTCCTTTAGCCATCCATAGTCTTTGGAAGTCTAGCATTTTTCCTCCAATTCTAATTCTAGCACTATTTACTCATGGTCCCTTCTCTCTGCTTCTGCATTACAGCTTGCCATCTTGGTTAACCCTAAGTCCTATCTTTAGCTTTTTTCTCTCAAAAACTTCTAGCTCACTTATGATGTTACAAGTTTGTTAATTTCACTGAATTCTTGAGGACTTTAGGGAGGGATAATGCTTATCCCTCACAGCCTCCCATCCTCCTTCTTTCTGGTTTCCTTCTTAATGTTTGCTGTCTTGAATCCCTAACCCATGACTCTCCCTGCCATGTTCAACATCCAGGTAGGTATGACTTTATATGACTTCCTGGAATCCTATCAATAAATATGTTGTCGTCCTATTACAGTTGAATGAATGAATGAATGAATGAATGAATGTGTAAATGAGTGAATAAATTTAGGCTGAAAATTTGAACTTAGACCTATGTTCTATAATTTTAAGCCATCTCACAAAACTTTCTTGGAGGCTGGATGATTGAATATAATGATATACCACATCTAGTAAAAACATATTTTCATGGGTAAATTCTATTTAGCTATCCTTCAGGTACTGTGTTATAAGAGAAATTGTTTGTTTTTTCAAAGTGTATGTTATTATTGTGGGCTCTGAGATGGGGGAATGTGTCCTATACTCTTCATGCCTGCCACATGATTTAGCAAAATGTCTTGTGCAGAGTAGGCACTCACTTAATAGTGAGTTGATTGATTGAATAATTATTCCACCTATAAACACTTCTGTAGTACATTACCTGATGAGTGTCTATTTCAACATGACGATGGCTATGACCTTCGTGTAGTTCATTAGCAAATGAAAAGTATCCTCATTTCCATGGAAGGAAATGAGAATATAAAAAATGTGGTTCTATTTGTAGTGCCATTACTGTCTCACTGTTTGATTAAGAACAAATTCTTAACCTTTTAATGCTACCAGTTACCTATGACTCTGATCTCAAGGGCTACTGCAATACCAAAATCCTGGGGAGGATAATATAATAACCCTGACCTATTTGAAGGGATAAAAATAGGCCACAAATGAGGGAACTCATTGGCCAGAATTAATCAGTAGTAGAGGAGAGGTGAGATCTTTAGAAACAAACAAGCAAGCAAAGAAGCAAACAAGCAGTTTCACAATCACATTTTGTAATCATAACACTTCCCTCTGAGAGTATCACCATTTTGCTGATAAGGACATTGAGGTTGAAAAATTTTAAGTAATTTGAGCCAAATCATGTAACTAGTAAAAGGTGGCCATTTCTGGTTTAGTGTTTTCTCCCTTCCCATCCCGCCCTCCTCATTAACCCATTATTCATTGTCACTTTCTCAGTTTTGAAATGTTTGTGGTAGAATGCCTAAAGCTATGACATCCCAGTTCCTTAGGAAAAGGAAAACAAAATTACTCTAAATTAAAGTGTCAGCTGACAATGAGAAACCTGTTCATAAAACCTTTGAACATTACCTATTGCTATGCATCTAATGTGCATTTACAGAACCTTTTTTTCTGTGCAGGGCACTATGCTGTGTCCCAGGGGCATAAAAAGAAGAGAGAAACAAGCTCTCTGTCGTTCAGGGGATTCTGGGTCATAAAGAGTGAGAAGATGCTCAGGTGGACAAGGGAAGGCATTTCAGGTAGACTGAAAAGCAGGTCCATACACAGCCAGTAGGTAGGTCTGTGCATTTAAGGGTTGCCAGTGTTTCAGTCTAGCTGGAGGGCCAAGGGCCATCACAGAAGCGAAAGCACAAGAGTAGAAAGACAGATAGATACAGAATCAAGGAGAATCTTGAGTTGGGAAATTTGGCTTTACCTGTAGACAATAGAGAACCGACAAAGAATTTTAAACAAGAGACCCTTAGGATTGAAATTGAATTTTAGAAACAGTGTATGTGTATTGAAGAGGAAAATGGATCACGGATAGGTAGTAGGGGTGGGAGAAAGAATGGAGACATAACTCTTACTATGAGTTGGAAGCTGAGGCCACTTTTCCATTGGCAGATAAGTGGAAGATCCTACATTATTAGACTTACTCAATCATTTTATTTGGATAGTGAACACAGGAAAGTTGGTACATTTAGTATTTTAAAGTCATCACTGAGTTGCAATTCTAGTTGCTCTTTTTTTCTAAACTAAAGCTTACCTAAGTGATTTTATGGCCTTCTTTGTGCTAAGATAGTGAAGTTTCTTTTTGCTAAGTAATGCCTTTTCCTTATTTGCTTCCATTGACTATTAAATTCTTTCTCTCATTTACCATTTCTATTATAACTGTCCTGTGTTTGCTCCTAATGTGTTGTAATTCTTCATCATCTGGTCTTCACCTGATTCTGACTCTCTCTAATATTTCTTTTTCCTCCCTTGAGGAAAGTATATCCATTTTTGGTTTCAAATGCTCATCACCTTTTGTAAATATTAAGGGAACGATTCAATTTAATTAAAAAAATAATGTTTTTCTTTTTCTTCTGTCAATAAATTACTTTTGTCATCTTTTAAAGCTGTATTGTCTCATATTTTTTTCCTGTGCTCTTGTTGTTCCGTTTTGTCGTTCCCCAGAGGATGTAAGAATATATATTGATATAATGAACAATGTAGAAATAAAAAAAAAAGAATTTAGGGTTGTATTCATATTATATAGTGTTTACTAGTGATCTATTTCAAAATAAGACCCATATTTCAGTCCTGATGAATCAAATATTTAAGAAACATTATTTAAGTGGAGAAATATACCTGGAAAAAATCACTACTGACCCTGAGAGTCCTCTTTGAAAGATTCTAGCCATAGATGATTTAACTTCGATTTAATCCTGCTTCTACCAAGGGTTATCATAGTAAGCAATGCTCATAAAGGTTCTGGGAGTATCAACAAGGGTCAGAGATCAGAAAACATAAGATATAATATTAGATAAAATATTAGCAATCCTGGAAATATTCACAGAGTCATACATTATGTTAGAGCTACTGAATTCCATGTAGTAAAATAAAAATGGGAAATTGTACAAGCCACTTTCTTTTTTATTACAAAAGTTAAGGTCTAATTTAGAATTGTGAATTTATATAAATAGCCATTAATACCATTTTATTAGTTCAGGTATTCAAGGTATGAACGTATAAATATAGCAGGATTTATGGAGTCTGCATTAGTAATTAGTAATTCAGTATACACACACACACACACACATGCATATATATGCATGTGTGTGTGTGTATATATATGAGGTTTTTAAGATTTACAGAACTATGAAGATGCCCTGGGAAGCCTTTTGAGTTCATGTTAAATCATGTTTATGAAAATTACTTAATAGATACATCCACTTCTTTCTCTCTGCCAATCACATGTAGTGTGTGATGATACTGGTGGTGATGATGATAACAGCTGTCAGTTCTGTGTACCTAGCAAGCACTTTGGCACTTTCTGCCATATATGCTCTGTGTCATTTAACCTTCCCAGCCCTGCAATTTAGGCATTACTCCTACTTTACAGATGAAGGAAAGGAGGCACAGAGAGAGAGGTACTTGCCCAAGGTCACACAAGCGTGCAGCAGAACTAGGAGTAAAACTTCTGCCTGTTGCCAAAAGCTATGCTCTTCCGTTGACCACAGGACATTAGTCATAAAAGAACACTGAGTATGAACAGAGGTAGAGAGTGACTCCATTTACCTCATAGTAAGATGGTAGCTTTTTTCCACTGGAGTGTTCACCAAAAATCCTGAAGAGGACTCTGCATAGTTTCTTTCTATGTTATATGATGTATTTTATGTGTTTTTGTATTATATGACCCAGAAGGTCATTATGTACTTCATAAATATCTAAATCTTGGACAAAATGCAACAACCTTTGTTCTTTTACTTTATCATTTCCCTTGACCTTACTTGAGAATTTGTGCCTACACTCATAAAAGTGGAGAATTAAGTCATTATTGATTTAATAAACTTGATCAACTTGGATTATTTAGGTTATCTCCTTTCCTTGTTATACTTTTTTAAAGCTTCAAAAAATTGATAAATATATATGTAAAACATTATGAATAATATGTACATGTGATTTAAAAGAATTAAGAAGAGAAACATCCATATACTCCCTAACCCAGGTTACCAAATAGGACAATACCAATAGCTTGAATCTCCTGTTTGCTCTCTCTGGAATGTTTCTCTTACCCCTTCCCTCAGTGAACCATTATCCTAAATTGTACACTTAACACTCCCTTGCTTTTCTTCATGATTTAACTCTATATGTAGGTGTTCTTAGATATTTATTGTGTTGTTTTAATTTAGAGCTCAACATTAGGCTTCTAGATCCATCCATTATAATGCTTTTAATTGTAGTTTTTCATTTTTACTGCATAGTATTTTATTTATACTATGTTTGATATTAATATATGACAACAAATCTATTATCAGTAGGCATCTGGATTTTTCAAATGCTTTTGCTATTCCATATTTGGTTGCAATGAATATTTTGTACATGTTCTTCTGATGCACATATACAAGAATTTATTCAGAGTATTTGTCTAGGAATGCAATTGGTAAGTTATATTGGATGTAAGACTTTTAATTTAGCAGGCCATAGTGAATTATTTTCTAAAGTGGTTATACTAGTTTTCATTCTCTTTTTTATATGATTTTTGGCCATCTATGTTTAGATTCTGCTAAAATAACTATTCTTTTCTGTTCCTCATTTTTCTAGTAGTTGTTAGTCTTTATTTAATTATTATTTATTTTTTCCCAGAATTAAAATAAAATGTACCTGGATATGAATCCTTTGTCAATTGTATGTGTTGTCTCCCAGTTTTTGGCTTGCAAAATAAGAACATTATTGTTGCTCCAAGTCTCTCCTTTCTTTCTACTGGTTAGAAGTCTTGGGTAACAAAGTGGGAAAGGACAAGCAAAGAGAGTTTAAAAAGATGACCTCACTCCTTACCTGTCCCAACTTTCTTCCCACTGCAGTGGGGAGAATGAAAATATAATATGAGATAAAGATGGAAATTTGACAGTTACATGAGACTACACATTCTGAGAGCACTTTTGGTGACTCAAATTCAGTAAAGGAGTTTGAATTATCTAATGTAACTAGCATAGTTATGGGACTGCTCACATTTTTTATCCAGAAGAGGGGAAAATCTTTACTTGCAGCATATATTTTAAAGGGCTGATAGGAGACAAAATTAACTTTCATTATGATTAAATTCCTGATTGTCCTGAACAATCAGAACAATGTCCTGATTGTTCAATATACACATTCATCCAACACATATTTAGTGAGGACCTATCAAGTATTAGGTACTAAGCTAGGCCGATTACATAGAAGGGTAAGTAAGCACTGCTTCTGGTCTGGGGAGCCTGTCACCTTATATAGATTCGAAAACCTTTGGCAAGGAAAAAGTAACTGGTGAAATCTCTCAAGTCCCTGGCAGGACTTTGGCAATATTGCTTGTGGGAAAAAAATGGTTTCAATGACTAGCCACCTTAGTCTAAATTTGTATGGGAGTGAAATGTAGGCAGGCTAAGGTGGTCTTTTATACCTCTCCTCTCACATCTGCAGATTATGCTTCTCTATACTTGAAGGAGATTAATCAATGACATGTGAATTTATTCATTGTTATACAATGACGCAGTTAATTTTTCCTGTATCATGAGTTGATAAGTTGAAAATCTCAGTGGAATGGTGGCAATAGAACATCATTATAACTGGGACACCTGGTTGGCACAGTGGTTGAGCGTCTGCCTTTGGCTCAGGTTGTGATCCTGCGGTCTTGGGATTGAGTCCACATTGGGCTCCCCATAGGGAGCCTATTTCTCCCTCTGCCTATGTGTCTGCCTCTCCTTCTCTGTGTCTCTCAATGGATAAATACAGAAAATCTTTTTTTAAAAAAAGAACATAATCGTAACTAATCACTTTCTCAGAAACTAATCATATTTAATATCAATAAGCATAGTCCTTTCTGCAGATAATCATAGTTTAATTTCAAAAGTGAGAATGCTAACAGAATTAAATGGGAAACCAGGGCAGCCCGGGTGGCTCAGCGGTTTAGTGCTGCCTTCAGCCCAGGGCCTGATCTTGGAACCCGGGATCAAGTCCCACATCGAGCTCCCTGCCTGCTTCTCCCTCTGCCTGTGTCTCTGCCTCTCTCTCTCTCTCTCTCTCTGTCTGTCTCTCATGAATGAATAAAAAAAAAAATCTTAAAAAAAAGGGAAACCAGTAATAGTTTATAGCCAACAGATTAGTGTCAGAATACAGTGAGTTGGTAGCTGTAAGAGGAAAAAAATTACAAATACCTACAATTTAGGAAAATAAAAATACTGGAAGATAATATTATCGTAACTTTAACATCATTGGAACAAATACAACTAGGCATGTACTGTGTGAGACTCTTTTGGAAGTGAGTTAAATCAGACCCAAATTTAAGTTTTGGGGAGGATACTGAGTTAGAATAATTGCTGCGTCCTGATGGATATATTGGACCATATGCAGATTTTACCAAGGAGACATCATAAAATTGATTAGAAGTCTTTTGAACTATCTTATCCGTTGAAGATATAAAATTGTTGAGAGAGTAGAGATAGAGCTATTTGTGAGAATTCTTTTTCTTTTTTGAGAGAGTGTATCTTGTACACTACAGAGGAGGGGGCATAGATGATGGTTATACCAGGGCCTAAGGAAAGGGGCTTCCTTAGGTCTACCCATAATTCTTACTGCGTAGGTCTTTAGAGTTGGCTGTGCACTCTGACATACTGCTTTGGAAGTTCAGATGGCAGCAGAGATGGATCACTGCACTGTTATTGCAGCAGAGTGAAGGAACATAGCTGCTGGGCAGAGCTAATCTGACCCCCAGAGTTGGTCAGGACATGGGGTAAATGAATGTTTCCTTTGAGCAAGATGAGGGTCACCTGGAGAAAAAAAAAAAAAAAACTGGCCTAGAACCATTTTATTTATTTATTTTTTTTAACTTTTTTTTTTATTTATGATAGTCACACACAGAGAGAATGAGAGAGAGAGAGAGAGAGAGGCAGAGACACAGGCAGAGGGAGAAGCAGGCTCCATGCACCGGGATCCCGACGTGGGATTCGATCCCGGGTCTCCAGGATCGCGCCCTGGGCCAAAGGCAGGCGCCAAACCGCTGCGCCACCCAGGGATCCCCCTAGAACCATTTTAAATGCTACTCAGTGAAATACAGATAATCTGGGAATTGCTTTAAAATATCCTCCAGGGTGTGGCTCGGTCTGTTAAGTGTCTGCCTTCTGCTCGTGTCGGCATCCTGGGGTCCTGGGATCAAGTCCTACATTGGGCTCCCTGCTCAGCGAGAATCCTGCTTCTCCTTCTCCCTCTGTTATTTCCCCTGTTTGTGCGCGTGCTCTCTCTCTCTGTCACATAAATAAATAAATCTTTTTAAAAAATTAAATATAATATCCTCCAGGAGTGGGTTGAAACGTGCTGATTATTGTTGAAGCTGGAATATTGGTATATGGAGGTTAATCATATCATTCTCTCTACTTTGAAAATGCTTGCAAATGTCCATACCATAAAGTTTAGAATATTCTGCTCAAGGACCTCTATGGAAAGGCAATAGGATTCCAAGAGAGGAAGTGTGTTTGGCACATACCTCCCAGCATACTACGGACTGAGAAAGCACAGTGGTTGGAGGAGTAGAACACATTGTTCTTGTCAAAAGAACTTCCATAGAGGTATCTGATGCTTGGGAATTCTGTAGAATGTGTGGAAGTACTGCCATCAGGAAAAGTCCCATTTAAACACTTCTCCAGGCTAGATTGAGAAGCCATCGCTGATGGTGCCAGTCAGGTAATTACTGCCCCTATCCCCATTCATTTCTTCTTTCTTTCAAAAACAAGTCTGGCAAGTGGAGGAGATAAGTGAGAGAAGAAACTGGGTAGGAGGTTAAGTAAGAGAGAGGGAGAAGAAGAGGAGGGGGTGAGGAGGGAGATAGAGCTACCAACCCCATCTGAAAGGGGCAGGGAGCCTATGTGCAATCAACTTCAGTTAGGAGAGACAACAGGAAGACCAAGAGCCCATGTGCAGCAGGGAAGAAAATTTTCTATTCGAACTTAAGATCACAGTCCTGAGTACTACATGGGACCAGGCAATTTTAACTAGTGAATTGACATTTGGTTTGTGGTTTAAGGTACCTGCAGGACTTTATCATATCTAGGAATGACCTGGCTTTCTAAGGTTACATATTATCTCCTAAATCCAGTCCGGTTTTGGAGGTTTAGAGAAACTCTGAGGATGAACTAAAAGGACCTTCTGCATAAAGCAGAAGCCCTGGGCTCGCCCTAGCCCTGGAGCCTCACCTCTCCGGGTCCCAGGGCTTCATCTTCCCCCTGGAATCTCGGGGATTGAAAGTTGCTTCAAATTCAGAGAAAACTGCTGAGACCGACAAGTCCAGGCCTTTATATTCCGGAACTAAATATCACAGAAGGTTTTTTTGAGGTTGTGATTTTCTCCTAACAAGCCAAGGTTAACCAACGAATTAGTCAATGAATCATACAATTGCTTATTAAACATTTATTGAACACCTAGAATATCCAGCATTCTGTCATGGTCTAAAAGGCACATGTGGATTTCCTTGCTGTCTGTATCTGTGCAGCTATTGGCCATCTAATGTATCCCCAAGGCAGAGACATGGACATTAATTGGTTAGTTCATTTGTGGATAATTGCTGGATACTTTACTAAGCATCTACAATGTACCATCCTTGTGCATGGTATCAGAGATATAATGATTAGGGGAAAGAAAAAAAGAAGAAAAAAGAGGAAAGAAAAAGAAAAAAACAATGTATCCCCTGGCCTCATGTGACTTACAGATTAGGAGGGGGAAACATGTTAATGAAAGATTCACACAATAAAATCTAAATATCAACTGTGATATATTAAGAAGGGGAGGTACATGGTGTTATTCCCAGTACAGGAGCTTGTCCCCTGGTTATCAGAGTCAGGGCAAGCTAAAGGAATTTTACATTTCATCAGCAGAGATTAACTCAGTACCTTCTAGTGGGGTCAAGGAAGGGGGGAAAGGGAGATGGTTTTTAGAGACTTCTCCTCCAAAAGTGTTATCTTCCTTCCTTAAGAAAAATAGACTATTAATACAAATAGAATTAAAATTGAATTAATTTCCATGGGGAGAGCATCTTGCTTTCATTGATCTAAGAAACATGAAAAATCTGAACTTGGTACTTTTGTAACTTCTGCGATTTTAATTTCTGTGGAATAAGCTCTTTGTTATGCTCTAGGCTTTGAAGGAGTGGGAATTGAGTCTTGGACTTAATATCTTTTTAATGAACGTAGTGACAAGAAGAGATTTTGGCAGGACTCAGCAGCAGTCTCTCCTTCCTGAGGCAGAGAAGGGTGGCAGGAAGGACAGGAGGATTGAGTCAGGCAGCCAATAATTCCCCCACGACATCCTCAGGGGATGGCAGGTCTGTGGAGAAGACAGAGTGCAGAAGACCCAGGGTCTCAAGCATGGCTGTTGGTGACCTAAGGCTAAATCTCTTTGGGTCCTGGGATCTTCATGTCTCTCTCTGTTATTTATCTCTAGGCCTGGTACAGTGCATGGCACAAAACTAGTTTGCAAAATGTGTTTACTGAATGAGTGTTGGCACCTGAGACTATCTTTGAATGGCTTAAAACCAAGAACTCATATCAATAGACAATGAGGACCTTGGAAAGAATAGAGAAAGACCAAAATTGCCAAACAGGAGGGCCAGTACAGTGGTTATAAATCACTGAGCATCCAAATTGGCCCTCAGCTTCCTGGCAAGCTGTACACTGTCAAATGCATGTTTGGCTTAATGCTCAGGTGAATGGGTGGGTCCCTATTCTTTCTCAGCAGTGTGTATGCATGGTAGTTTCTGGAGATCTAGAAAACCCAGCTTGACCACTTGAGTGGGGAGAGCAGGCTGATGAGTCAGCATGGCTGCTGGCAAATTACTGATCTTGCAAAGAGGCTCCCATGGGCTGCTGCCCAGGAGACACACCAATACCCAACTTTTCCTGCACTCCAGGTAGTGGGAAAGAGGGAGGACTGCTGAGAAAGATGGGTTGAACATATCAGTTCCTTTTTTGGTTTTGGTAGAAGGAATGGTGACTTGGCTTCATTGGTTTCCTTAAGTCTTCTGCACATGTTCACTGTATTTTTAATTACTAATAGCTGTCACATAGGAACAGCATTCAGTTAAGAGTCATACATGTACCGAGACATCATCCTAACATCAAATCAGTGACTTTCTGTACTCTTTGGAATATTCATAACTGCCCTGCTACCTCATCTAAAAGTGCATTAATCAAATCAGAAAACTGCATTGCCGTAAATCAAAAGATGAACTGCATAAGTAATCATGTAACTGTATGAGAAAGAGGGAGAGACCGTTGCTTATTCAGAAGTTTACAATAAACTTTGGAGTCTTAAACTTGCTTTGCTCTCAAGAAAATTGTGATGCCTAGAACAGGGCCTGGGATACTTAACTGCTCAATAAATATTTGCTGAATGAATGAATGAATTTTCAGGCCCTGTCAATACTCATTCCATGACTTTATACAAATTAATAATTATAATTACTTCTTTGGAGTAATAACAGACTCATGAAAATGAACTCCTCATTTGTTTTTATAGATTTGATTTATTTATTTGAGAGACAAAGAGAGAGTGCACCTGTGTGCAGGGATTGGGGGGAGGAAGGAGCAAAGGAGGGAGAAGGAAGGGGAAAGATTCTCAAGAAGACCCCTCATTGAGCCACCCAGATGCCCTGACCCCTCATTTTTGAGCCTGGTTTTGGGCTGCGTGGCTTGATCTTGGGGAATAAGTTTATTCCTCAGGATGCTTGGTTTTTGTGTCTTTATTTGCTTTTCTTTTTGTTTGGTAGATTTGTTTAAAATTAGCCTGATTATCAGAGTAGACAATTTATTATTTTTTTCAAAGACTTTATTTATTTATTTATTCATGAGAAACACAGAGAGGGGGAGAGAGGCAGAGACATGGGCAGAGGGAGAAGCAGGCTCCATGCAGGGAGCTTGACGTGGGACTCGATCCCGGGGACTCCAGGATCATGCCCTGAGCTGAAGGCGGTGGTAAACTGCTGAGCCACCCAGGCGTCCCAAGAGTAGACAATTTAAATCTACAATATTAAAAAAAGTTACTTGAATGCATACATTTGGCCATTAAAATAAGCCACTGGGAATCAACTACTCCTAAACCTAAGTGATGGCCTCAGTCTTTAGGTGAATGCCAGGCTATCGGGCAACCTTGCTCCATATTCATACCTAATTGTAGGTAAGTCCTGGGCTTCTTGTGACACAGGTAGAGTGAAGGTAGCTACACAGGAAGAGACCTCACAACTTGTCTCCCTTGCCCTGTCCCAAAGGGGACTTCCACATAAGTAAGTGAATTTTTGTTTCACTGTGGTCATGTAAACATACTATGGTCAATTCCATCAACTGAGGACAGCTAAAACATTTTATCCATGCAAAGCTCATTAGCTTCTAGACAGTCACTTCCAGAAGTTCATCTTTTCTTCTCAGTGGGAGAACAAATGGAAAGCTTGTAAGAGGTAGCCAACTTTTTATTTTTAATTTTGCAAGTGTTTTACAGTCATGACTACAAATAGAATGAAGATTTTTTTTCAGAGAAATCCAAAGTAAAGCTAAATAAATAAATGAAAACCTTAGTTTTTATTTGAGTCTCCTCTGTGTTGTCTTATAAATTTACCAAGCTCTTCTTTTTAGCAAAATATAGTGCCTAGTGGCATAGGAGTGGGTAATATAACATTTGCAGCTCAAAAATAACTTCCAGGTGTTATGGACTGAATTGTGTTCCCTTCATCCCTGAGATTCACATGTTGATGTCCTAACCCACAGTATCTCAAAAAGTGGGTATTTTAAGATAGAGGTAATATTTAAAGAGTTAATTAAGTTTAAAATGACATCACTAGAGTAGGGCCTAATCCAATACGACTGCTATCTTTTGTAAGAGGAAATTGGGACACAGACACACACATACAAAGAAAACCACAGGGATACACATGGAGAAGACAACCATCTATCTACCAGCCAAGGCGAGAGGCCTCAGAAAAAAACTAACACTTGATCTCAGACTTCTAGGCTCCAGAGCTGTGAGCAAATCAATTTCTGTTGTTAAATGACTTTTAAGGCCCAGTCTTTGGTACTTTATTATTTGGTACTAGCAAACTAACAATTTAGGCAAATGTTAGGGAAGTAGCAAAGTAAAGTGTTGTCCTTCTGGAACTAAGCAACACTTAAAGAGCCTGCAGAGGAAAGTATTCCTGCTTCATGAAGGCAGTCACTCCTATCACAGGATTTTATTGTTAATATTTGTGAAGTTTTTCAATATGCATAAATACATATACAGGATTTCCTTGTGTAATGAGATAATGGAAGTAATAATAAATGTTGGAGTGGGTGTAATTGTGACTGAAAGGATGATTTTTATGATACGGTAAAGGATACTATTGGCTGGAGCCAATTCATTACACTGCTCTGGCAGTCTGTTATTATTATTATTATTTCTAGCCCTTACTAGATTTCATTCTTTTAGATAAAAACATGCATATCAGCTTTGGAGTTTGATTGCCTTATGGGCATAAAGCTTTGCATATTTACTGCCCATGAATCATATCAGTATGTGAAATCCAGAGAAGATTCAATTTTTCCTGCTAGATGCACCTCCAGCCGTTTAATTAAAATATGTATTATTAATAAAACTATATTTAAGTCATATTTTTTACAGATATGACTGAAACATTAAGTGCAAATTGTTTCATACTTTCATAGTAATTTGCTTTTAACGTTTTGTGCCTTAATCAAGGTAGCACACTAGTTGAAGGTTTGTGGTCCTGCAGACTTTCAGCCGTGAAGTTGAAAAAAGCAAGTGGAAAATGGTGATTAATGAAAGGACATATTTACTTTTCAGAAAGACTTCATGGTTTTATTGCAAAAGGGATCTGTATCGAATAGGGAAGTGCATTAAAAAATAGCAGGAAAGAATATTTCATCTCTATTTCAGTACACAGCAATGGCATTTGCCATTTGCATGACAGCTTTTTCCATGTTTCTGAGCCAACGCTGTTTCAGCTAGCTGTCTGCCTTTAGATGTCACAGTTGTTCTTCCACTGAATGGAACCAACTCCAGCTTTTACAGTTCCCTGTGCATTCCAGAAACCTCGTCTAAGCAGGAGCACTGATTAGACATACTCTAGCTCACTTACATCGTTCTTAGCAAGGGTTCGATTCAAAATTGTTTCATTAAGCTGGTGATGACAGGAACAGCTGGGTGGCCGCATAACTTACTGTAAAAATGTACCCGTCTTTATGGAATGTTAATTTCAGATGATCACATTTCCAAACTCTTACATTTGACCCAAGTGGTGATGGTGGTGAATGGGGCAGAGAAAGCTGAAAGGAAAAATATGCAATGACTACCAGTTACTATGTGCCAGGCACTGTGCTCACTTGTTTGCTAGTTCGGTTATTTAATCTTTATGACAAAGCTTCAAGGAAGAAATGCTCATCTCATGTGTTTCACATGAAGAAATGCAGGCTCCTAGAAGTTATGGGACTGGCCCGGCTTCATAGCTGGTAAATGACTGAGTGTGAGTTCAGACCTTTGGCTTTTTCACTCCAAAGCTCAAGTGAGACCACTATATATTTTCTTGAATATTGGGGCTGCTACAAACACATGCATTTGTTGTGTCTAGCCCTAAGTAATTATATAAATATTCCATTATCCAATATCCCTACAAAGTCTCCAAACAATCAACCTAACCTCTTTTCTTTTTGCTTTACTCCTCTAGTTCTTTCTTAATCCTTCCCTTCCCTTGCTGCTTCTCTCTCCACACATGGAAATGCTCAGTTACACCTGGGTGGACTGATGATGAACTTTCTATTTTGACATACTCTTTAGTATAGAATTTTACATGCATCATGTTATTTACCATTTTGATTAAATTCCACTATAGTAGTAAATTTCATACTGGAATTAAATTCCAGTATAGTAATTTTCTAAGTGGCTTAACTACTAGAATTTGATTTTTAAAAGTAATTTATTTGTGACTCTAGAGGAGTCTGTAATTATAGAATCAAGATTAGTGAGGTCATCTCCTTTACTTTAAAACTGTTTTGATTGGAAGTTATTAGCCAAGCTAAAAAGAAGAGGCATTTTATATTTTCTTTCCTTGGGATACACACACACACACACACACACACACACACCCCTCATGTGTGTGTCTGTGTGTGTGTGTTTGTGTGTGTATGATACAGTTCTGACTCCATGACATCTACTAAGGTGACACTGGATTGGAAAGTTCTCCTTTAAGAAGAAGTAAAAGCTGAGCCATAGAATAAATTAAGCCATAAAATAAAAATCCTCACTCAAATGTCTCTACTATGGTTAAAGAAACCTCTTCTAACATTAAGTTCACATTACAGAAATACTTAAATGTGGCTTTTTGCCTTCCATTTTCCCATTCCTCCACACTAACTATAGAAATTGAACTGAGCATCATATTGGTGGTGACCAGAAAAACAAATGCTTCTCTCTTTTCCCTAATCAGTGGGAGAATTGACCTTTGCTTATTTTTTTTAAACAATTTTTTTAATTTTATTTATTCATTCATAGAGACATACAGAGAGAGAGAGAGAGGCAGAAACACAGGCAGAGGGAGAAGCAGGCTCCATGCAGGGAGGCCGACGTGGGACACGAACCCAGGTGCCCAGGAGCACACTGCGTGCTGTAGGCGGCGCTAAACCGCTGTACCACTGGGGCTGCCCTTGACCTTTGTTTAAAATAATAACTGTGACCATGCTAGAAAACCAAGGGAAACCAAGCAAAATCAGATTTAATTTTCAATAATTGCAAAAGAAATCTAGGCAAAGAAACAGAAAGCCCCCAAAGCCCAATATAATCTAAGTTCCAAGAATCAAGTGGCAAGTTGCTGGATCTGGTTTGGCAAGGTCCTGGTGAGTTTCAATGCACTGCACATATTTTTATTTCATCTTTCACTGAGCATCCTTGAAGAGAACTCCACTGGCTTCCCAGAGGACATGCTGCCTCTTGACTCCTCAGAGCTCTTGCCATGGAAATTAGTCAAACTCGAAAGGCCCTGAGTGTGCTCTGGCAAAGAAACAAAACACACTCTGAAGGACTTACTATTTGCAACACTCAAATTCCAAATCACACTTGTGAGTGCACACATGCTCTCATGCATACACACAAACATTTCAAAGTGTGATAACCTATCTTGTAGCTAGGCCCCCAATGCAGCTTGATCTGCCTCAAGCTAGCCTGACACATTTGAAGTGGAAAATACATAAAATAAATACAATGAACTGGGTATTAGATTGGCACAAATACCTGTCTTCAAGGAAGAAAAGCCTGAGAGGAAGTAAAGTAAACAGAGCCAGTAACTTTGGCAGGAATGGGTAATGGAGAAGCCCTTTGTGGAGTGGCAGCTATGGAAACTCCCAGTGTACCAGGTGGTTGGATTGAGTGAGGCTTGGCCACTGAAAATATTGTGGGTTAGGTGATATTTTTCCTGACGTGCTACAATCATTTTCAGAACTGGGATGTCCCAGGACAACCACATGGCAGCAAGGTGATTGGAATCTGTTGAACAAAGTACTGTCTGCTCCTTCCCTTATTTATAATTTTTCATCCTGGTCTTGGAGCCAGGGGAAAGTTCAAGAAGCCTCATGTATGGGCAGATGTGAATAACATAGGACACTGAACTTTAACTTGAGTGAGTTTAATCAGTTTTGCTTTAAAAAATATATACAATTAAATAAAAAATTCAAATGATTTAGTCACTTTTTCTTTTGCCCTGTAACAGTCAGTCCTATTAGGTTGAGCCATGTTCTCTCCTATTACTTTCTGTTTGTCCTTCCCAAGTACCTAGAGACAGACATTGTAATGGTAGCTCAGGTCCTTGTCTTCTTTCCAGTCTGATCGTTGGAATGTTAATTTTTACATTGGACTACAAAGAGGTAATATTGTGCTGTCATATGCTGGTGCTTACTTACCCTAAGGAACTTTTTCCAAAAGCTCAGCTCAGTTTTTGCAAGGATCTTGCAAGTGAGGTCCCAGTTCAGTCCCTATTATCTGCTCAGGGCTACTAATAAGTTAACAGTTGTTTTTTTCTGTCCTTCTTTTGAGTTACCTCAGGCAATACAATTGAGAAGCTGATGAATTACTTGTGAGCCTGTTTTAGGTATCTCAGGAAAATTCAGAGACATTTAAATTCTCTAGTACATTTTGCTTAAATTGTGAGGGCTACATTGTGCATACAAAAAACCATTTTGATGCCTTGGGAAACCTGCATGGCCTTTTCTTTCAAATGCCATGCTTGAACCACAAATGGGGTGAGTATCCATTCTCTGTGGTCACATAACACACCGGAAAAAGCCTCTGTGCACTTGCTGCATTTTGTACAATGGATACCTTTCTGAGCTGATCTCTCTTGATAGTCTGAAAGCTCTTTGAGGGTGAGATTCATGCGTGTGATGAATGGGTCTGATTCATCAGTGTACCCCCTTTTTTGGTGTCTTGTACATCATAGGCCCTTAAAAAATGTTTAACAGAAAGGAAATGGGGAGGCAGAGGGTAGAGGTATAACTACATTTCCCTCCATTTGTTTTGAAGTAGGTTTTACTTAAAAGGTAAAATTGCATTTTGACTACAAATACTGAGGTTTTTGCGAGACTGTTTGTCTTAGATTTGCTCATTCTCCTCTCCTTGGTTTATATGCTGAATTTGTTGATCAAAAAAATTTCTCTGGTGAGACAATTTGTTTTACAATAATTTTTAGTCATGAAAATGAAATTCTAGAACTTGCTATATAAATTTGCAAAGGATTTTACTTAGAAGCACCTCTACTGTGGACCTTTGGTGGTTGCTACCATCTTTGGAAGCCAAGTATGCTTATTTATATTCAGTTTTAGATATTTTCCAATTTCTATTATTTTTTTGTAATGACTGATGAACTAGTCAGAATTTTAAAAATTCTATCAATGATTTTTTGTTTAAACTATCTTTTGTTATTGGTATCACTGTTGCTATTGCTGTCAGAGAATATCATCCATGTGATATGGATTCTTTTTTTATTTTTTTATTTTTTATTTTTTGGATTCTTTTTAAAATAGAACTAAATTAGTAGGTTTTTATGATAGAAAACTTTAAAAATAAAACTTTTTCTTAAGAGAACTTTTAGGTTCATAGCAAAATTGAATAGCAGGTACAGAGATTTCCAATATACCCCTGCCCCCACATACATAACCTCCCCGTCATCAACATCCCCCAACACAGAGGCCCATTCCTTACAGCTGATGAACCTACATTAACACATCATTATCACCCAAAGTCCATAGTTTACTTTAGAGTTCACACTTGATGTTGTACCTTCCATAGGCTTGGACAAATGTGAAATGACATATATCCACCATTATAGAATCACACCAGATAGGTTTACTGTCCTAAAAATCCTCTGTTCTCCACCTATTCATCCTTTTCTCGCTGCTGATCCCTGTCGACCACTAATCTTTTTACTGTCTCCATAATTTTACTTTTTTTGGAATGTCATATAATTGGAATCACATGATTGCAGTCTGTCCTGGCTAGCTTCTTTCACTTAGTAATGTGAATTTAAGTTTCCTCCATGTCTTTTTATGGCTTGACAGCCCATTTATTTTTAACTCCTGAATAATATTCCATTTTCTGAATGTACCACAGTTTGTTTACCCATTCACCTACTGAAGAACATATTGGTTGCCTCTAAGTTTTAGCAATTATAACTAAAGCTACTGTAAACATCTGTGTGCATGTTTTTCACATAGACATAAGTTTTCAACTCCTTTGGGTAAATACCAAGGAATTTGATTGCTGGAATGTATGGTAAGAGAGCATCTAGCTCTGTAAGAAACTGTAAAACTGTCTTCCAAAGTGGCTGTCCTATCAGTGATGAATAAGAGTTCCTGTTGCTACATATCTTTGCCAGCATTGGGATGTTGTCAGTGTTTAGGATTTTGATCATTCTGTTGGATGTGATATCTATCAGTCATATCTCATTGTTGTTTTCATTTGCAGTTCCCTAATGACTTACCATGTCGAACTTTTTTTCATATGCTTATTTGCCATCTGTATATCTTCTTTGCTGAGTGTTCAGGCTTTGAGCTCATTTTTTCAGTCAGGATGTTTGTTTTATCATTGTTGAATTCTAAGACTTGTTTGTATATTTTGGATAGCAGTCCTTTCTTAGATATGTCTTTTGCAAATATTTTCTCCAAGTCTGTGGCTTGTCTTCTCATTCTCTTGACATTGTCTTTTGTAGAGCAAAAGTTTTTAATTTTAATGAAGTCCAGCTTATCAATTATTTCTTTCATGGATCATGACTTTGATATTGAATCTAAAAAGTTATCACCAGATCTAAGGCCATTTATATTTTCTCCTATGCTATCTTCTAGGAGTTTTATAGTTTTGCACTTTACATGTCAATTTATGATCTAATTAGGCTTAATTTTTGTGAATGGTATAAGATTTGTGTCTGAATACTTTTTTTTTTTTTTTGGCATGTGGATGTTCAAATGTTTTAGAACCATTTGTAGAAAAGACTATCTTTTCTCTATTGTCTTTGCTCCTTTATCAAAGACCAGTTGACTATATTCATGTGAGGCTATTTCTGGGCTCTCTGTTCTGTTCCATCACCTATTTGTCTATTGTTTTGCAAATACTAAACTATCTTGATTACTGTATATAGTAAGTTTTGAAGTCAGGTAGTGTTAGTTTTCCAACTTCATTCTTCTCCTTCAATATTGTATTGGCTCTTCTTGGTCTTTTATCTCTCATGTAAATTTTATCTATTTTTTAAAAGATTTTATTTATTTATTTGATGAGAGTGTACAAGCAGGGGGAGCAGGAGGGAAAGGGAGAAGGAGAAGCAGGCTCTCCACTGAGCAAGCTCTTCCTGATGTGGGGCTCAATCCCAGGACCCTGGGATCATGACCTGAACCAAAGACAGATGCTTAATGGACTGAGCCACCTAGGCATCCCTCATGTAAACTTTAGAATCAAAGAAATATATCATAGGGGAAATTCAAATTAAAACAATAGTTGATCTATAGATTCAGTGCAATTCCAGTCAAATGCCCAACAAAATATTTTGTGGATATTGACAAACGGATTTTAGGGTTAAAAGATGGTCCACATCATATGGCATCAGGGAAATGAATTCTTTTTTGTTTGTTGATATTTTCTTTTTGATCTTTAACACAGGCAATCTTTAAAAATGCTCCAGATATGCCTTAAAAAATATGTGTCCACTAATTGTTGGATATAAGGTTGTATATATTTCTGTCAGTTTCAGATTTTTAATTTGGTGTTCAAATCTTCTCCAACTGTTTCTTGAATGACTTATCTAGATATACCTGGGAGATCTTTTTAAAAACTTAATCTGATGGTAGATTTGACTATTGCTACATACAGTCAGGAAATTTATGCTTTATGTATTTTGAGGCTCCATTGTTTAATATATAAATATCTAGGATTGAGTTCTATCAGGTGAATTTTTCTTTTATTTTTAGGAAATGTACTGCTTTAACCATAAGATTTGGTTTTACCTTGAGGTGCCTGGGAGGCTGTCAGTTAAGCATCTCGCTCTTGATTTTCACTCAGGTCATGATCTCAGAGTCATATGATAGAGCGCATTGGGCTCTGCACTGGGTGTGGAGCCTGCTTAAGATTCTCTCTCTCCCTCTCTCCCTGCCCCTCCTGCCCATAGCCCTTTCATGCTTGCTGCTCGATCTCTCCAAAGGAAAAAAAAAAAAAAAAAAGAAAAAGAATTGGTTTTATTTTAATGTTTATTCTGTTTTGTATTAATATTGCCTGGAAGCTTTGTTTTGGTTAGTTTTACTTTTTATTACTTTAAATAATATTTTTTTCATTGCATTTTGATATTTCTTTTGTAAATGGACCTGGATTTTGATTTTTGTCTTATTTAATATTAATCTGAACATCCCTATCTTTCAACAAAGAAGTTTAGTTCATTTATATTAAGTGTGATTACTAATTTAGGGGGACTAATTTATAAAGTATTCTTTTATGGTTTTTTTTAAGATTTATTTATTTATTCATGAGAGACATAGAAAGAGGCAAAGACATAGGCAGGGAAGAAGAAAGCTCCCTGGGGAGAGCCCCATTAGGGACTCAAGGCTAGGACACTGGGATCATGCCCTGAGCTGAAGTCAGACACTCAACCACGGGGCCATCCAGACATCCATTTGTGGTTTATTTTTACCATGCTTTTCATTACTTCCTTCTTCTCTTTTCTCCTTTTAATTCATTGAATTTTTATTGTTGCTTTTATTTCTATTTATCTTATAATATGGAATGTATGCATTTAATGCCTATTCTTGCAATTAACCTTAAATTTTTACCAAGCATAGTTGATTTAATAATATCAAGAAGCAGGGATGCCTTTGTGGCTCACTGGTTGAGTGTCTGCCTTCAGCCCAGGGTGTAATCCCATGATGCTGTGATCCTGGGGGTTCCAGGGTTCCAGGATCAAGTCCTGCATCAGGCTTCCTGCAGGGAGTCTGCCTTTCCATCTGCTTATGTCTCTCCCTATCTCTGTGTCTCTCATGAATAAATAAATTAAATTTTTAAAAAATAATATTGAGAAACAATGAATATTTCTATTTTCCAATTGAACAAAAGATTCTTAGAATATTTTTTTTAAAGATCGTATTTATTTATTCATGAGGGACACACAGAGAGAGAGAGAGAGAGAGAGAGAGAGAGAGGCACAGACACAGGCAGAGGGAGAAGCAGGCTCCATGCAGGGAGCCTGACATGGGACTCAATCCTGGGTCTCCAGGATCACACCCTGGGCTGAAGGTGGCACTAAACCGCTGAGCCACCCGGGCTGCCCGGTTCTTAGAATATTTTGATTCTAATCAACTGCATATGTTATTGTCATTCAATATTTTACTTTCACTTTGCTTATACTTTCAATGTACTTGATTAATATTATAATTTTATTCATTTGAAAACTGTGATTTTTGCTTTCCATTGAATTCTAATAGACATGGACCAGGCATGGACAACTCTACTGCTCTTCTCCCAGGTGCTGGGACCAGGTGGCCACCATCACAGTCTCTGCTCCACCCCACAGACACAATCCTCTTCTATTCTCCCCCTAGAACACCTATACCCTAGTTCTCCTGTCCCGGGCCCCTCTGCCAAGTTCATCCGCAGCTTCTTGCCCAGGATCATGGGAGTCGGTAGCCGCCTCTCCCCCAATGGAGTCTTTGCTTCTCCTGTAGTAGTGAGCTTGTGCTGTCCCTAGGCTGCGGGGCATGGCCTGGCTCCCAGATGCCCACAGAACCTTGGCGTGACCTACCGCCTCTGCTTCTACACTGGAGCCAGCTATCTCTCCTACACCTGCCACTCAATAAACAGTGTCTGTGCCCCTCAAAAAAATAGTTGGTTATTTTCACCAACTATTTGAATGTATTTCAATGTCTTTTAGCTTCTATGACTCAATTTTTTTCTTGACTTTTTTAATGGGTTATCTTTTTCCTTCCTGTGTTAGCTTGTGCAGTTTGCTTCTAGAAGTTCTACTTTCCTGTTATTTAGGTCTACCTATTTTTAAATCATTTTTTACCCTAATTCATCATCATGATTTCTTTTTGTCTTATGCTTATTTTAGACAGACCTTTATTATTATTTTTCTTTCAAGTTATTTTTTTACTTGCAGTACCATTTCTCACTTATTTACATCTTCTGATGTTCCCTTGTAGTGGTTTGTTCCCTTGATTTTTTGACATGGGATTTTGTTTGTTTTGTTTTCTTGGAAGATTCCATGTATCTTGGGTTGAATATATTTTTTCTATGCCGCAATGGTACTTTTTTTTTTTTTTTTTTTGCCAGGATCCTAAGGGCTTTAATTTCTCAGCTTCAGACCCTCACAACATAGGGATAATGTAAATCTAGCCCTCAACATTTGCACAGATACAAGGTAATAATTTTAATTTTTATAAACAACTTTTTTTTTCCTTCCAAGAGACATAATCCTAGAAGCAATCCTCTACACTATGTCAAGTAGCAAGTAAGAGTTTTTCCAGTCCACTTCACTAACTAGGTGGGACTTTAAAGATCTTGACTTTATGAAAGGTCTTCATCTAAGCTTCTCTCCTGATACTACCTGGCTTGTTCCTAAATTGGCATTAAAAATAGTCCCACAAATCCTAGGATCATATCTGGCTTTAAAATGTATGGAAGTGGCTGTGTTTTGGTGAGATTGCTGCCCTAACTTTTAGTTCTCCCTTCATTCTTAAATCTGGAGGAGTTAGCTTTTCTTTTCTAGTTTGACTATGTATTCAAACATAATTTTAGAATCTTTAATCTAACATGTTAAATATTATTGCATCCATGGGTTACCATTAGAGATGAATGCCTGTTAACTCAATCTGTTATAATGCCAACACTGGAATTAAAATGTTCTTTAAAGAAAATAAAACTTATTATGTAAAAATATTTTACTAAAAATATGTTAAGAGGGCAGCCTGGGTGGCTCAGCGGTTTACCGCCGTCTTCGGCCCAGGGTGTGATCCTGGAGACCCAGAATCGAGTCCCGTGTGGGGCTCCCTGCGTGGAGCCTGCTTCTCCCTCTGCCTGTGTCTCTGCCCCTCTCTCTGTCTCTCTGTGGCTTATGAATAAATAAATAAAATCTTAAAAAAATATGTTAAGAAGTGAGACTCCAAAGATTTATTTTTTGATTCCACTTTTTTGTTTTCTTTTTATCAGCAATTTGTCTTGCTTTGAGTACTTGCTCAAATTGTTTGCTTTTGTCCATTTATACAATTACTTCCCTCAAATTAACCTGGAAGACAAAAAATATTTGCTGTCTTTGTAGGTACAAAGGGCCTAATTGAGAGGAATTTGCTGTTACTCTATATTCCATCCAGGGAAAACAGAAGAATATGCAATGCTTTTTATTTTGTTTTATTTTTGCTTTTTTTTTTTTTTTTGGTTTTGCTTTTTAATTGGTGTTTAAAATCCTTGGCAACATTTATCTACAAGATCATTCAAAGAATCTATTTTTTAACTTAGGCCAGGGATCCTAAATACATGCCTCAACTCAGATTTGTGTTGGTTTTTATGCCACTGTAATTCCATGCCTAGCGCAGTCCTGCCACATGGTAAATACTCAAGTCATATATCTTAAATAAATTCCATGGTAGGACCAGATGAATGTGCCCACAGTAGCTCTCCAGGTGCAATAGCAAATATGGATATATAAACTAGTTAGTACCAGAGAAGTACTACTGAATAACTGTCCCTACAACTCAGTGGTTTAAATTCTTACAATGTTGTTTGGCTTCTATAGGCTAGGTTCAGCTGGGCTCATTCATGTCTATGTGTAGAACATTGAAAATCTAGTCTGGGTTCACTTGTCACAGCTTGTCTGTGCTCCAAGTGTGTCTCTTGGATCTATTAGGATCAGTGGGCTAATCTAGACATGTTCTTTTGAGATAAGTGGCAGAGGCAGGGAGAGCAGACCAACTGCTCAAGAGTATTTCAAGCCTCTATTTGCCTCATACCCTTTAATATCACATTGGCCAAAACAAGAAACAAGGTCAGGCCCAGGACTAATGAAATGAGAAGGATATGTCTCCTATGGAAGTAAGGGGAAGGGAATTTTTCTGAACAGCAATCCAATCTATTTCATGTGGTAGAGATTCAAAGCTTCTCCAAAGTAATTTCCTATTTAAAGGGTTCCTACTTTTGGAGGCATTTATCCGCTATTATAGGAAGTATGAAACTCTCCTTTTAAAAATCTATAGTCCCTTTCCAACTAGGGCCCGGCAGAATGGCTCCCACAAAGAAGGGTGGGGAGAAGAAGAAGGGCTGTTCCGCCATTAACAAGGTAGTGACCAGAGAATACACCATCAACATTCACAAACGTATCCATGGAGTGGGTTTTAAGAAGTGTGCCCCTCCGGCACTCAAAGAGATCTGGAAATCTGCCATGAAGAAGATGGGAACTTCAGATGTGCGCATTGACACCAGGCTGTCTGGGCCAAAGGAATAAGCAGTGTTCCATACCATATCCCTGTGCGGTTGTCCAGAAAACGTAACAAGGATGAAGATTCACCAAACAAGCTCTACACACTGGTTACCTACGCACCTGTCACCACTTTCAAAAATCTACAGACTGTTAATGTGGATGAGAACTAATCGCTGATTGTCAAATAAAGGTATAAAACTGCAAACAAACAAACACAAAACTATAGTCTTCTCTTATTATTATGAATGGTTACTCTTTTTTGAGTGCCTACCTTGTGTACGTGATTGATATACAGTATTAAAGTCAATTATTACAACAGCCCAACAAAATAACTATTTTATTCATCTTTACTTTCCAATTAAAATAGTGACTCAGACTAAGTACCTGGCTGTAAGTCAAATGGCTAGTAAGTGGTAGGGTATGTCTCCAAATTCAATTCTTTCTGAATCCAAAGTTCATGCCTTATGAATTCTCTATGCAACCTAACAGCCTGGCTGATCCACCCTTGAAATAATCCATGCTATCTTTTCACCAATACAATTCTAAAGCTGCTTCTCAGGGAAGAGTTTTGAGATCTGATTGGAAAAACAAAACAAAACAAAACAAAACAAAACAAAAAACACCTGATATGAAGACAATTTGTTTTTTAGAGGGCTGTGTTTTCTTTAACAAGAGAGGGATTAAAAAGGTACAGAATCTCTGTTTGATAAATGAGATAAATTGGTTAGAATTGAATTAACTACTTACCTTTCCTATAGCATTTTCAAAGTAATATCAGTTTATTGCCACTATCACCTTTATATTATTTTAGCAATATTGTCATCTTATTGAATATTTGTACTTCTGTTTATATGTTCTCCTAAAAACCTAGCTTAACAGTTTTCAAATGTAATCTATTTTTAGTTCAGGATGTCCTGGAACCTTAGAGCTTCAAATGTTTTCAGAAGTCAAAAATATATTTAAAAAAATTTTAAGTAATTTTCTGAGCACTAAATTATAACATATTCTCTGTGTTCTCAGTGTGTACCTTGTTGGAAATACCCTCGGTAAGCAAATGTCATCTGACAGTTTTACAACTCCAGCAAAAATAAATGCAGAATTGCCGATTTATCACTGGGTCTGATACACACATGCACACACATATTACTATTTACATCTTCAAAATTGTAGAAACTTTAACAAGTTAATTGCTGATGCTTGAATTGATGATGAAGTGTGAGTAGAAATACATGAGTTGGTGACTGATGGCAGTGTGAGTATAGAGCAGACATTTAGCTATTTTGGCGTGGCTACCAGCTTTGCCTGTAATTATCTCTATAATCTTAGTAAAACCATGTTATCCCCTCCCGCACAGTGAACCCTCAATTCTCAGCTTCTCCCATAACCAGACTACCTGTTGCTTATTTTGGACTTGCTACTTCCTCCTAACATTACATCTGACAAAAAAAAAAAATCACATTGATAGTTTATCTTTTCTTTTTCTTCTAGAAAGAAGGAACTAGACTGATGGGGCAATATTCTACTGTGCTTTTTCAAAGAGCTGTGTGAACTGGAGAGTTGTAGTGTCAGACATGAAGAGTTTATTGATTTCAAGTGTAAGTTTGTGAGAACACTCGAAGAAGATGAAATATCCCTAACTTCTGTGAGTCCTACAGTACAATAGCCATCCTCCCTTCTTTCTTGCTAGCAGAATTCTAGTTTTACTTGTGCAGCCATATTGATAATCCCAGGCTGTTGTCTTGTTCAGATCACTGCTCTTTGTGTATAAGATTCTTGGAACTCAAATAGTTCTCCTTCTACTACAAGTGCGAAGCCATTAGTGATGTTGACACTGATGCAGCTCCCTCACCTCATTGAGCTTTTGAGCCAGTTTTGGTACCACTCTAGACTGACTGCTATGTGAGACAATTAAACAGCTTTCATTATTTTAGCCTCCATTAGTTGGGCTTTCTGATATTTGTGGCCAAATGCATCTTTAACACAATGTATGTGGCAAATCCTAATTTTATCATTGAAGTTTATGTGCACTTTTTTTTTGCCTTCTGAATGCATTTTTAGACTCTTTGTTTAAAAACTTTCTAATTTGTTTGCGTATAAATCTGGGCATTGAGAAAAATTGATGAGCATGTCTGACTTCTCAATTTGGTACTTGGTAGAGTGAAATGTGCCATCATTGTACCAGAGCCTTTTTTAATCAAATAGCATAATCATATTGAGTTTCTGGAATGCATTGAGGACCTTGAATGAAATTATTTGGCTCTGAATAAATTGAAAAAAGATTTAAATCTCAGAGATTAATTTTTTCTCAAATCTTTCTATTATTAAAAAAATATTTTAAGTATAAAAATGTGTTGAAATGCACAGAAAATGCTCCAGAGCCAGGATTCCAATCAACTTATGGTGTGGGGAGGATATAGTCCATACCAGTTTGCCTTTGAGGTAGTATGTCTGGTCAGTGAGGTCTATGTGGACCAAATACCTCCCTCCAAGAAACTTGATCATAGGGTTGAGCCATTGCGTTTCTCTGACAACTATCTCTTTCAATTGGCTCAAATTGCCCATCACCAGGTTAGGTTTTGCTGAAGAAGACTAGACTTGAAAACAATGAGAACTAGAATGACTTTTTTGTAATCTGCACTGAACTATACTTCTAGCTACCAGGATCCCTCGGCCTATGTAATTAGTATTTAAAAAACCCTGGCTTCAGTGGGATTCAGGGTCATGTCTAAGATTATCTGTATCATCCTGTGCCACATGTTTCCTAGCATGTTGTATTTTATGACAGTTATCAGTTTCTTTCTCCAGGCAAGTTATCATAATCATGCTTACCCTACCATAAACTGCTTCTGCATCAATCAAGAAGCATCAAGTACAGGGTATAGCATCTTCTTTGAAGATTTTGTCACATTTCCTGCATCTTGCATATCTGAAGGATCTTGAATTTTGAACACAGCATTTATATTAATTTCTCCAACCAATTAGGTTTTAAAATTATACAGTTTTGCAGATGCTTATATTTGAGGGTTTAAAAAATTGATTGTCAGATCTTTCTTTTTTAAGTTGTGACTGCATAGCCTACCAATATTAGGCATGAAAGGACTTCCTAAAGGAAGCTTTCTGGCAGTTGTTGCCTTTACAAAGGAATCAACATCAGAGGCCCAGTGCCAAGGTGATTACAGAAAACCACTTTCCTTCATTCACTGGAGCCCTCTTGTGTCTAATTTTCTCCACAGAAAACATCTATTCCCCTCCATCCACCTGCCCAACCATGCCCATCCCTCATTTCCAAGGCACCTGTCATTACCACTTTATTCAGCAAAAGAGCTCTCTCCTTCCTCAGCCTCTGTGGCACTTAGCAGCTCTTTCCTGGGGGTGCCTCTTACTCTCCACCTTATGCTAGAGAGATCTTTAAGAACAAGCCTTGTTTACTTCATAGCTTGGTTCCCTTAAGAGACTTTTCCCAGTTCTCCCATTTCATCTCTTCTTGGTCCCTAACGTAGTAGTATTGCCTTAGTGGACACTTACTAAGTAAATATGAATAAATGCAAGAATAAATAATCATCTCTGAGCAGAAAGCAGGGAGACTAGTTAATCAGCCTTGAGGAATCGGTGGGATTTGGGTGGGAGAGATGGAGATGGGACATTTCAGAACTGATGGAGGTGCAAAGTGCAGGAATCTCCATCTTTCATGTGGGTCAAGTACTTGGGAGGGAATTTGTAAAGTGCATCTGAGGAAATGGTACGTGATGAGACTCAGAATCCCATGGATAAAACTGGAAGGAAAGTGTTCTATATTCGTTGGGAAAGATGGGTGTCAGATTGCAAGGGTTTGGAGTGGAGACTGAAGTGTTTGGATTTTGTAGTCAGGATCAAATCTTGCAGTTTTTTCATTTGAGAAACTTGATCCTTGGAGGTGGGGAAAAGATGGAAGACCTGTCTCTTGGGATATTGCTTCTTTATGAAGTAATGAGGATTGAGCCATTTTGGTTTGTTGGAAGTAAAAGGAAAGGGAAATGTGGCAATGATCATGCAGCAGGAATAGGAATTGGTAGTATGTGATTGCTTAGGCAAGGAGAAGAGGATGGAGAAGCTGAAGTAAGGGTGATAGTGCTATTAGGACAAATAGCAAATTTGCCAACAGATACATGTTCAGTGGAAGATGATGATTTCTGTTTCCAGGGTTGATTTTGAAGCCATCTTTGTGGAAATCAAGAAAAGTGGTGATGATCTTGAGAGAGAAATCTATATTTGAATTGTAGTTTTGAAAATCTTTTATCCTGATATCACAATTGAATTGCACACAGCTAAATGCTCTCTGTGCATACACTGGGTTCTCAGGGTGGGTGTGCCTGAGAATGGAATGTGAATTGGAGGTGTAAAGTGGGAGCAACGATGTCATTTGTGATTGCTCCTGGACTTTGTCCAAGCTTCTCCGCATGTCTTTACCCCCTTTATATGCTGGGGTGCCAAACTTGGACTTATCCATCTTTATAAAGTCCAAAAAGAATAAAGAGATTTAAAAAATAATTTTTATTTCCACTTTAGAGATGGGATTAACAAGGCTACTAACATTTCCTTGAGCCATAGCCTCCCGATTCAAGTTTTCCACAAATGAGGAAGTTGTATTACTTTGAAATTATATTATTATAAAGCTCTCCTTTTAAGAACAAATTCTCTTTTGCCACTTTGGGGGTCTCCAGGAAAATATTCTTCAGGCATTTATATAAGGTATAGTTCTCTTAAACAATTGTTTCAGCAGAAATTTTGGGACTGTTGTAAGTTGTGCCTTTGGTGCATACAGCTATTTTTGATGTACTTTTTAAAAAAAAATATTGTGATTATAAATGAAATAGTAGAGATGCCTGGGTGGCCTGTTGAGCATCTGCCTTCGGCTCAGGGTGATCCTGGAGTCCTGGGATCAAGTCCCACATCAGGCTCCCTGCACGGAGCCAGTTTCTCCCTCTGCCTATGTCTCTGCCTCTCTCTCTGTCTGTCTCTCACGAATAAATAAATAAAATCTTGGGATCCCTGGGTGGCGCAGCGGTTTGGCGCCTGTCTTTGGCCCAGGGCGCGGTCCTGGAGACCCCGGATCGAGTCCCACGTCGGGCTCCCAGTGCATGGAGCCTGCTTCTCCCTCTGCCTGTGTCTCTGCCTCTCTCTCTCTCTGTAACTATCATAAATAAAAAAAAATTTAAAAAAAAATTTAAAATCTTAAGCAAAAAAATAAAAAAATAAATGAAATAATATATGAAATGTACTAGCAAAAGAATGTGGATTGAGAATTAATGCTTGAAGTTTGAACACATGTTCTTTTATGAGCAATTCAGGGAAGGCTTAGTGATTTCAGCTTCTCAACATTGAAGAACTCATTAAGAAGAAAATGAGATATTGGAGCACCTGGGTGGCACAGTTCGTTGAGCAACTGACTCTTGATTTCAGCTCAGGTCATGATCTCAGGGTCGTGGGATTGAGCCCCCCATCAGGTTCAATGCTGACTATGGAGCCTGCTTGGGATTCTCTCTCCCTCCCCCACTCACACACATATGCTTGCCCCTCCCCCATTCTCTCTCTTTAAAATAAAAAAAAAGAAAGAAAATCAAATATTGATCCATATTATACCAATTAACTTATAACATAATAATCTTCCTGTTTTTATTTGTTGCTTCAAATAAAGTTCAAAAATTTCCTTCTTATATTTTTCTCTGGGAAATGTCCTGAGAGATAAGAATTAATAGTTTTCTCGTATTACTAAAATACACATAAAATTCACATTTATTTCCTTTAATAATGTGAAGATTTTTATTTGCTTTTTAACTTTCTACAAAGGATTTGAGATAGCTAGGTCAATTTCAGGGAATAAAGTTAACTGAAGTTTTCTTCCTCCCTCGCTCCCCTCTTCTTCCTCCCTACCTTGTTCTTTTCTTCCTTCCTTGTCTTCTTTCTTTTTTATTTTAAGGCTTGGGAGTGATTGGGGTGTCCATGTGAGGAAGGACCAGATTTTTAGGGAGTTGCTCACTTTGGGGAGGAGTGGAAAGTTTTTCATTCGAGAAACTTGGTCCTTGCTCTTTCAAGCAATGAGAACGTAATTGTGGGCACGCTTAAGAGCACCAGATGATATATTTTGATAAACAGTTTTCTGTAGAAAGCAGACAATACTTCTGCTCTTTTAACATTTTAGGTCAAGGCTGAGTGTGGTAAGAACATTGCCCTGAGAGTCAGGTGACAGGGAAGCTAGATCTGACCCAGGCCCTTAGAGGAAGATTCTCTTACTCTGTTTCTGGGTTTCTTCCTCGGAAATTTGAAGCCAAGCTGTTGAGTTCAATGATCTATGGTCCTTTTCACTTTTAGAAATTCTATGAAGATATGTTTCCAGAGACCTGGATCTTTTTAGTATGCTTCCTTTTCCATTAAAGCAGTAGCTGGGAGCCTACGTATGATTCAGAGGAAAGACCCTGGACATTTCCAGGTAAGATAAGGTTTGGAGTCAATTCTGAGAAATCTGCACAGGCAAAGCAGTTTGACCCATCTATCCCATGGTAAACATGGCTAAAATTTACGAGAAGGAGAAATTATTAGTTAGAAAGATCCTTCCAGATTTATTTGGTTATGTTCCACACTGTTTACAAACAGGATATTTTTTAAAATTATTTTTTGAACAAAACCCTAATGTTTAAAATCTAGATTTCTGTCTGGTGAAGACCACTGTCACAATCAGCAAGCTGCTTTCTTTTCTATCAGAGAAACGGCAAGCTGTCTTCTCTCAGTGTTTGCTATTCTCAAAGATCCAGCCACTGGAATTTTGAAGTGGGTCAAACCGCTTTTAACCTGGCTACTGTTACTCAATTTTATCAATTCCTCATTTTCTATTAGCAGAAAATCTGTTTCATGACTTCAATGTATAAAAGGTAGAAAGATCACAAAGCAGCCCTGAAGCAGATAAATATTGACCTAATCAAACAGACATGCTGCCGAGACTTGAAATGACTGGGGTTTTTGCCCTGGGACGAGGCCAGAAGAACGTTGAGGCTGTTCATGCCTAATTCACTTTATCTCTCACGTCTCCTTTTTTATTTTGTCTCCTTTTGTTTTTGTTTAGTAAACATCTGCTTTCTGTTAGATTGTTTTATCCTCTTAACCTTTATAAATGACAATTAAGTCCATCTAGTCTGTCAATAGCATGTCATTTATTTGTTGCTACAGCTGAGCCTGACCTTCATTGATTTTATGGGAGTAATTTGCTGGAAATGATTTTTTAATGTTAGATTTATTACTGGGGCACTTCATTGTCAGATAATTGAAGCAAATTGTGATTTTTTTTTTTCCAAACCCAATGCAAGAAGTACGGGAAAGGGATAATATTTTTTTTTCAAGGGTTATTTCCTATTGCCATAGAGATGTATGTTATACATGGTATTATACACTTTTCAAATTTGCATACATAGATCTTCTTTGAATGGTTCATACATTTTCTCTTTTTTTTAAATTTTTTTCTTAAGTATAGCTGAGCTAGCAATAGGAGCTGGTAATGAATTAGCATTCAAGTATGACGTGGCAAATTAGATATCCACATAAATTATCAAGTAACTACAATACCACCCCTTACATAATAGTTCTTGATATTTTGATTTAACTGCAGGTTCTATTATGAATAGGCTGATGTTATATAGTTAATCTTAACCTTTACATAAGTATTATCTTATTCCCCTAGTATTGGTGTTGACAAGTGTTTTATCATATTGTGTTTTTGGTTCTCCGAAAACTTTGTCCATTCAGATAATAATGAGCATTTCAACCCTAAATGAGGCTTTCTTGGTATTTGTATACTTATCCCATTGATGTAGGGACAGCTATACTATTGTTATACCTGTGCATTAGAGGAGATACTGAGCTATATATTTTATGTTTTGAAAAGTGGTTATGAGCATACCAGTCTTTCCTAGTTGTGTTTTTGTGTCCTGATGTTAACAGGGCCAGGCCAGCAAAGGTTTGCTAGCAGAGCCAAAGCCCTTATTATTCTGGAAATAGATTTTGGTTTGAAATAAAGGAAATGAACTTTCAAACTTAACTTTAAATATTAACATATGAAACATGCTGTTTTTCACACTCTGAATAATGATGCATTGTTGCACAGGAGGATTTCCAATATATCGGAACTAGTTAAAGGAAAGTGGAGCAGAACTTGGGCCTTATTCTTTAATGAGCATGTCCTTTTTTTACTCTCATGGGAGCAGAATCAAAGCAAGTCATTTTGTAACCAAAGGCAAAGAGAAAACTAGACCACAAGTCTCTGGAAATCTGTTCTAATTACAACAATTTCTCCACTCATTCACAATTGTTTTGAAGCAAAATTTTAAAAAGAGTAAAAAGTAGGATTTTATGTTTTTTACGTATTTTACATAGAGAAAAGATTTCTCTATATCCCTCCTGTCAGTTGAGAAACTAGAATGATGACTATGTGAATGGATATCGGTGATGTAATAGTTGCACCCGCCCATGTCACCAATGACTTCCTCTCCCCTCACATACTTTAAAGTGAACTCTACTAACAGCTTTAATGAAGAGCAGATAGATTATTAGCACATCACCAGGTTTTAAAAAAAATTCAAACTTGCTGCATCTGGAAAGGCAGTTTACAAACAGGCTTAGGAATAATTACTCCGAGGAGTATTCATTGAACAGTTTGGCAAAGGTAGAATTTACTTTCAAAACCAGAGTCGGGTGTAATAATCTGAGGAAGGAGAGGAAGCCAGCACCAGTGTCCTTCTCAACAAATTGGACTTTGAAATTCGATTTTAATGTAAGTAGAAATTATGGGACAAGACCCGTAAGGATTTGAGGGAGAAACTTCTTGCTTTTAAATTGTCATGCTTCTTTCTTGTCTCTGTTCCCGTCACTATTATTGATATAAAGAATCCATCAACATATTTTTATGGGTGATTAAGAAAGGCTGACCTTTCCTTTGCAGGTACAAATAGGTAGTTCTTCAGAGGCTGTAACTGAATGACAAGATAATTCTATCCATTTAATATTGAAGTGATGTTGATAGTATCATTCTTCTCGTGTTGGAAACAGGACAGCGCAGAGGCCTTTTCTGCCTCAGCCTGTTCTGCCCTGGGTGATGGATTTTCCCGCTGACTAATCGCTGTCACATTAACCCGCACTATTTCATCCTTCAGAGCTGTCAAGATAATGACGATAATCCAAGTGGCTCATTGTAGGTAAAGGAAATTATATGAGCAAAGTAATATCATAAAACAGTGTTTAAATATTTTAATTTCATTTGTCAGGGCTGCCCCAACACTTCATTACACATATAACCATCTCTCATCAGTGGAATTAGTGCATTATTCATTACTGTTAATTATTTTCACATAATGGCTGCCCTGATATATTTAACCTCCACATTATATCTCAGATAATGGGTCTGTAAAATTGAATTGTGTGAAGAGTGGAGTTCTAAAGCTCATTTGCAGAACATCAAAGAACAAAGAAGAGGAAAAGAATTCTAAATGGGACATTTTGCCCAGCTGGGGCCAAACATTTGTTTCTGTCTGATTTGCATACAGAAAATAGGTGGTGTAGAAGTGGCTTCATACTATATAGGCTGTCTGCTCCTATTATGGAACCAATTAGGATTTGTTAATATCGCACGCATCGGAAACAACTTGAGAATTATAGCATGGAAAAACGGTACAGTTAAGACCGTACTCTTACACAATATAGACAGAGTGGAATTTCCATTTGGGGACAGTATGTCATGGGCAGAGAGAGAGAGAGAAGGAAGGGATGCTAGTGAGTTCCAGATGAATTATCTACTTTTATGAATACCTTTAACAATGGACACTAAGTTTTTTAAAGTGGTATGAGCAAAGATGGACCATAAAAATCCATTTAGACTTTAGTCAGTTATTTCTACGGTGGCTAGTACAAAATTTATCACTTATATTTATGATAACACTTTCTCAGTCACTTAAAGGTTTAACATTCACACAAACAAAACATCCATTTAGAGTCCCCAGCACCCTGTGAATGGAAGCCATATTTTATAACAATTTTTAATTGTTCATGTTTGTGCATTATGATGCTTTTTTTTTTTTTTTTTTTTTGCATTATGATGCCTTTATGGAGCATCTGACAAACAGAATGATCTGATCAGCAATGTCAAACATATCTGTATGCGAGGGTATTTCTTTACATTTTCTCAGTGTGGGAAACTGGACCAAAAAAAAAAAAAAAAAAAAACCACAACTAAAATCTGTAGATCCTGAGGCAAAATCTCCTGATGGTGGAGCTTAGGCGACAGGTATATATTTTAAGAGCTCTGCAAATAATTCTGAGGGGCTTCCCATCATCAGAGCCTCCGCCTTAAGAGGTCAGAGGTTGTGTGTGGCTCATGGCAGGCTCATAGCCTACTTTTTGTAAATGTTTTGAAACTGTTTTTTTTTTTAATTTTTATTTATATTATGATAGTCACAGTCAAAGAGAGAGAAAGAGACAGAGAGAGAGAGAGGCAGAGACATAGGCAGAGGGAGAAGCAGGCTCCATGCACCGGGAGCCCAACGTGGGACTCGATCCCGTGGCTCCAGGATCGCGCCCTGGGCCAAAGGCAGGCGCCAAACCGCTGCGCCACCCAGGGATCCCTTGAAACTGGTTTTTGAATATGCACAGTGGGTTTTGCCTTGGTTGAGCTTCTGATGGCAGCAGCTAGAACTTCCTGGCTTCCTTCACTGTTATCACAGGGCGCAATGTAGAGAGTCATTCAATACACGCCTAGGAAGTTTACTCTGACCTTCCCACATTTTCACTGTTATAATTACACAGAAATTAATTTCTTCAATCTATAAATTTCCCATCTTCGGGATTTTTCTCTAGGCCAAGTCCTATGAGTGGGATTCACAGGGGTCTTGGTACATCTTGTCAAGTAGATTTCTTTTTTTTTCAAAGATTTTATTTATTTATTCATGAGAGACACAGACAGAGAGAGGCAGAGACACAGGCAGAGGGAGAAGCAGGCTCCATGCAGGGAGCCCCACGCGGGACTGGATCCTGAGTCTCCAGGATCACGCTCTGGGCTGAAGGCGGCGCTAAACCGCTGAGCCACCCGGGCTGCCCTGTCAAGTAGATTTCTAAGAGTTGCACGAATTAATAATACTACCACAACAATGTAAAAATATAAGTTTTATTGCAATCCTGGCAGAATTGGCTTTTAGCATTAAAGCATGGTTTTTCTTTGTTTAGAAAATGGTATCTCGCTATTTTAACATGCATTATTTTTCTTACTGTCCAAGTTGAGTACTTCCTGTTTTGCTTTATATTTCTCAGTTAGTTTAGTAATTGAATTAATTGAGTAACTTCTCAGTTAATTTAGTCTTTTTGGGCACCTGGATGGCTCAGCGGTTGAGCTTCTGCCTTCAGCCCACGGTGTGATCCTGGAGTCCCAGGATCGAGTCCCACATCAGGCTCCCTGCATGGAGCCTGCTTCTCTCTCTGCCTATGCCTCTGTCTTCTCTCTCTGTGTGGCTCTCATGAATAGATAAATAAAAAATCATTTAAAAAATTAATCTTTTTACCATTTACCTATTGAGTTCTTGGTATTTTTCTTACCAAACTGAGTAATCTTTTTATATAACAAATGTATCATATTTGATCTGTCTCATTTACTGTGACTTTTTTTTAGTGTATATAGTTTGCATTTGTCTTTTAGCCTTTTTTTTTACTTGTATAAAAGTTTTCATTTTTTAGTAGTCAAATGAGTTGATCTTGTTCTAGTGTTTTTTTTTTTTCCTTGCATCTTCAAGGCTTAGCACATTATTATAAATATCCCATTTTCCTTTAATTTTTTTTAATTTGAGTATAGTTGACACACAATGTTACATTAGTTTCAAGTGGAAACATAATGATTTGACAAATGTATATGTTATATTATGCTCACCACAAGTGTACTACCATCTGTCATCATGCAACACTGTTACAAGAACATGGACTATATTCCTTATGCTGTGCCTTTTATTCCCACAGTTATCTCATTTTAGAGATGGATTAGATCAAGTCCTGAGAATTTTGAAAATGTTATGAAGAAAGACTAACTATAGAGTTGGAAATAAAATCATGATAACTTAGCTCTCTGTCTGCCACACTATTCTTATAATTTAATAAATTAGGCAGGGACCCCTTCTGTATACTCATGAGAATAAACCCAGTCGGTGGGAAATAAACAGAAGACAAGTTCATCTCTGTCACTATCCCCTATACAAAGTCTGAGCTTTTGGACTGGACCTTGAGGTATTTCTTTTTTTTTTTTTCCTTTTCTTTTTTTTTTTTTTCTTTTCCTGTTTTTTTTTTTTCCCCTGCCTCAATCTACCCTTTTAATTCTATATATATCCCCCAATGCCTTATTCATTTACTTACCATTTCTTGAGCTTTTACAATGTGCCAGCAAGGTGTTGAAAATAAACAAAAGGATCTCACAGCGCATTCAGTTCCTTCTTCCTGGAATATTCCCATAGTTTCCCATTCCTAGAGCCTGCTTAATTTGCTCATTCTGTTTGGATATTCTTAGACCGGAGACATTGTTCCAAAGCACTACCTACTCTTTAAGGCTCTCATACAGATTCCACTTTCTTTAATGAGCCTTCTCTGTTCACTATATCCCTGTTGGAATGAATCACTCTGTTTCAAATATCCCCAAAGAATGATGTTTTTTATTTCTATTATGATATTTGATTTTTATGAGCTTCATAAAAGGGTTATTGATGTATGTCCCTGTCTCCTGCACTAGATTATGACACTTATGACAATAGCAGTTGGATCTTATTCAACTTTGTATGTCTCACTGTACATAGTAAGGCCTGTGCCCATGGTAGGAACTGAGTGAATATTTGTAGTTTTTAAAAAATTTTGTTTGTCTGATAGAAAGCTCAAAGGCCAATAATACCATCATATCCTTCAGTATAGAATCACAATCAACATGACTTTGCCATTCCCAAATTTGTATGTTCATTATGAAACTGTAGAAACTATGGCTTCCACACAGCTCAAATTTAGTATCCAGTGGGTGTTTGATAAGTATTCTTGATGGACAAACTGTAAGAGTGGCCTTACATCTGTGTAGAGAACTTGCAATAACATTTATTATCTACTCTGTCTTTCCTGTAATTCTGTTTTTTTTTAATTTAAAAAATGGCATAAAACACCATTTAACTAGTGCCAACCGATGCATTGTGCTTACTGAGCCAGTTCTATGATTGAAAATCTTACATTAATTCTGTGCAAAGTGTTAATTTACATAGCATCCTGTTCTTATCATTGGCTAAAAAGGCTTATTTCACAACTGCCAAGTGGCAAAAGGTTTTTGGCTCTTTCCATTAAGTATTAATAAAACATCCTGTAATACAGATTCCCTTCATTCTGGCTCATCTGGGAGTTGTTTGGAAGAGATCCATTTATTTCACTTAAAGTTTGTTACCTTCTTCCATTTCCGTGGCAAGTCCCAGGGCACCACCATGGCCTGGAAAGGTTGGTGTTCATTTGTTTAGAGACTTAAGAAAGATTAGTCTTTGCTATCAGTGTCAGAATGTGTCAAAAGCAGGGTCCCTCTTTTATTTTTCCTTGGCAACCCCAAGAATGAAGACAATCTGGTGTTTCTAATGAAAGTGACTTCTATAAACAAGTCGTCTCCCCCTGCTTGCCTGACAAAATACCAAGGCAATCCTAAGAAAAATTGGGAAGCTGAGAAAGTTCGGTTTTTGTTCTTGCCCAGCATTATTTTCTGAGCCTTCTTGGAAAACATCTCTTATTGTGGAACTTAACTTGTTCCTTCCCTCTCTGGCCATCTGCCCAGGCCTACCCTCTGGCTCTTTTTCTGGAGCCATCTCTCAGTCCTTGACTTTTCTCAGTTCCAGCTACCTTACTATGGAGGTAAATAAATAATGTATTCTGATCTCTTACCATGGCACTGTGCTAAGCACCTAATGTGTATTTTCTTATTTGTCCCCAAAGTAATCACATGGTAACAATCACAAAGTAACAAATCACAAAGTAACAATCTTTGTGAGTTTAAAAGATTTATCAAAGCTCACATAGCAAGTATGATAGATGGTTATTTCCACAGCTGTCTGCACCAATATCTCCCATTCTGCATGTTCTTTGAAGATGTGGCCTTGTAGGGCACCTGGGTAGGTCAGTGGTTAAGCATCTGCCTTTGGCTCAGGTTGTGATCCTGGAATTGAGTCCAGGATCAGGCTCAATCCTCAATCCTGGAATTGAGTCCCACATCAGGCTTCCTTCAGGGAGCCTGTTTCTCCCTCTGCCTATCTCTGCCTCTCTCTGTGTGTGTCTCTCATGAATAAATGAATAAAATCAGAAAGAAAGAAAGAAGAAAGAAGAGAGAAAGAAAAGAAAGAAAGAAAGAAAGAAAGAAAGAAAGAAAGAAAGAAGAAAGAAAGAAAGAAAGAAAGAAAGAAAGAAAGAAAGAAGAAAGAAAGAAAGAAAGAAAGAAAGAAAGAAAGAAAGAAAGAAAGAAAGAGAAAGAAAGAAAGAGAAAGAAAAAATAAATAGGGCTTTGTGACTTCTCCTGTTAAAAAATCAGACCTATATCTCTTCTCTTTGAATCTGGGCTACTTATGACTACTTCACCTGACAGAGTATGGTTGATGTTTCACTACTTGGCTTCAGCATCTGGGACAAAAAAGGAAATGTGACTTCTGCCTTGATCACTGGAATGCTTGTGCTTGGAGCCCTGAGATGCCATGTGAGAGGCCTGATAACCCTGAGGCTTCCATAATGTGAAGAAACTAAGCTACACAGAGAGGTTGTGTGTGGATGCTCTGGTTGGGAATTGGAGCTTTTGAGTCATTTCATGTCCAGTAACAGACTTGTGAATGAAACTGTTTCGAACCCTCCAGACCAGCTCATCTGCCAGCTGAGAATCACTGAGTGATCTACTGAGTGATCTTAGTCAATGCTACAGGGAGCAAAAGGATCACTGAGATGAGCACTTCCCAAAATTCCTGACCCACACAATCTGTGAGAAAATAAAATGGTTGGTGTTTTCAGTCCAAGTTTTGAAGTACTTTTTTTTTATTTTTATTTTTTGAAGTACTTTTAATATAACAAAAGTATTTGGAATAGCTAATAAATGGTAGACACGGTATGTGAGCTGCCCCTTCTGACTCCAGAGTTTTCTCACTTAAGCTCTAAGCTATAAGGATGAACTAACCCCCAGTAACATGTGATACACTTTCTATCAGTATTTGCATATAACAGGAACCTGTCTTAACCCCAAAGGCTGATTTTTAATGGTGAAATTTCTGGCACCATTAGAAATGTCAGTGAGGTTCCTCAAATCAAATCAAACTACTCATTACTCATTGCACACTTGAGAAACAGCCTTCATCACTGAATACTGAACATAATTTATTTTATTTTTATTTGCTGTCTTTTGGAAAATAAGTTCTCAACGTTTTTGGTGGAGTGCAACACACATACAGAATAATGCACAAAACATAAGTGTACGGTTTATAAACTGTCATAAAGTGAACTCCCCCATGTAATGACTATCCAAGGCAAGATCTAGAATATTGCTAGCCTCTAGAATCTTCCCTTGAGCCACCTTAAAATCCTTTTCCTCTTCCTCAGAGGTAGCCACTATCCTTATTTCTGAAGTCATAAAGTAGTGTAGGCTACTTTTGAACTTCTTGTAGATGCAGCCATACTTCATCACAATGTTTGTGAAATTGACCCATGTTGGCGAAGGTAAATAACTTTTCTTAGTGTCTATTCCATGAAATACACATGGAATGAATATATCATGATCCAGTCTTTGTTTATCCAGTCTACTAGATACTTAGGTTAGGAAAAAAAAAAAACACAACACAACACATTAGTTTTTTTCTTTTTTAAATTTTTACTCAAATTCCAGTTAGTTAATATTGTTTTTTTAAAGCTCTTTGTCAAGTTACACATATAGAAGGAACATAACATGTGAGAAATAACCACCAAATAAAATAAAACCTCCAACAGTTTATGTCCCAGAGGCAAATGAGAATAAAGTTACATGAGCACAGAGGGAGTCTTCACACATCAAGAGGACTTTAGATCTTGGAGGAAGGCTGAGATTTGGCCTGACCGGCTTACAGGGCTGGGGAGGATAGAGAGTATATATGGGGGGAAATGGGGCAGGCCTCCAAGAGGGAAATGGAGTAGTCAAGTCCTGCATCCAAAGGTAGATTTGCAGCTACTGTGAAGGTGGAAGATGGAATTCAATGGAAGAGATGGGGCAGGTCTTCAGCAGAGGCCTCAGGATGGGTGGTACTGCTGTTAGGTACTGCTAGTTCTGGGTGATGAGCAGTTTAGTGTAAGACCCATGGCAGAAATTGCAGATCTGGGCATTGACTACCAGCTCCAATACCATAAACAGGGAGATCTGGGGAAAGCTAGAAAGGATTCCAGAGTCTTTGTCAAGGTGGCTGCAAGCTCAGTGCAGCCCCCTAGAGGGCATCTGGAACTTCACGCAGGGAATACAAAGCAAACGTGTTGGGAGTTAAGGAATAACGGGGACCCTGGAATGACGGGGCTGCCTAAACTTCCTTCCCAGCTCCTTCCAGCATTCATTCTGATTGGTAGGTCCTCAGTGTGTACACCCTGTTAATGTTTTGATTATCATTCTTTTGGCTTCGGGCGAAGTACAGGTAACAATTATAACTATTGTTCTAAACTTATCCAAAATGTTCTTGTTGAGATTTCAAATTGAAGAACAGTAGAAATAAATCATTGCTTTTCCTTTGCCTTTGATTTTTACCTTTGGTGTTATTGAGTTTAAATGACAAGTGAAAAAAAAAGAAAGAAAGAAAGAAAGAAAGAAAGAAAGAAAGAAAGAAAGAAAGAAAGAAAGAAAGAAAGAAAGAAAGAAAGAAAGAAAGAAAACTTAACCGTGAGTCTGGTTAAGGTACCTGGGTCTGGTTTTACTTTACTTCTGCCATATTTAGCTTATGTGGCAGACAAAGAGCAAATTTAGCTCTTATTAGCTCTTTCTTAAAGGGTCATCAGGATGTGTGTGTTTGATGGAACTGCAGGTGGTGGGCCATCCCTTCAGTTTCGAACCCTGAGGACAAGGGGTCCTATCTCTTGGGGTTTACAATTGATCACTTCAGCTGCTGGTCCATTCACAAACATCAAAATTCACATTAGCCAAATAATGTGGATTTAAAGATATCTCAGGGGGGATTTGATTCCATTAAAACTTTGTAAGGCATCACAGTTCAACAGGATGAGCCAAGAGCTGAAATAACAGGACTATGGATTTAATTGCCTCTCTCCCATTAACTCACTGGGACACAAACTCTCTGTGGTCTAATCTTGCTTGACTCTTCAAATACAGATGGAAAATGTTGGCTTCCTTCATATGATACATATGATGACAATAGAAATAGAAACACTGGTCATTTTGTCCAAGAAAAATATAATGCAATATACAGCTCAAGTCAGATGCTAAGTATTCATGAAAAATAGTTGATCTGTAGTTAGGTTTCCAAAAGGTATGCTGAAACAGTTTATCCAAGTTGTATCAAACATATTTTAAAGTGTTCCAATCACTGAACTATCTGCTTTTAGATTTAAATTTCACCACAAAATAAATAGAACTAAAGATTCATTTCCGTAGTCATACTAACCACATTTCAAGTGCTCATCAGTCACATGTGCATAGTGGCTGCTGTATTAGACAGTATAGGTCTAGCCCAAATGTGTAAATCTTACATACATGCTGGCACAGAAATCCATAGGAGTTAAAAACTTCAACTATGCAAACATATAGGAAATATGCTATTCTTTTTAGATTATTTTTTCTCATTTGTTTAGTATTTATCCCTTAAGTATCAAAATTCTTTCTTATTCTATAGGCTTTTTATAATACACTTTACATATTTCCTGACTTACTAAATGAATAACACTGAACATAATCAAAATGCTTCTTGCTGAGCTAAGGTCATAATTATAAATGTCAATCATGGTATTGGTCTTGATATAGCACTCCCTTCAGGGGGTATTAGACCAAGAGTTGGTCACCTACAGCTGGAGCCAATGTGGCCCTTTATCTGCTCTGTAAATAAAGCCACATTGGAACATAGTCATGCCCATTCATTTGTGTATAGTGTGTGCTTGCCTTATGCTACAGTGGTAGAAATTGAGTAGTTGTGACAGATATCCTACACCTACAAAGCCTAGAATATTTTCTATTTGGCCTTTACAGAAAAAGTTTGTCAATTTACAGAGTAGGTTATACTCTGTGACCCAAACTGCAGAGTGTTTACATTCTTATGTCTACTTTTTATCCTTCTCCTTACTCCCCTTGTTAGCAAGAAGTGTCTCTTCATTGTTATCAGAGTTCCTACATATAATAACTTACTCATTGACTTAAACCCCTATGGATTTAAAAAAGAGTAACGAAATATGTTAGACATTTTTTATGTTAGACATTTTTTATATTAGAAGCAAATTAACCATTTTAGATTCATTTTTGGGTTTTGCAGCATCTACTTGGCTATGCAGAATTTTATCTTTATTTCCAAGTTTTCAGACATATTGGCCTCTGCTTAGCCTACTTACCTCCCTATCCACTGGCTCTTACTTCAAATAGTAGTATGTTCTCATTGAGCCAAGTACTTCTAGTTTCTACATGTGCCTTGCATATTTACAACTTCCTATATCAACCACGGAATACCTTACTACTGCTTCTTGTCATTGTTAATGCTACTCCACCACTCTTACCTCTGGAAGACCTCTCACCCCCCACCTCCCACCCCTACCCAAGCTCCAGCAACACCAGGGCCATCGGAAGTCACTCTCCTCAGGACTTTCAGAACATATGTGATTATCTCAACTATAATATTTTTCACTCTGTCCTGCATTATCTGTACACATTTCTATTTGTCAAAGAAAGTATGGGCCCCTAGAAGGCAGGACTTACTTGGTGTATTTCCTGACACACAGTAGAGAATCAACAAATACTTATTGAACTGCTTGAGTCATTACAATAAAAGTATATTGTTTTTATCAACAATTGTGATTTATAAACAAATCACAAATTATAGACTTATCATTAGGTATTAAGAACCTTCACTCGAGCAATTTTTTGTTTGTTTTTTTGTTTTTGTTTGTTTGTTTTAGAGAGGGAGGGGGAGAGGGAGAGAGAGAGCATCTTAAGCAGGCTCCATGCCCAGCACAGAGTGGGACGTGGGGCTCCATCTCACAACCTTGAGATCATGACCTGAAATGAAATCAAAAGTCAGATGCTTAACTGACTGAACCACCCATGTGCCCCTCAAGCAATTTTTAAAAGGTATTTTGCACTTAAAAATCTTTCATTCTTTTTAGTATGTAATGTGTATGTCTAAATTTTCTCAACTTGTGAGAATAAAATGTGGGCATATTTAAATGAGATCATATTTCCATTAGTCTGGAAATTGTAATGACTTTGGATCCCGGCTTCCCAATACAGATACTCAAAACATTTCCACATTTTCCATGCCTCACAGTTTCCTCTGAAAACAGTTTTCTTCTTCAGCCTGCGCCTGTAGGTACAGGTTGCTCAATAGCTACCTATCTCCGAACCTTCTTGCCTGCTTCCCTTCCCTCCCCACTTCTCCCATCTTACTTCTATCCCTCCCAGACTCCCAGAACAGGCATAGGGAAACTCAACCCATACTAGGAAAATGAACATTTCTCTGAAGAGAATATAACTTGCAAAGATCCAACACTGTCTCTACTAAAGGCAACTATATATTGCCACCCAGAGCAGTTTAGCTCTTTGTAGATGCTAGTCTCAAATATCTCCATTTCAGAAGAGCACCTATACTTTATGTTTGAAAAACTGAAAATTGAATGATTTTCCTAGAACTCAAGGAATAGTTTGCCCCCCAAACTGTATCAAAGAGTATTAAACATGGCTTTTAAATGATAATTTTCCCAACTACTGTATTTAAGATTTTAAACATCTTTATTTATTTTTTTATAATTTCTTTTTTTAATTTTTATTTATTTATGATAGTCACACAGAGAGAGAGAGACAGAGAGAGAGAGAGAGGCAGAGTCATAGGCAGAGGGAGAAGCAGGCTCCATGCACCAGGAGCCCGACATGGGATTTGATCCCGGGTCTCCAGGATCGTGCCCTGGGCCAAAGGCAGGCGCTAAACCTCTGCGCCACCCAGGGATCCCTTTAAACATCTTTAGAGTTCAGTTTTAACAATGGCATCCGAATTCCACATGGGGCAGAGCAAAACATTGTATAGCATGTATATTCTCAGGGGCCTGTCTTCTGTTGTATCATGAATATTCCCTCCACTATTACCAGGAAACATTAATGGAGGAATATGAACTAATCCTTTGGTGATTTTGTCAAAACTTCACAATGAATTAAGTGTTTAATAAATCCATTTGCTTGTTGGCATGGAGAAGAAATTTCATATACATGGGAAATTAAAACTTCGAGGTACTGGGAAAAGTGCATTACAATAACAAATTGAAATTAAGAAGTTCTACAACTTGAAATTAGGAAGTTGTACAACAGGTTCATTTTCAATGACCGGAGCCCTGAGTGTCTTCTGTCCGAGAGGCAGGTTCTCAGAGTGGATTTTAGGATTTTCTTCAAATAAGTAGACTTCTCCCTAAATCCCTACATATAGTTGAGGATCAAAGTCAGGGCTCTGAGGAAGCTTATGATCTGAATACCACCATTTTCTGGTAATAAATAATTCCTTATTTAGATCAGAAATATAATAGAACAAAAAGGTTAGAACTGCTGAGCTCTGTAATCAGACACAAAAGAAAACCTCATTCTTCAAATTGTTACTCACCAGTCTTTTAGATGCAGCTTGAAAGATTTTGTTTGCAAAAAGCTGTTGAGAGGTTATAAAGTCATTCCTAGCTACAAAGCTCCTTAGGGTTTTCAAAGTATTTAACCATTCCCTGAAAGTGCCCTTTCCCTGGGAGTGTTCAAAGCTTCCCGAGAAGATTCTTCAATATTTCTTTTTCTACAATCAAACTAGGCTTATTGTTTAGAAGAAATGGATTAGGTGAGTGTCTTTAAACTGCATTTTGAATGGAGTATGAAGTCAAGTGGCCTTAAACAAACACATATAGGCAATTTATAGTGAAAAAAAGGATTAAAAAATGTTAGCTATCACGATGGGGGGGAAATGTCATTGGGTTGGAGGTATATTATGTCAGCTAAAAAGCAAACATGCCTTCTTGGGAGAGCTGGATTTCAAGGGTTTTATTCTGTGTTTTCCACCAATGGCTGAACTCCTGATCATTGGCCAACCCTGCCTTTTTGAAGTGTTTCTCTTTGATTCATGGTAGCTCTTGTGTTCTAACAGCACAAAGTGGAGATTTAAAGCAATATCACTAGTCAGGCCAAAGGATCTACTGCCATCAAATAACTTATTAGTAAATACTTATTGAGCACAAACTATGGTCAAGGCAACTATATGTTTTGTTGTCTTGTTTTTCTAAGTCAAAGTCTCATTCTGCACTTTCTGAGGCTTGGGAAAAGAAAGACACGTCCCAGATTTGAATAATTAGAGGCAAATTGGACCACTTTTATCAATTCAGTTTTCACAGGGTTGGATCAGACCAGCAACTGGTGTGTTTATACCTGCAGCTATAGAGAATCACAAGTAATATGACTTCTATGACATAAGATAATTCAGGAAACCCTTCTCTTTGCCTTTGTTACTCAAATTAGTGCTATCACATACAATTTAAGGTCCTAGGTATTAGAGGTTAAAAGAAAAAATAATATTGGAAAAAACAGATGTGAAGTGAATATCTATAATTTTAGCAATAGAAGGAGAAAAAAAGAAGCTCTTTTACCTTCCCAAGAAATTTGGACACAGTTTTATAAATACTTACTGAATTATTTTCAACTTTTCCCATCCTTTGGAGCAGATCCTACACCAAGTGAATGAATAATGGATGATACACCTGTGTGATCAAGTACCCACACTCACACACACTTACTTGTTCTCACCACTGGCTGTGGAGATGCAGGGAAGGGATAAGGGATAAGGGAAGATTGGGTCTAGTTGTAGACATCAAACCAGAAATAATTTGTTCTGTCATTTTGTTCATGGAAATCTGAAGTGTGAAGTCAGAATTGTGCAAAAGTAGTCAGTTACCCAGGGGCAGAACTAAGACAAGACCCAGGGATCCTGACTCCCAGTTGAGTTTTATTTATCTCTGTCTCTTATCATTCAAACCCAGTTCACACCAGAGGTAAAAGTTGAAGGCAAAGAAAAGCAAGAATTTATTTCTAACTTTCTCTACCTTGAGATCAACACCTCCAATAATTTCACCATCAGAAAATCAGCTCTTGTAGTTAAGACAGGATCCTGTTATATGCAAATACTGGTAGAAAGCATCACAGATTATTTGGAGTTAGCTCATCATTGCATAATCAGAATGCCTGGCTCACATTCTGGTTCCACTGTTTACTAGATATTCCAGTATTTCAAAACACACACATGCTGATGACTGAGAAAGAGCCAAGAAGACCCAGATTTGCTCTTGTGTGTTTGAAAATTCTCCCACATAAGCAAAATGTATGATGGCAAGACCCTTTGTTGTTGTTGTTGTTGTGGATGAATAAGGAACCACGATTTCATCCCATCTTCCTTTCCTTCCCACTAGTGACTTTGTCATAACTGTATATGTAAAAATTTAATATTCTTGTTGGTGGAGCTATAGTCAATAATCCGTCCATTTTCCCCGTGTCATGTAAGAATGAAAAATAAGCAGAAACACCTGTAAGTGAATTCAATTTTATAAGGAGATGAATTTTACTATGTTGCCCATACCTAAATAATAACAATAATAATAAATTGTCACAAAATCACATGGAGAATATCCACATAGCACAAATTTTACATGTGATGAAATCCCTTCATATATTTCTTCATAAAGCTTTTGCTCACCTTTTTATTCAATACAGTATTAAGACATAGAAGGGCATTTTGAAATATGCTTGAGTTTGTAGCACTGTCTCTCTTTTTCAAAAAAAAAATAAACTCAAAACTGTCAAAACCAAGTTTGTGTGTTATTGCTTAGAAATCTCATAAATGACCTTTCTCATATGAAACTTTCTTGTGGGAAAAGACAGATGTATAGTAGTTAAACTTGAATCCAAAAAGCAACTTTCATAATCTTTCCCTCCTCTTTCCTTATATCTTTACCACATGTGAGGCAGTGCAGGAGCTTTGGGAGCAAGGACTGGTGGGCACTCCATTTCTGGGCCCCCATCGCTTAGACCTCCCGAAGTGGTTAAAAGGATTGTGAAGGATTGGAAACTATAGCAGTGGGAAGTGGGATGAGGAGAAGTTTGACTTCAGATTAATTAGCTCAGAGAAAATAAAGGGCAAAGTATTATGGAGAATCATAGGAGCCAAAAATCAGTTAAAAATGTAATATTGTAAAAGAATATTTACATTAAAATAGATTTTGATGATTAAAAAATAACAATGCATATCCTAAAATTATTTTTAAAGTACAAAGAAGCATAGAGAAGAAAATAAAAATCACTGGCAAGTCCCATTGAGATAAGCACTATTGACATTTTTTGGTATTTTCTTTCCATCTTTTAGCTACATTTTTATATACAAAATATATGTGTGCATCCTTTACTGAAATGAAGCCAGTGTCTGTATACAGTTTTATATCTTGTTTTTTTTCAGTACACCTATCATGAGCATTTTCCCTGTGTCATCAAACATTTTTTGAAAATGATTTTTATTTTCTATATATTATTGTTTTATGGACTTCTATAACTCAACACTTTTCTGCACATATAACTTATCAGTTAAAGGGAATTTTCCATTTAGAGTACCTTGATTCCTCAGTGGCATCCAATTAACAAAATTACTTCACTGAAGGATTGGTTTTCTGTAGCAGGGTTCACAAGGTCCCTATAAATCCACTCAGAAGGGGAGTTGGTGGTAGAGATGCAGGTGGCTCCATCAGCTAGGGATGAAAATAACCAAGCCTCCAGAATGGTGATTCAAACTTTAATTCTCTCTGAATGGATGCATAAGCCTTATCTGTCCCATCTCAAACTTCAGAATCTTTTTAAGATCACTCTGGGTTATCGATCTACCAGTTCTTTTCCTTTTCAAAACATGATGAAATATCCCTTACACCCACACTCTAAGTTTCCTGGTTTACTTTTTTACCTCATTCACACAAGTTCCTCACATACTACCTTAATCTAGATGGTTCCCCAAATCCTGAAATAGTAATGAATTTTTCTAAGAATGAGGATATTGTGACTTTTCTTGTCACCACAAAAAATCGGTTTCCTCTTGATATTCACAGTGTAAACATTTGCTATATTTACATATGATCTAATGTGTCTTCATTTGTGTGCATCTTAATGTACTGCCTTTGTTGCATAAGCAAAGACAGGGCCTACATACCATAAAGTGAGTCAATTTGTACTAGCATTAAAACACTGGTCTGCACTGCTATGTGTGTATATACTTGTTTGCATACCAAAAGCTCTCTTTTAATTCCTTTCCTCAATTTTTCCCCCTCATATCCTTTACAGTTTTCACAAATTTTTTTGGTCTCAAAAACATTATATGAAGTCTTCTCTGTGTTGGAACTAAGCAGGGGTGAGGTTGGCTGGAGCCAAGGATAGGCATTTAACCTGGAGGTCAAGTTTGGACTAAAATGGAAATGCCTCTCTTGATCCAGTAGACATTTAGGGAATTGAATGCTCCCTTCTGCAGTGAGTATTTGTCTGGTCAGTCTAAGCATATGACCCAATTGCTTTTGACTGATGTTGGTTGAAGTTGTTGATTATATTTATTGAATCCTCTCAATGGACATATTATATACTATGTCTCGTTGTTAGCAAGAAGGGATTGGGAGATAGGTCTAAGACATGGTCATTATCCATAAGGAGTTCACAAAATATAATCATATAGGATTTACCTGGGAGAACAATATGTGTGTCATTTGCTAATGAAAAATATCCCTAATATACAAACAATTCTTGTATATTAAATATACTAATGGGTAGAGACTATGAAAGGCAATCCTTACAAGGTGGCAATGAAGAGATCAACCTTCACTAGGAGTCAGGTAAATGCAAAACAAAAGTGTGAGATGCCATTTTTTTACTCTAATCCTGATCCTAACCCCTTTGTCTTGGTAAATATTAAAAAGGTTGATAATATCCAGTGTTGCTAAGAGTGTAGGGGAAGTAGACATTGAAATATGCAAATAGTAGGAGCATGACTTACTAAATATTTTGGAAAAGTAAACCGGAGCTACCTTTAGTAATTCAATTTTGCAAAATAACCTTTAACTCCACAGTCCTACTCTGGGAATCTACAGAAATAAAAACATAAATGCAAAATGACATGAATAAATTTATTTATTGTAATATTGGTTATCATGCTGGAATAAATGGCAACAAGGGAAATGACTAAATTAATTGTGATACAACCACACGATGGAATTTTACCAGCTATTAGAAAGCATGAGTTGAATCTATAGGTATGGTGTGTAAAAAAGCTTATAGAACAAAGTGCATAATAAATAGAAAAATATCCTCATATATTTTAGTATATACATTTATGGATTTTGTAGGAACACTGCAACAGGTGTCAATGCAATATGATGGAGGAAGAATTGAAGGCATTTGCTATCAATCCTTGCTGGAGAGCAAGAACGACTTCATATTGACTAAACCAATGAGCAATTGCTGAAACTTTTAATGTGCATAAAGCAGTGCTAGGCCCTGAGGGAAATACAGATATGAGATATAATTACCGACCTCCAAATAGAATTTAAATCTAGTTAGGATGAGAACAGTTACATATAAAACAACATGAACAGGACAGAAAAGTATATAATGACATGCTAGGTTATATGTGCTAGGTTATAGGCTGCAGGTGCAGTGGAAATTGGAAGAGATTGGTCCAGAGAAATGGAGGTGGGGCAGAGATAGAGGAGAGCTTAAGGTGAACCGGGTTTTGTCTAGAGTTTACTGCTTGTGTTGTGTTTATTTCTCTTTATTTCTTTGCTTTCTCCATTGTAGACTTTCACTGCTGTGCATTTGATCTGGTTATTTGCCTTTGACTCCATTGTTGATAATACTAGCTTGATAGTTTGGATCCTGAATAAATTAGACCCCAGTTAATTCTTAAGGGTCCCTTTGAAACTTTTCCCTCCAAATAAGCATTAGATGGCCTTTAGTCAACCACCCAAGCTCAGTGGTCTCCATCTTTATGGACATGGGTAAACAGGACAAGCACCATAATATTTAGTCTTCATGGCTCATCTCTGATTGGAAATCCAGGTCAACACCCTATAGGGCTTGTTTAATTCCTGCCTCCTTGGCTGCTAAAATAAGTGAGAGTGAACCACGCTGGTCAAATTTGACCATTCTCTTTCCAGTTTGTTCTGATTACACAGACCCAGCCTCAATTAAGTAATTTGCTCTGTAATGGGAGGGGGTCATTTTGTGAGTGAATTTGAATGTCTGCATAGATCAGCATTATTGTTAATCACATCTGCACTTACATATATTTATATGCACACTCACAAGTGCAAAGATGCAGTTTCAAACTTAATTAAAAATAGAAAGCAACCTAAAGTGTGCTAGTATTTCCCCTGACTTCAGCATGATCTACCACTTTGACAAAATTTCATAAATCTCCTGCAATAGAAAATTCTACCGCACAGAACCATTTTATGCAGCAATATAGGTACTTAAAATATTCAACAACTTTCATCATGTTTTGCCTCTTGGTACATGGGATTTTTATGTATTTAATAGTTACATATGTTATATATTTTAAACAGTATTTTTTACTAATAGTCCCCCACAGTACATTTTTCTGAAACTCTAACATCTGTGTTTTGTTCTTGTAGCTCATGATAATAATCTTAAATTGAGCACATCCAACCACAGAGGACGGATTAGTTGGTTATTTTTTTAAAGGTGTCTGGATCCAGTGATGTAAGAGTCAAAACTTATCAAGTCTTGGTGACAGAAATGCCTCCCCCCCTCACTTTTTGAAGAGCAATTCCGGATCTGGCATCTGAGCAGCTCCTGCTGTTGCCAGGCCTGTAGCAGGTACACAGAAATTCAGAGGAGAGGAACCGTGGGGAATGTTCATTTGTTATTTATTTATAAACTTGCCGTGCCACATCATGTAAAATTAACACCTTTAATGGGCTCCTGCCTCAGTTGCTTGAAGGACGGGCTTTCACCAGCCAAGGCCACCCACTGGTTTCCAGGCAGTGTTGTTGTGTGTTTGCTTTGGGCTGCTAGCTCTGTAGAATCTACCTGCTGAAGTCATCTTTGTGTTAAGCAGGTCACCAAAGGTCTGTCCCATTAGACAGAACGTTCAGGAAGCGAAGTCTTTGGGGCTTTTGTGGCTGAAGAGATGAGTGATTACTTTGGAGCATAAATTCCTTTCTCTATCTGGTTAATGAAGAGATTTACTCCAACATTCATTTATTATAAATTTGGGGGGGGGGTATGGCTTCTCCCATGTGCCAGCATCCAGAGGGTCCCTTTCCTATAAGAGTTCATAAATAATCAACGTTTACAATGAAAAGGTTTTGTAAGCATTATCTTTTCCTGTCACAAAAATTCCCTCATGCTTCTAAGGGAAGACCAATATAATTTACAGGCAATGATTCTGGAGCTGAAATGCCTTTATGCATAGAGAATAGATTTGTTTAGGGATTTTGGAGAAATATCTCACTTTTCACCCACCTACCTCACTGCTTCTGCTTCAGTGCCTAAAATTTCAGTCTAATTTTATAGCATTATTCATATACAAATGATATCTGGGAAGGGAAAACACATTAAGTCATTCAACAAACATTGGTCAGCTTACCATGTGCTGAGTATTTCACTTGGTAGATATATAGGCTCCTGAAGAATTCATGATTTAATGGAGGAGATAAACAAGTGATAGACAATTATAAGCCAAATGAAAGTACTATAGTTGAGGTGGGTTCTGAGTACTAGGGAAATGTAAAGGAAAGAGGAATTAACATTGCCTGAAGAAATCAGGAGAGCGTTCATAAAGGAAGTGATATTCGAGCTTAAATAATGGATACATGCTTACCAAAATGAGAAGAAAAAATATTTGCAGGTAGTTTTCTTTTTTTTTTTTCCAGGTAGTTTTCAAGGGACCAACATGGGCTCAGGTATAATAGCAATTTGTATTGGAAGGCCTTCCAGGTGCCAGTTGCTGTATAAAGTACCAGGCACTGTGTGGCATGCTTTAGATATATCATCTAGCCCAATTCTAACACGGGAAACATAGTATCACTGTTTTTATGTGAAAAAACAGAGGAGGTTAAATAGCTTGCCCAATTTGGGGATTCAAACAGGTCTATATATTCCTAAGCTCATGCCCTTGCTTTGTTCTTGCAGCATTCATGGCTGTCCTTTTGCACAGCTGTAAGGGGACATGGACTGCTGAAGTAGGCTGAGATCCAATACGGCTGTGAGGTGGGAGGGAAAGGGCTCAGGCAAGCCAAGTTGTGGCCAGAGTGTGCTGAGCCGTGAATGCTTTAAGAAGTCTGAACTTCACCATGTATCCCATAAACAATGGGAAACCAGCCATGGAAGTTTGAATCGTGTGTGTGTGTGTGTGTGTGTGTATGTGTGTGTGCGTGTGTGTGCGCGCAGTGACCATGTGCTGGATGAACAGAGGGCAGTGGGTGGCCGTTGTGTGGGATGGGGAGGGGGGGGTGATCCTTCCATGAGATATAACATTGGCCTAAGCAGAGGCCTTCCATTAGCAGCAGTATAGAAATGTTAATCCTTAGTATGGAAGGGTATTTAGATTTGGGAGGTACACAGGCCTGTGACATACTAGCTGTGGGACCTCGGGCAAACCATTTGGTCACCCTTCACATAGTCCAAATGCATAGCCTGCATTCAGTTTCTTCATACACAAAAAGAGGTTAATAATATGTTCATCACATTCTTGCGAAGACTGGATAACATAGTCCATGCAATGCATTTGTCCCATGCTTGTCATTGCAAATTCCTAATTATTGATGGCTATTACCCTGTGAACACCCTCTAGAGAGTTACTTTATCAGACTATCTCATGAGTTACCTGGGAAGGCGCTGAGTAAATGGGGTTTGGACACTCACTGACGTGTGCAGTGGGGTGGCAGGTGGATGGAGGGTAGAGAAAAACAAGAAAAGTCTAAAGCATTTTCCCAGAGTGAAAGTTGGGTCTGAATTCTGTAGAATGATGCCCAGAGTGGGATGAGAAAGAGGAAACCAAAGGTTGATTGAGGGCAAGTAGTCCTTCCCAAAGTGGCATTTGAGGAGGTCTTGGGACACAGGTGAATCTTTACCTTTTAATAATGCTGTATTTATTTTAACAGCAATAATTAAATCCACCTCTTTCACTTCCATTCACTTGTGATGGTATCAAGTGGGTCTATTTAAAGATAAATATTACATAAATAACAGTGCAAGTGGCACATGAATCTAGCAAAAATTGTGAGTACGGTTTAACGTTGGGGGCATGTGGCACTAATGAATGTGGCTTTCTCCAGGGCAGGGACCTATTTGTTTCACCAAACCAAGTGTCCTGCTGGTGCTCTGGGAGCACTTTGATTGAGTTTTAGCATCAAGCCCTGTGTGCTACTGGCATCTTAGAGATCATTTCTTGCTCTCCCTGCCCTGAAACAGAGGCATTTCCACTAACAATGTGAATTCTAAATTGTTAATATGTACTTGCTGAATTTACATTGAATTCATGAAGAAGGTGCATAATGCTCTGAATAGTATTCAGCAGGGAATTATAATAAATGATCAAGAGCACAGGTTTAGAGTCCCTACTCTACCTGTTAATAGCCACTTAATCTTGGATAATTCATGTAACCACTCTGAGACTCAGGTCCTCATCTGTAAAGTAGAGATCTGCAAATAAAAGCACTGAACTCACGAGCCTCTTATGACCATGAGATAATACAAATGATGCAGAGTACTTTGCATAGGGCTTGTCAGAAATATTTAGTAAATATTTATTATTATCATACTAATATCATGCTAGCTATGACCACTGAAAGTTTGTGTCTGCTTTGGGAGAATGTTTATCTATTGCTTAGCACAGGTCCTGCCACACAAACATTTGATGAATAAATGGACAGATGAATAAGTCTTGGAAGAAGAGGTGAGCTGATCTAGGGCAATTTGATGACATTTTGTCCTATAAGCTTTAATAAGCTTTATAGGCAAGATATCTTGTAAATATCAAAATAAGGCAAAAATAAATGGCTATTGTCCTTTTAAAGGGTGGTAGTTTGTTAACATGCACATCAGCCAATATCACCTTTGCTTTTTTCATTTCCAGCGATATCTTGGGTGAAACCAGGACAGAGGTGGGGCTCCTCATAAGTAAAAAGGACGTGGGGCAATACAGGACTTGGCAATTATAACATAGCTCATGCTGTGTTACAATCCCACAGTCTGAGAGGCTGAGTTATTTTACTCATCTAAGAAATGCAATAATTCCCTCTAAATATGCTGCCTTAAGAATAACATTGGCCATAAAATTTGAAGTGATTTTTAACTGAGATGGCCTAATATTCTGTTTAGCATGACTAACCTTTAGACAGGCTCCTTCCTGACTTTTGGCCCTTGATCTCTCTTTTCTTACAGCATGTACTTTAGAAACCTTGCGGTTGTTTATATGTGGAATCTAAAAAAAAAAAAAAAAAAAAAAAAAAAGAACAAATGAATAAACAAGCAAACGAAAAGTAGAACCTAAGAATACAGAGAACAAACTGATAGTTGCCAGAGGGGATGGGGGATGGGGTGAGGGGATGATCAAACGAATGAAGAACAGTGGGAGAGAATAGGCTTCCAGTTATGGAATGAATATGTCAGGGGAATAAAAGGTACAGCATATGAAATCTACTGGGTGGTATTGTACTAGTCTTGCATGGTGACAGATGGTAGCCACACTGATGGTGACTATAACATAATGTATAGACTTGTCCAATCACTGTGTTGTACACCTGAAACTAATGTAACATTGTGTGTCAACTATACTCAAATTAAAAAATGTATTACAAAAAATTATAGTTGTAAATTCTTTCTCTACCCCTTTGAGATGTAAATCTTCCACAACCCAGAAAATTCTTAAGGACTGAGATCCATCTCTTTGGAATGTAGTCACTGGAGGAGACACCCCTGTGTCCCAGGCTTTATGGGACAGAGCCTCACTTCACTACTGGCCAGTTAGCAAATGCAGGTAGCCTAACCACATTGACCAAGCTCCCCACTAAAAGCTCTCCAGTACTTTTCCATTAGCCCATCTCAGGGTTAAAAAATCTTCCCATCTTTCATTTCAGTAGAGTTGAGTTCAATCTCTCTTCCCTATTGCAATAGTCTTTTTTTTTTTTTTTTTTTTTTTTTTTTTTTTACTGGGACTCGGGCCGTGGCATCTTCCCTCCCGCCACAGCCCGGGTCCCGCAATAGTCTTGAATAAAGTCATCCTCACCATTTATTACAAATGTCTGGTACAATTTTTCTTTTACAGTTATATGAATTAAAAAGGGGGAGGTGAAGACTCACTCTGTGAATTTACTGGCTATCATTGAAGTGGGCATTGTACCTATTAAAATTAGACAGGTCTCATAATGCCCAAAGCTAATGCTGAAGTTCATGATCAATTATGAATAGGGTGTGGATTGCTTGGCTTTAATGTGCACTGAAGATGGTGGTGACAGGTCTCAGGATGAAGCCCCAGCACCATGCAGGTAGCCAATATAGAATTAATACTCCTTAACTTCCTCAAGTGAAAGCTTGACTGATATTTTCTAAAAGCATTCTACTCTAAGAGAGTTAAATAATTGAGACTCAGAAATTCTGAGGTGGAACTGAAGGCAGGACATTTTGGTATTTTTACCATGTTGGGCTCAGAGAATTCTGGAAATTAGTTAGATAATTGATTTTACCAATTTGTTTTTATCATTTTTTCAGATCCAATTTCTGGCTGAAATAATAAGTTCCTTTTATTGAGTTATAATTAATGTACAATATTAGTTTTAGAAGCACAACATAATGATTTTGTACATGTACAAACTGAGAAATGATCACCTTGTTAAAGTCAGTAAACATCCACCACCTCACATAGTTGTAATGTTTTTCTTATGATTAGAACTTTTAGATCTACTCTTAGCAACTTTCAAATATACAATACAGTATAGTTAACTATAGTCACCATATTATACATTATATCCCCAGGATTTATCTATCTTATAATGGAAATTTGTACCTTTGGCCACCTTCACCTATTTCAGCCACCCCTTACCCCCCATCTCTGGCAACCACCATCTGTTCTCTGATATAACTTAAGTTTCCCTAGAATTTCTGATAATTTCCCTTTGACTTAAGGATATCATGCAGCCTTCTTAAAATGGCTTCATAGTCTTGTCTCTATCTCTCCATTTTTATGTCCTGCTGCTCCCCTTCTCATGCCTTGTGATTCAACCGTTTTGACCTGTTTCAAATTCTCTGGACAGCCCATGTGCTCTTCCCACATGACTGCATTTGCTTTTAGCCCTCTCTCAAAGGCTCTTTCATTGTTCTTCACCTGGCTAACCTAGCTCATCCTCTAGAAAGCCTCCCCTCCTTATAGAACAGGGTTAGGGTCCCCTTCTAGTGCCCTCAAACTATCCTGTTTATATCTCCGTGGCATGAGACTTATGAAATATATCATTATTGCCATTTTATTCATCTGTATGCCCTACTGGGGCAAGGACTCTGCCTTGTATATTCTCTGTGTCCCCAGCAGAATTGTCTGACCCAGGAGAAATATAGATAATATTTTCTAAAGTCATTGTCAAGAACTCAGGCTGAGAAAAAAAAAAAAAAAAAGAACTCAGGCTGAGTTTACAAACTGAAGAGAAAGATGGGTCTGCATCTAGTGCTAGCACATAATATACAAAATTAATATCAAATGCTAGCAGCAGTAACAATAAGAGTAACAATCTCCACAGGGCTTTTTTTTTTAAGATTTTATTTATTCATGAGAGACACAGAAAGAGAGGCAGAGACATAGGCAGAGGGAGGGCCCCATGGGGAGCCTGATGCGGGACTCGATCCCAGGACCTGGGATCGCACCGTGAGCCAAAGGCATACATTCAACAGCTGAACCACCCAGGCGTTCCTCCACAGGGCTTCTTGACTTTAGCTAGGCCTTAGGAAGCCTCCTCTTACTCCAATAAATCAGAAAAGTACTAGCTATGAATTTTTCTAGATCCAAGTGAGGGGCGGGGGGGAGGACAGACAGGTTTTTTTATTGACTATAAGGGATTCTGAGAGCACCTAGAAAATGAATTAGAGGACCTAGTTTGGGATCAGTGTGACATGTACATGATAAAGAGACCCGTTTACCAGAACAAAGAGATCTCCCTTCAGCCATTGGTGTTTGATGCACTTACTCTCTGAGCTGATCTGGATTATCACACCCAGACAGGTCATGCCTGCTGGCCCAGGTCCTAGTTCTGCTGCCTGCTGCACACTTTGCTTTGCTCTTCGGTTTCCCTTCCTATCATAACCAGCACCCCCACTCTATAACACTTACCCCTGTCTTCCATTCTTTTCTTCCATTCTTTTCTTCCTTTCCCTGGTGATCTCCAGTCATTATATGGAGGAATAGCTGCTCTGTATAAGGCAGGTTTGCCATCTTTGTAAGAAATAACACCCCAACTTCAGGTGCCGTGGTTAGTTCTCTCTTGTTCTGTTCAGGCAGCTTACTTGCAGTTCTGTGTGTCTGCTTGTAATGCTTCATGGCTCTGGGCAAGGTGAGCAAGGGGGTTCTTTGTGACAGCTCCAAAGCGATGTTTGAACTGGCACTTGCATCAGTTCACCTTGGTATGCACTTCCTCATTTCAGGCCCGCGGTAGTTGTTAGGTGTCTTCAATGTGATGACTGGGTGGTTAAAAGAAAGGTGAATGAGTCAGCACTTTTATGAAATAAGATTTCAGCAGTGAATACTGATTTTTCAAAAGATTTTATTTATTTATTCATGGGAGACACAGAGAGAGAGACAGAAAGAGAGAGAGAGAGAAAGAGGCAGAGAAATAGACAGAGGGAGAAGCAAGCTCCCTGCAGGGAGCCTGATGCAGGACTCAATCCCAGGACCCTGGGATCAGGACCTGAGCCAAAGGCAGACTCTCAACCACTGAGCCACCCAGGTGCCTCAATATTGATTTTTTTTTTTTTTAAGATTGATGCCCTAAGTTTTATTTTTTTATTTTTTTATTTTTTGATGCCCTAAGTTTTAAATGGTATTTTGGATCAAACTCTGTCCTAGATGAAAATGCCCCTGAAGAATGTTCACCTGTGTAGATCTCTATTAGAGGTAGACAGTCATCCTGGAACTAGAGCTGTTGAGGGTTAGGGACCTTGTTGGGCTGCCAGTGTCCTGTGTCAAGTTCTGATGCTTAAATGGAGAAGAGATGCTGAGTGCTTGGTATGATGTTGCTGTCGTCTACTTCTGCAGCCTTATGGGTCAGTGTTCCCTCCTGCAACTTGCCTCCTTAGCTGCTAAATCCCTCTCAATGTCCTGTCCCCAAGGGTCCCTCCTGTATCCTCCCACAGGACCCTGTGAGTGTCTCCATCTCGGCATAGAGGACACTACATGGTAATTGTATATTTACTGTCCTCTCTTTTCACAGGACTGTGAACTCCCTTGAGAGCAGGGGCTGTATCTCATTTATCTCTGAATCCTCAGAAACTAGCACAATTCCTGTTTCAAGATTGACACTCAGTGAATCCATTTAAAAAAACTAATGAATAGGAAATATTATTTTTAGTTCAACAGTAGATTTGCATGTATTAAGTCTTTGATATTATTTTGAACATATAATGATCAAATATTCACAAATTAAAATACAATTTTATCCTAAAATTTTTTTTTAAAGCACAAAAGCTTTCAAAAAATAGAGAAAAAAATTCTTATTCCCAGTTTTCTTTTTCTTTTAGCAGTATTTGAAACACTTGCCCAGAAGAATTTCAGAATAGTTTGTCAAATTTGTTTTTTATGAAATTATTTTCCTAACAGTTCCTACTGGGACTGGAAATGCATTAATGTAGAATAGATTTGGGGAGAATTGTAGTGTTTAGTGGCTTTTTTTTTAGTCTTCCATTAAACACATGATTGCTCATGTCAATTATGCAAGCCTTCTTTTTTCTTTTAAGCTGTTTGGGAATTTTCTTCACTGAGATTATTTCAAGGTATATTGTTTTCCATAGTTTTGAGTTCAGATTAAAAATATCATAATGTTGGTTAGGATGTGGAGAAAATGTAACCCTTGTACTTTATTGGTGGAAATGTAAATTGGTGCAGCCACTATGGAAAATAGTATGAAAGTTCCTCAAAAAAATTAAAAGTAGAACTGCCATTTAATCTATCAATTTTACTTCTGGATATTTACTCAAAACAATTGAAATTGGGCCCTTGAAGAGATACCTGCATTCTCATATTCACTGTAGCATTATTCACAGTAGGCAAGATATGGAAACAACATAAACAAACATCCATTGATGGATGAATGGATAAAGAAAATGTAGTATACAGGTGCAATGAACTGTATTATTCAGCATTAAAAAAGAAGGAAATCCTGCCATATGTGACAACATGGATGAACCTCGAGGACATTATGTTAAGTGAAATAAGCTGATAACAGGACAAATACTGGGTGATTTCACATATATGAGGTATTTAAATAGTCCAACTCATAGAAGCAAAATGCAGAATAGTGGTTGCCAGGGACTGGAGAAGGGGGAAATGGGGAGTTGCTATTCAATGAGTATGCAATTTCATTCATGCAAGATGAACAAATTCTAGAGATCTGCTTTACAACATTGTAGCTATGATGAATAATACTTTTATAAAAAATATTTTATTTATTTGAGAGAGAGTGAGCATGAGCAAGGGTGGGGAGAGGCAGAGAGGGAGGGACAGAGGAGGAGGGAGAAGGAGACTCCCTGCTGAGCAGGGAGCCCAATGTGGGGCTCCATCCCAGGACCTCAAGATCATGACCTGAGCCGAAGACAGATGCTTAACCACCTCAGCCACCAAGCATCCCTGGTTAATAATACTTTATTGTACACTTAAAAATTTAAGAATATAGATCTCATGCTACTCGTTCTTACCACAACCAACCAACTAACCAACCAAACAAATGAACAAATGAAGAGAAAGCCAAGATGAGGAGAATTACTTGAATGTACTTAGTACTTGTCTTATTTTGAATAACTTCCTAACATACAAATGAGTCTATGGTATAGCAAAATTTTTCTAAGTTCAGTTTTCTTATCTGTAAAAGAAACAAATGAGCAAACAAATAAAAAGGATAGTAAGGCTAAATACTAATGAAACAAAACAAAAACCCATGGCCTCAAATTTCAGCGCGCTGTCCTCAGTAATCCTGTGTTGAAGTACAGTGCTTTTCCATCTCCTCCCCAATCTTCAGTCTACCTGTGGAAGTGTTAGGACTCCAGAGGAGAGTGGGAAAGCTGTGAGAATCCACACCTCATAGGGCTCCTGTTCCTTCTTCGGGACTCTGTTTAGTAGAAGTTGGAGACCAATATTAGTTTGTAAGACTCTTTAACCCTGGTCCTTGCTTGTTGTTAAAAGCAAGAAGGGGTCTGCAATTGGGAGGGTCTTAGGCAAAAAGGGATAACTGATCCCTGCCTCTTACTTACAGGGCTGGGAAACAATAATGGATAAAGACTGAGCAGAAAATTGGTATCCCAACTTTGGTAGTTTACTTGTATGTCCCCCCCACCCAAAGCTTTCTGCAGTATAAAGATTGGATTTTTTTTTTTTTTTTAAGAATCAATTCACTCTACTAAACAGATTTAATTTCTCCAGCAAGTGTAGGCATTGTTGTTAAACCTCACTTTCTTTAAAGATCATAAGAGGTAACTCAGACATGCTTTTCTGATTAAACTGCTGAGCCTCACCTAGATTGCTAATCTGCAGAAACATGAGGAAATAAATAATTCTAGTTTAAAGTCATTTGAAGTTTGTTGTAGTCTGTTATGCAGCAATAGCTAGCTGATACACACTCCTTATTTTCAAAAACCTTCCACAGTCCATGGAAGATAATATTTAAAAAATGATAGTCGTTTAATACATTTTGGTGGGGATAAGAATTTAAATAAATCAATGAATGAATGAATACAAGAAACAGTGTAGTTGTGCTTTTTTTTCTTAGTCAAAATTCAGGTTTAAAAAACTCCACTTTGTTCCCTTTAATGCTGATTTACTCTCCACTGCTCAGTCACTTGGCATACATCTTTCTAAGAGCAGCAATTGCACCAAATTGGTTATTTAGGGCCAGGGCTGTTTACTAGTCATCCCTATATCATTAATGCTCATATACACAAGGTATTTGAAAAGTGATTCTTTTGGATTTTAAAAGGATATATGAAGTTTTGTTTGGCCTCTGGAAACTGGATGACAGCCCTATTGGTATCAGTGATTTTGAACCATGGCTGAAAATTAAAATAATTTGAAAAGCTTTGAAACCATCAGAGTCCATCCAGCCTTACTTCAGGCCAATTCACAACCTTGGGTGGATAAAACTAGGCAATGCTAATGTGCAGCAAGGGTGAGAACCTCTTTAGTTCAAATGTGCTTAAAGTTTATTACTATTCTGGCATTGCGAAATGGCCTCTTCTGCAACAAGGGGATCCTATTAAGAAATAATTTGGAATCACTAAATATTCTAATTTTCAAAGTTAAAACATTAGTGATAATTGAAGTGCTATATTATGAATGCATGAATTTTGTAAATAAATAGGGCAATTCATATCAAAATTTTGTTGTTTTAATTTTTCCTTTATTTTTTCACCAGAGCTCTAATATATTTATCACAGTTTAAAAAATTTTTTTGACAAACACCGATTTAATTTTTCTATTTTATGTTCAGCTAAGATTTTAAAAATATTTTAGTGTTTATGCCTTGGTTTTGATTTTGAGCATTTTGAAATGGCTCATTTAAAGAAGTTTTTGTTCAATAATAGCTCATCTAGAACAAGTCACTCAAGATTACCTCCCATATGAATATTTATACCTTAAGGTCTCAATTTGACAACATTAAGCTCTGTATTCTTATTTCTTAAACAACCAAAACATATTTATAGATTGATTTTAATGCACTTTTTTCCCCCATTTGAATACACTATGATTAAAAGTTCACAGCTTTGGTTACATTATATAATTTGAGAAATAACCAACAATGTCCCTAGTGATTAAATATTCAAGTTTGCAATTATTTTGTAACTTTTGTTCTGCTCTTCGCTCACTCAAAAAATTATCATAAAATTTTGAAAGATGTCCTCAGTGTAGAATATGTCCATAAAATATTAAATATTCAATTTTCCTCTATCATGGCTTGAAAAATTCATAATTACATGATGATCCACATAATAACTCATTCTGAAAAGTCATATATGGCACTCCCTCTGTGACTGAGTTAATAATTTACTGCTGTGTGGGATTTTCACTCTGCACTGTTAGTCTTGGGAACATTTATTAAGCAAATGTTCATTTGCAAAGATCAGGATGTGAATGAAGAGGGTAAGAATTTAATGAGGAGTGACAGACAGGTGAACTGATTCCATATAGAACTTTAGTACAAGAGAAAGCAGAGAGCTTTATCTTTCGTTGCCTCGATAGACACCTGAAATGAAATATAGAAGACAGAAGGCAGGAGAAAAAAAATGATGCTCTCCTGCAGGGGCCAACAGGGGGATAAATCAAGGAGAGCGAGGAATACAATTCAGGCCATTTGAAAAAATGCCATTGAATATGACGCTTTGAGCTTATATAGCAGAGGGGATGCTGACTTTTTATTTTAAAGTCACCAAATGCTGCCAAAGAGAATATTTCATTTCTTCTCTTTTTTCTCTCTGATATTCCAAATTCTCATTGACAATAGCTTGAGTGACCAAAACATTGCAACTGAATGATAAACAAGCGGATTAAGAAGCTTCTCTAGGACTGGTTACCTTAGGGCCTAGAATTGCTTACAGAGACTTTGGGAAAACTAAAGGCTTCTAATTTTTATGTAATACCTAGAAATAAACCTTAGAAATGAGTAATCCATATTTTCCTAATTGGATCCGTTCTGTAGAGATATAAGCAGCATAACTGAAACAAGCAGTTTGTGTTTGATTTATTGCATAATTGTATTATGGGGTAACTGTGACTTCACCTTTCCGTGTTGTCTTGGGTAGATATTGGAATATTCATAGCAGTGATGGATTACCAGGACAAGTCATCAGATATGATGAAGAAGGAAAACTGCCCAGTTGCCTTATTCTATTAATTTTTGACTGATGTGTGTTGAGGCTTGACAAAAGGAGTATAGAATCCATACACAGGTAACTTCTATGCCATTTTAATTTATTTGTGGAATACGATGAAGATTAAGAAAATACACAAAAGGATAAAACTAAAATAAATTTACAATAAAAAATAAGAGGCCATAATACAAACTAATGATTTAGATTTATTTAAGATTTATCTGTAGTCACCGGTTCTAACATCTTCACACTTCAGTTGCTCATCTGTAATGGTCAGTTATGAAAACCATATTGGACTACCAAGGAGGATATGAAGAATCAAATTTTGTTGATTGGAGATAGATTGAATTTGGTTTGTTTCCTCTTAAAAGCAAAGGCTGCATTTTATATCTTTGACAGCATCTTGAACTTTGCCTGAGCCAGCTATTTTTTCCTGAAAAATAGCAGAACTTAGGATGTACATAGATACAAGCAGACCCTCGTTCAAGTCCTGATTTTGCCATTGGTTGGCTGTGTGACATTAAACACTTCATAACTCTTAGTTTGTATCCTCAAATGTGATGATGTATGTCATGAGTAGATAGTCTTCAAAAGTCTTACAGCTCTAAAATTCCATAGTTAGAGAATGATGCTGGTGTTTCCATGCAGATTAATAACGACAATTCTAAAATACTTCTTCCCTTTTGCCATTCCATTAATTTTTAAAGACACATATCTTGATAGGTCTAATGTTTTGTTTTAATTATTTTTGTCTATATGAAGAGACTATGGATTTTTGAATTGGAGCATTTATTTTGAGGGTAGCCAGAAATATTTGTGCTAAAATGTATCTTTGTACTTCCGTTCCATTACCTGGAAATGTTTGCCATTTTGACCAATAATAAATACCAGAGATTTCCCTCCAGTGCAGTTCCCTGGGGCTTCACATTTATATATGACCTTGGGTGAAGCGCCCAGGTGTTATCATTTCAAATAATCAGGTACTTTGAAGAGATTTGCCTTTATATTTTCCTATTCGTGGAGATGTGAATAAAAGCTCGCCTTAATTAATACTCAGTGGAGGGAGACAGAACGTAAAGACTGCTAACTCTGGGAAACGAACTAGGGGTGGTAGAAGGGGAGGAGGGCGGGGGGTGGGAGTGAATGGGTGACGGGCACTGGGTGTTATTCTGTATGTTAGTAAATTGAACACCAATAAAAAAAAATAAAAATAAATGTTTAGCATTAAGATGATAAAAAAAATACTCAGTGGAGAATCAGTAAAAAAATTTTTACTATGTAAAGAAAGGTTTGGCTTCTGGTTTTAACTTAGGCCCAGCTTTTTAAGCAAAATTCTTCCCATTTTACAAATAGAGAACAATAATTTTGCAATAATATATTTCACAGGTATTTTTAATAGGATGGGGAGACTGTGCTCTCTTTTACATACCCTAGGAGGAGGAAATATATTGATTGCTTCATTTTGTGTGTAAGAGAAAAATATTTGATAATATTTATTTAAAACTCAAAATGAGTGTAGTCTTTTAGTCTCCTGGCTTTGTCCTCATTCTTGATCTCAGTCTTCACTTTCACTTTTTCAGCTGGTCTTGCTGAAACTTAAGCTGCACCAGTGATCAAAGTCACTCTTAAAAAAAAAAAAAAAAAGTCACTCTTGTTTGCTACAGTAAAGTCACATCCCAAGAAAGGCTCAATTTTTGATACTGGGAGAGACTGGACAAGGATTTATAGCCAAGTACTTTGAATAATAATAAGACAATTTCCTCATCAAAAATATTAGTTACCAAGGTCTAAATGAGGTCACTTTCAAATGCCAGGCAGAAATACTCAGTGGCCTACCAGAAGTAATTCTTAACTATAAATTTCAAGATGATGCGAGGCAGAATTTTAATCATAGCATTGAAAAAAATTAAACTTACTGCATCTCTCCTTAAAAATAATGTTTAAAACAATAACTACAGTAACAGTGGATATTGGAGAAACAGTCTTTCAGATACCAAGTACAATGAGTTTATCATTATTGTGTTCTTGTGTGGTAGCACCAAAAGCAGGCATACATGTATATAAAATATACACCCTCACATATATATATCATTAAACGTTGCCAACAAAGTATAAGACTTTGTAACTGCAATGAAAATATTTTGTAGGATATGTAAACTGGACGCTTCACCAAGTTGCTCAAAAATTATTTGGTTAAAGGGTAAATACACCTTGTACATCATAATGAAAGTCTTATAGGTAGGGGTGGAGATTAACACTTCAGGCTGTCTACAGAATATTAATAAAATTCAATATATTTTCTAAAAGGTATAATTTATATTTTGTGGAAATGAGACCCTTTTTCTAATAAAATTCTTCTGTCCTTCATTCTGTTCATATAATTTTGCTATAAATCATCCTGTAGGAATTTTTCCCCCTAAATATTCATCTCAGGGAGAACCTATTTAAATAAGCCCTCTTAGCAAGATCTTTCAGAATTAAAATTATACCACAAGCGATACTTCATCCAATATGTTTCCTCCTATAAAATTTTCTTATGCCTCAAATAATATTTTTGTTGAATTACATTATGTTAAAATTGTTGATTTGAGGTGACTTCAATAGTAAAGAAACACTGTGTTAAAAGACCAACAAATTATCTCAGCCTTTTTAATTGCACCACCTCTGAGTCTGTACCATTGCAGCTCCTTTCTGCTCTCCATCTACATATATAGTGAGAAAAACCTAAGGGCATTATTCTCAGCTTCACCACAAAGAAAGAATAAGAAAGAAGAAAAATTGCTGCTGGATATACTAGGTTTCCTTGTTTTCTGGTAAACTAGAACATTATGCTCTTTCATAGTCATCTGAAGCTAATTTTACTCTACTGTCTGGTAGTCATTAGAATAAATTCTTCTATTTTATTCCTGGTAGGAATATAATAAGTAATTTGATTTCTTAGGATGTGAGGTATAATATGGAGAGTAGATGGACATGTCAGGCATTAACCTACCCCCCCGCCACACACACATATTCATGCACACACAATACATTGATGTCAGGTCCTATGCACAGTCTCATACTTGGGGGAGTCTCCTGGGGATATTACAGGAGGTTCCATGGATCAGACAAACTGCACAGTTCAGGGAAGGTTTCTGATGGGGTAATTAGCAAATTTCTTGCTTTTATAAATTATCAGGTGCTTAGCAAATGAATATGCACATGTTTTGCTTCATCTATTTCTTATATCTGCCCAATGAGGTAGGTGGAGCGCTCTTTATCACTTGCATTTTCCATATGGAAACTGAGGCTTAATTAGGTCAAGTGACTTCCCAAGATTACACCACTTATAGTTCTGTTTTTGGATGCAAAGTTCAGGATTCCACTACTACCGTGTTTCTGTCAACTCACCTTTTAATCCTCCTGGGCTCTCCAGGGGCCCTCATATCACCTCAGCCCTAAGCATCAAGCAGGAGATGAAATGGGCTCATATTAAATGTATGCATTTATTGTTTGTTGTAGGATATGTATAAGAAGCAGTAGTGGGCACAGCCTCCACAGTCCTTCTGAACATTGGGCACTCTGTGTGGGAGAAATGGCATCACAGGCTATAGCATATATATATGTGGAAACAAAACTCACTGCCTTTATAAGCTCCATTTGACTCCCTAGAGAAAAGGGTGGGCCCAAGAGCACCTACAAGCCTTTGGTACCATCCACAAACATTTATTGTGTACCAATGCTAATTATAAAAAAATTATAAAAAATATATAAATTATTTATTTGAGGCATACTATAAGTTGGACACTATTGTAAATATGTGTATGTGGATAAACTCAATACATACAGAAATACTATTGGTTATTATTAATATAATTGACATAGCTATTCTTATCTCCCCCTCTTAATAGATAAGGAAATCAAAGCACAAAGGGGTTAATTATTTGCCCAAAGTCACACAACCAGGAGGCAATGGATCCAAGATCTGAACCCAGCCAGAACTTGGTCTATGCTGTGCTGCCTCACTGGATATTAGAAGCAACCCTGAGTGATGCCGATACAAAAATGAACAAGGTTTTGTTTTCCAATGAATACAAAATCTATATGGGAGAGACAGACATGAGTGCTTTTCATTTCAGAGTTGCCACAGGAGAGGTCCAGGCAAGGTTCAACTGATACCCAGAATCTAATGCAACATGTCTGAGTACTCTCAGGGGGTTGATTCTGGGAACAATGAGGCTTCACTGAGTCAAGAAGGATGACTGAGGGTTGCCAATCTTTAGAACCTGAGGAAGCTGATCTCTAAGTACTAGGAATAGCACCTAAGAAGCATAGAGACAAGAAATGACATAGTGTGTTCCCAGACTCTCAGATTGGGGTGATCATGGCACAGTATGGTAGGCAGTGATGAGCAGAAACTGAAGCTGAGGGAAGAGGCAGGGGGACAGGTCATAAAAGCTTTGTAGAATGTGAACCATAGTTTGAACTTCATCACAGAGACCATGGGGGACCACAGAAGGATTTTAAGTAGGTGAGTCATATGATATTTCTGTTTTAGTAAGAGATCCTAGAATCAGTAGAAGGGATGGATTCAAGGTGATGGTAGAGATGAGCAGCAGTCAAACTAATTATTGCAACTTGCTATGAGAAATGATGGGAGATCTTAACCTAGGGCAATGGTAGTGAGAATCTAAGTGAGAAAGAGAGAGACAGAACTCTGCACTTAAATACTTGCTGTTTTCAGGCTTACTCTTACTAATGTCTTTAGTTTCTTTTACTGTTTCCTTTCCTTTTGTATTTTGCCCAGATTATTTATCTGCCTTGGAGAAGAATGTTACAGAAAGGCAGGACATCAGTTTGGATACATTCTGTTTCAAATAACAAAAATCCAACTGGAAAGGACTTAAATAATGAGGAAAAGTTGTTATCTCACATAGGGAGCCTTGAGCTGGGGCACTTCCAGGTTTAGTTAATTCAGGAGTTCAATGACAATACCAGGGAATCTTTTTGTGCCATTTATCTGTGCTACCTTTCTCAGTATCATCTGTCTCCCCTCTGGCTGGGTGTCCTCATGGTCTCAAGATGGCTGTCACAGTCCCGGGAATCAAAATCAGCAGACAGATTAGGGAGGAACTCAACCTCCCCTGACACACATAGCTGCATAATACAGACCCTGGGTTCTTGTGGTAAGTAAGAAGGAAGGAAGTATTTGAAGAGACAACTAACAGGTGCTTACCCAGAATACAATGAGAAAGAACATACTCATCTTCTTGCATTAAAAGAATAGGATTGCACAGCAAGAATCAAGTCTCGTATGCCAGATTATCTGAACAAATTACCGGAATTTCTTCATCAGCTCTTTAAGTGTTCCATTAGACAGGCTTAGCACGTCTGACCATGGTTTCATGTAAATGGGGTTCAGACTGGAAAGGAACTCGGGGAAAATAGTCTTTTTTTGCCTCAGGAGATAGTGGTAGAAGGAGAGAAAAGACAGTGAGACTGAAAAGGCCCTGTTTTCCCTTCACGGGCTGATTTGGGGAAGCAACAGTGCTGCTTTGGAGTGTAGGGTTGTGCACTGGGGTTAAGCAGTGATGGAACGATCCCATGTTGCACTGCCCATTTGGAATTTGGGGAGGAGACTGCTCAGCAGACAGCCTTAGGGAGGGGTAGGAGTTTGGTCAGACAGAACGGAGATCTAGCTGGCTCTCTTTAGGTTTTCTTCAGTTTCCATGTGTAGAAGCCGACACAAAACCTTCTTGGGGAACAGCATTCCACTGGTCTGTCTCTGCATGAGCCAAGGGACTGGATATTAGACATGGTGGAGACTCAGAGTTTCCAGGAGCCGAAAAAAACCACAAGTTCAAGATCTGCAGGACTCCCAGCTGACAGGTGGATTCAGGACATAGCGGAGGTGTGCAGGTGCCAGCCAGGGACTAGCATGTCTGCTAATGCCAGCCTCCACCCTCCTCTAATGTCAGGAAGCCATGTAACCCTTCCTTTTATTATTGCAGAAGCTGTATTTGGTAGAGAATAGTATGTGAGAGTCTGAACCAAGATAAAGTGTGAGTTAACACCACAACCCTTCTACGTGGTCTATGGCATGCAGCAGGTCTCTGGGGCAGTTAGGGCTTTCATAAGCATGATTTCTTCTTCCCTAAAGTCTTGGTTCTTCTCATACAGGATGACATATGAGATACAAACATGGTTACAATAAATCTGCTTAGGGAAAGAAGAAGAAAAATGTTTAACAAATTCATACGATTCCTGCTCTTTTCTATAAAAATATTCGGTTTATTCCTATTCATAAGAAGGAATACTTATTACAAATGAAACACATTAACTTAACAAAAGGAAACATTTGACGTTTGTGCTAAGGAAATCTTTACTACGAAGGATTTACTGAGATAAGACCTAATTCTTTAATTGCCATTAATTTGTACCCAATTAAAACAAGGTCTAAAAACTACAGTGAGTATAAATGAAGGAAATCTAAGCGGTGAAAGATCTGGAAACCCTGGGGACTTTCACCATAGAAGATAAGGCAGTAGTAAAACACACACACACACACACACACACACACACACACACAAACCCCTGCTGGCTATAAATATATAAAGTGTTATGTTGATAAAATCAGATAATCAACTCAGTTCAGACTTCTAGCAGGACAAGTAACCCAAACCTCAGAGAGAACTCAGGGGGTGATTTGGGGTTAAAATCAGTGTGCCTCTTGTAAGGACAAATAGAACTTAAAGAGGCTTAATTCTTCCTCTTGAAAATATGGGAAGAGTTTCCCCTCCCCTTCCTTTTTTCAGAACATTTACTTTAGAAAACTTGTCATTGAACATACTTTCTCATCTGCTTGAAATATAGTTGAAACCTTTTGAAAGCTACATAGCACTCTTATCAGCTTTCTGACCTGAAAATATTCTCAAGAACTGAGGAGTCATCTCTTTAAAATGTAAATGCCAAGGAAGATAGCACCCCTACCTGACCCCAGGGTCAGTGCGAAGGAGGGAGCATAACTTCCACACACATGTTCCAACTTCCCAAACTACTTCCTGTCATAGAGATCTGAGAAGTTTCTTTTTCCTCTGGATAAAGCCAATTAGCCAACACAGATGGTGACCCCAACTATCAGATGAAGTTAGGATGAACGCATGCTGCTGTCAAGTCCTCTGACTTAAGGACTAGTTACTATTTATATCAAGAACATGTATGTACTGGGTTGTGTCTGTGTGGCTATATAAGGGGGGGCAGTTTCTTTTGTGTTTTTGCAGTCTCTCTGAGGATTGACTGCAATGTGCATCACATTCCGGCTTAATGTTCATTCAGTAATAGAAGTGTTTTCTTTTTTTACTAGCTTTGTGAAGAGGTTTTCTGCGTTGGAAGAATTTGTCTTTTAATTATATTTCCCAACACCATATTGTTATATTGATAAATAATTAAGTATCTTACCTATTCATCCTATATTTCTATAAGCCCTCACTTCTTCTCTTCTTTCCCCCCTTCCTTCCTTCTCTTCTCCCTCCTTACTTCCTTCCCTCTCCTTCCCCTGTTATTCATCTTTTCTTATCTGATTTTTTCTTTTTTCCAATTGGTATGTAAGCCTATTCTTCTCCAGTTTAATTGTTCTGTATAGATGGGATAGTACCTTTAAAGTGAGAGGAAATGAGTCACAGTTGTTTTTTCAAAAAGTGACAAGATGACACCAAACGCTGAAAACATTGGCTTAATCCAATGTATGCTTTTTCGTTTGTTTTGTTTTTTTATTTTTTTAACAGGGAGGAAGTTTTAGGATGGGGCCTCCTGATGTTTAACCTTGAGAATTCAGAACAAGGGATGTTTCCTGACATCATAAAAGAAGGTGTCTATTTGAGAAAACTGGTAAATATAAAAAATAGGAACTTCTAACTCAGAGAGGTGATAGGTTGGAAATTGTAAAATGCCCTTAAGGTATAGTACAGTATAATGGTATGTTACTGTATTCTAGTATAGTAGATTACATTATATTATAATCAGTCCTATACATGTGTGTGTATCCATGCATCTGTCTATCGATCTATTGGTCCTGTCCATCTCTCATCTATCATCTGTCTATCAGAAGCCATTTTATTTGTCCTTTTAGGGATAGAAAAAACATTTATTTGAGTGCTGTGACAAACTCCCTATTGTAGCAAAGAGGGGAAATGCAAATTATTACCATTGTTCATTTCCAAGATACCGTTCTTTGGTTATAAATCTACCCAAAGAGCATATAAGCAAAACAGTCTATTCAAAAGTACACATTAAACAAAAAACACAGAACCTCTATAATGATTTAAGCAAGTGATATTATGATTCTGTTTGTACTGATACCAGATAGGAATTGATGAACTAATGTGATTCCCTAAATCTTTGGTGTGGGGAGGTTCCCAGGAGGAACTACTTGGCTTAGCCTAAAAATCTGTGCATCATTTATGTCCCTGGACTTTTTAATAAGCTATAGCAGCAGTATTCCTGACTGAATACTATCCCTTGTCAGTATCAATAAATACTTAACCTTTTGAAGCAAAAATGTGCAACTGAAGTAAACAATGAAATATCTCTAATTCTCTCAGAAGGTTTAGACTCTGAAACTGTTTGCACAATACTGTGACTTAATTTCTGAATGTTACCTTAGTCACCCCAGATATTTTGACCCTGCCCTTGCCAGAAAGCCGTGGAGTAACTTCTGGCTTACACATAAATACAAATAAAGTCTCACATTTTGCATAAGCACAGATAGAATTCCACCCTGGACAGCGCTATTTAGTGCTATCTTAGGTCTACTGAAGATTCTATTTTTACCACAAATTCAAAGCTATCCAGTGTTACTTTTCTTAATTAAGCTGGGCTGCTCTCACAATTCAAAAAGCTTCATTTTTTTTCCTGCTTAAATTAAACTCCCTGTGCAATGCAGTGACCAAAACAAATAATCTATGACCTACAAACAAGACACTTGCATTCCCCGAAGAATTACGTTCTTGTTTCCTCTAGGTTATACATCTTTGAACCTCTCTTTGCCGTAACGACCTTCTGGTGCTCATTAGCATGCTGATTACCATTAACACAGCTATAATGCAGCAATTTTCTTGGTGTATGTCGAGGAGAAATGCTCATCTGAATGCAGTCAGGGGACAAAATTAACTGCATAAATCTACAGCGCAAACTGGATCTCGTCCAACTTTGCACGCGTCGTCTTTTCTCTCCTGGCTGTGACATCATCAACCAGATTCCCACTGACGGCTTAATAAGTATCTCAGGGTTTCATATTTAATTTCCTTTCATCTCTGTATATTACATTTCAACTTAATTTCAAGAGTGCCTGACCACCTTATTACCATGTCTCATAATATATATTTACCTTAATCTTTTAGCTATGTCCCTTAATGGCTCTTTTATGAGATTCATATCTACTTTACTTTTTATATCTTTTTTCCACATTCATATCTTGTTAAAAATATTGGCTAATGGAGCAGGACTTCAGTACACACACACACACACACACACACATTGATACATTGATGGAACTCAGAACAGGATTGAGACATGTAAGCAATTTGTATTTTAGGAGGAAAGCATAAATATTACTCTTTGGCAAAATAGAATTATGTAAATAATCATGAAAGGCAGTGAAGTTTTAATGGAGAGAACAAAAGATGTGTGAGATCTGTGTTTGTTTTTGCCACAGTTACAGACATTCAATGGTTTGTTAACAACACCGGTTACCACGTGTGAACTGAGCATTGCTAACTCTCAGCTTGCAGGTTATGTAGCTGACAGGAAAGCTCATGTGACTCTCTGAAATTCTTTTCTGGATTGTTCTTTGAGGATGATATTTTAAGTATTCTAACCATTGAACAAATGGCATGAATAATATTAGAAATTTTGTTTCTTTGATGGTTACATAACTGGAATGATAAGAAATGTGTCAGACTCAAAATCACTATTAAAATAAAATAAGGTTTGATATGATTACGAAGTAAACCAGAAGAGAAAGTTATCCATTTTATAATAAATAATGGGCTAAAATTAAAAATAATATTCTTTAAAAACAATAAGCTATGGCAATTTTTATTTTTAAAACATGAAATAAATTCTACAGTGTACTTTTCCAGTTTAAGAATGCAGACTGAGAACTACTCATTTGCTGCCTCAGGGTGATTAAACTCATGATGAGTAGCCTCCTGGTAGTTTCCTAGCACTTCCCAGCATGGAGGGAAGCGATGAAAGGGTGGGGCAAGGAGAAATAAACTAGCATGCCACTTCTCATAATACACTCCAATCCACTCTTTATTAGCAATATGAACAAAGTACTGTGGATGCTCACAGAAGGGGAGATTAATTCTGACTCTTCCCTGTGGGAATAGAGTTGAGGGACATGACTGAGAGAGTATGGGGTAATGTCAAGGGAAACGGAAATATTTGAATTGAGTTTTGAAGGTGGAGTAGAATTTTATTAGACTAAAAATGGTGGGGAAAAGAGAGACCTTTCTTCTCCCTGTGACTATTATAATAATAGCAGTAGAATCGCTGAATGTCCAAGTTGGAAAGGACTTTAATGACCCATTCTCTCTCCTTCACCTCCCAGCCCCAATTTACAGTTGATGGGAAGTACTACTTCTCCCTGTTTGTGAGATAAGGGATAGGTCAGTAGACTTGTAAATATATCATTAATGCAAAGAATAAGAAACTTTCTAATATTCCCAATATTAAACTTTCTAATATTCCCAATTTGCATTTTATATACAAAATAAAAAACATAAAATGATGAGGATGATATTTTAAAAAACTGTAAAATGATATTTTAAAAAACTGTAAAATGATGAAGCAGAAAATAAACTTGCATTTTTCATTATTCTCTCATAAAATTCCTGAATTTAGTATGTAGGAGCATTTACTTTCCGAAAGTTGCATCAGTACAATTCAAGTTCTAATTCTCCATCCCTCATGCATTCAGACTCTCGAGGCTTGGTTTCTTTAATAAAAACAGGAACCTCAAGAGGTAAATGTGACTTCCCAGCATTACTCACTAATTCCCAAAGAGAAACTCATCTTTTTCAGCAAAATAGCCTGATGAATTCCCATGGTATCTCATACCTGATCCAGAATACTTAGGTAAATTCTAAGCAGCCAAGAAAGTGGTACAGATTTGCTGCATGGCAATCAGAAATGGTTTGCCCCAAACTAGAACTCTGTGAATGGATATATATCTGGATTTGTGACATTTCAGCAATAAGTGCATATCTTTCTACCTATAATCATTCAATTATTCAGTCACTCATTCAACATCCAACATCCATCTGTTGGATTTCTGTCTACTATATTCCAGTCACTCTGCTGAGTATTGGAATTATAAAAACATACCATGAAGGGTTCACATTGAGAGGCAATATAGCATTATAGAAAAAAATAAGTCATGATTTAAATGCTGGCTCTGATATTCAACAGCATATTTGTCTGCTTGGGCTGCCATAACAAAAGCCATAGACAGAGTGCCTTAAACAACAGAAATTTACTTTCTTACAGTTCTGGAGGCTGGACGTCTGGGATCAGAGTTTGGAGGGCTGGTGTGGTCAGGTTTTGGTGAGAGCTCTCTTTCTGCCTTCCAGACAGCTGTCTTTCTACTATGACTGTACATAGATGGGAGAGAGCAAGCTCTCTAGTGTTTCTTGTTACAAGGGCACTAATCCCATCATGAGGACTGCACCCTCATGACCTCATCTAAACTGAATTACCTCCCAAAGTCTCCATCTTCAAATACCCTCACACTAAGGGTTAGGGCTTCAAAATATGGATTTAGATGTGGGGGGAGAAAATTCAGTCCAGAACAGCAGCAGCTATGCTACTTTGATAAATTCCACAACCTTTCTTAGGGTCTACTTATATGGTAAAGACAACACTGTATGCATTTTAGATTATTGAGAATAACATAAGGTAGTATAAGTAAAAGCCCCTATTACAGATATATTACAGATGGTACCTGATGAACAGTAGGGACTGCATAAATATCAGCATCATTTCTCTTTCCTCTCTGCTCCTGGCCTGCTAAAAGCTCCCAATTGTAGGAGTAGATTAAAAAATGGGGCATAGAGAAATAAAATAGCAAGACACTATCATAATGCTCTCTGACTCATTCCATATTAGCAATATGAAAAAAGTGCTATGGATGCTCATGGAAGAGAGCAATAATTCTGTTTCTGCTCCCTGGAAATAGTGAGGGACAGGAGAGAGGGCTGTGAAGTACGTGGTGTCCAGCAGAGAGGAGAAATTTGGATTAGGTTTTGGATGGAGTAGAATTACCCTAGGGTGAGAAGATGGGAAAAACCTTCCAGCCTAAGCAAAGACAGGAGGGCGCAACCCAGCCCGGTGCAGGCAGGGGATCTGGCGTGACAGGACCTCAGGCATCTAAGGAATTGGCACACACTTGGAGGTTGCTTGCTCTTTTCCTTCAAAAGATCCCCTATCATTTCATCTTCTCATCTTCATAGTATATCATCGACAGGGAGGGAAAACCTACACTGTATATCACTGAATACAAACTGAGAAGTCCACAGCACCCTGGGTTTTGGAGTTGCAGATATAAATGGCTTCACAGGGACTTCCAGATGCAAGGAGGCACTTGAAGCAAGTTCAGCCTCCTTTGCAAATATCTTCTCCCATTCTGTAGGTTGTCTTTTAGTTTTGTTGACTGTATCCTTTGCTGTGCAAAAGCTTCTTATCTTGATGAAGTCCCAATAGTTCATTTTTGCTTTTGTTTCTTTTGCCTTCGTGGATGTATCTTGCAAGAAGTTACTGTGGCTGAGTTCAAAAAGGGTGTTGCCTGTGTTCTCCTCTAGGATTTTGATGGAATCTTGTCGCACATTTAGATCTTTCATCCATTTTGAGTTTATCTTTGTGTATGGTGTAAGAGAGTGGTCCAGTTTCATTCTCCTGCATGCAAATGACATATCAGATAAAGGGCTAGTTTCCAAGATCTATAAAGAACTTGTTAAACTCAACACCAAAGAAACAAACAATCCAATCATGAAATGGGCAAAAGACATGAAGAAAAATCTCACAGAGGAAGACACAGACATGGCCAACATGCACATGAGAAAATGCTCCGCATCACTGGCCATCAGGGAAATACAAATCAGAACCACAATGAGATACCACCTCACACCAGTGAGAATGGGGAAAATTAACAAGGCAGGAAACCACAAATGTTGGAGAGGATGCAGAGAAAAGGGAACCCTCTTACACTGTTGGTGGGAATGTGAAGGTGCAGCCACTCTGGAAAACTGTGTGGAGGTTCCTCAAAGAGTTAAAAATAGACCTGCCCTACGACCCAGCAATTGCACTGCTGGGGATTTACCCCAAAGATTCAGATGCAATGAAACACCGGGACACCTGCACCCCGATGTTTCTAGCAGCAATGTCCACAATAGCCAAACTGTGGGAGGAGCCTCAGTATCCATCAAAAGATGAATGGATAAAGGAGATATGGTTTATGTATACAATGGAATATTACTCAGTCATTAGAAACGACAAATACCCACCATTTGCTTCAACATGGATGGAACTGGAGGGTATTATGCTGAGTGAAGTAAGTCAATCGGAGAAGGACAAACATTATATGTTCTCATTCATTTGGGGAATATAAATAATAGTGAAAGGGAACATAAGGGAAGGGAGAAGAAATGTGTGGGAAATATCAGAAAGGGAGACAGCACATAAAGACTCCTAACTCTGGGAAACGAACTAGGGGTGGTGGAAGGGGAGGAGGGCAGGGGGTGGGGGTGAATGGGTGACGGGCACTTGACAGGATGAGCACTGGGTGTTATTCTGTATGTTGGTAAATTGAACACCAATAAAAAATAAATTTATTATAAAAAAAAAAGTCTCAGCCTCCTGTGAGTCCCGACTGAGCCTCTGAGCAGCTGCCGATCAAAGTCCTTGAAAGGATGTCTCCTTAAGGAAAATCCTCTTGCATACAGTCCCAAATGCTGAAGGTTCCTTTTCCAGATTAAAAAAAAAAATCCTTTATTTCACAGATAAGGACCAAAATAATAGAGTCCCTTACACTAACACTCAGGGTATCAGATTCTTCTTAAAATAAAACAAAATAGAATCCTTCCTCTTTTTTAAAAATTATAATGGAAGAGCATTTCACTTTAAAAATTACAAACTACAGATAAACAAAGGAGAACAAAATAAGCCATCTGCATTCCTATTACCTAAAGATGGTTAATGTTTAAATTCTAGGAGATAGAACACTCTTTAATCTTTCTTTTATGCAAATAATATTTTACTTTTCCATGTTGCCTTTAATCTGTTTTTATCAGGTTTTATCAGAAATAAGGTGTTTCTCCAATCTAATTGTGATCGTTACTTAGTATGTAAAGTTGAGCTATCATTTGGTCTAACCAATTTCATATTCTTGTTCATTTAGCTTTTAAAAAATTCTGTGGTGTATTCTTAGAGTTTTGAGTTTTGGGTAAGTTAATACTTTTTTAAAGATAGAGTTCTAGAGGTAGAATATTTCCATTTACAGGTTTATACATTTTAAAAGCAGTTGATAAGTATTACAAATTGCTAACCACAAAGGATGTAGCAATATAAAATTTTATGAGATTATCTATGTCACTATGTTTTTGCTAACACCAAATACTAGTATTTATTTGACATCTTTTTTTTTTTTTTTAAGAATAAGGTATAACAGGGAGGGATTACTTGATGTAGGGTGAAACAGCTGAAGGAGATTAAGAGTACATTTACCATAATGAGCATTGAGTAATGTACACAATTGTTGAATCACTATATTACACACCTGAAACTAATATCACACTGTATGTTAACTATACTGGAATAAAAATGTAAAACTTAATAAAAAATTTTAAAAAGTTAAGAGTTTAAAAATGGGGATCGCTTGAGCTTTAGAAAAGGGAGAACTGGGAGAATGGGTGTGAAGAGAGAAGGGTTTTAAGCATTCAAGGGTGCATCTTGCCTAGTTTGAGCTTTTGCCTGCAGTTAGCCCTGAGTTGCAAGATGTGTGTTCTGCATTTAACCCAAGAGATCAGGGTATACTTATTTAGAGTTCTCAAAAAACAAAACAAAATGAAACCCCCAAAACTTTGGAAACTTTCTCCATTGCTCTATTTCTCTGCAAATATACCCTTTCTTTCACCTCACAGTTGCTGGTTGCTCTGGGTGTGAAGCAGTTAAAGGCAAGTACCAGTGCTCGGGCTTTGGCATCTCTGCAAAGGCTCTCCACACCCCCTGCAAAGGCCACTGTGAATGGGGCCACAGAGATGCCCTCTCTGCAGGGAGGATTGTCTTTTGGAGTTTGAGACGTTAATTTTGTATTTATCTGATGACACAAAGAAACTGGAATTTTCATGAGGTAGATTGTTGACATGACCATGAAAATAAAACCAACAAAAGAGTACTTTTAAAAAAAAAAAACAATGCTTTCAGGAAGTGGCACCTTACTCACTCATAGTTTACTGAATCATAAACCTAGAGTTGAGTATAAGGAAAGGGTCCCTGCCTTGAGGTTGCCCTAAGATGTAAATAGTGGCTTCAGTGTGGTTAAAAGGACTGTGTATGACCTAGTGCAGTATGAGGAAAGGACTGGTTACACGGTAATATAAGGTAGTTAGAGGGCTGGTCGGAGATAGAGACCTGAGTGAAAATCCACTTCCATCGTCCACTAGCTTTGTAACTTTGGCAACTGGCTTGGTCTTCCTATATCTCAGTGTCTTATCTATAAAATAGGAGTAATGACAAACATTATATGTTCTCATTCATTTGGGGAATATAAATAATAGTGAAAGGGAATATAAGGGAAGGGAGAAGAAATGTGTGGGAAATATCAGAAAGGGAGACAGAACGTAAAGACTGCTAACTCTGGGAAACGAACTAGGGGTGGCAGAAGGGGAGAAGGGCGGGGGTGGGAGTGAATGGGTGACGGGCACTGGGGGTTATTCTGTATGTTAGTAAATTGAACACCAATAAAAAATAAATTTAAAAAAATGAAAAAAAAATCAGATAAGAATACCAAAAAAAAAAAAAAAAAAGGAGTAATGAAAGCCTCTGCCAAGGGTGTAGGGCTCAAATGACATGCCCATGCCCGTATAGTACTTGGCAAACATTTACATCATGATAAAGGGTCCATGAGTAGTGGATAATTGTAACCCAACTGAGAAGCTGATGCTCTAACACACGTGTTAACGTTGTGTGAAATGAAGAGGCTATGTTCTATTAACTCTTCCTTTATCGTTTAAAAATGTCCACAAACAATAAAAACAGGGAAATAGATGCACACAAAACTGTTAAGTCCTCACATTGAGAAAAAGATCTTAATGTAAGTCATTAACAGATGACCTGCTCCATTGTCCTGCTCCATTAACAGATTTTTTTTTTTTTAGCTCATTGCAACCAGAAAATTGATCTTGAGCGGGGCAGAACAAACAAGCAATATATATAAAAATATATATTATATTAATAGTAATATATTATTATATTGTATATTATATAAATATTATATTATATAGCATTATATAACACATAATATATTAATTATATATTATATAAATATTATATTACATTATATAATATTTATATAATGTATCAATAATATAATATATTAATATATATTAATATAATATAATATTATATTATTATAATATAATAATATATATATTTTTTTAAGGGACAGGTCTCAGTTCCTATAGGCTCCTTGGATTGAGATGAAAGATAGCTGAATTCTTTTTCCAGAGAACAGGTAAAGTGATACCAACCAAACAATAAATTGACAAATAGGCTTTATCTATTGGTATCTTGAGAAAGTGAGAATTCTGGCCAAATGACAAATCAGATCCTAGAATATGATACCAGACAAAAGGACTCTTTAACAGGAGACTGGAGACAACTGATGAGCAATTCAATGATATTTATCTCTAGATTAATGAATCAAGGTTATTGAAAATGGTGTTATAAATGAATGACTGGACACCAGGATGTCTTGTTTATCCTTTTTATTCTCCCCCAGTGTCTGGCAGACTTCATATGTATAGGTGCTCGAGAGCTACTCATTTCTAATTAATTCAAATGCATTAGATTTCATTTTATTACTATGCCTTTAATGCAATATGCTAATACTTCTGTATAGAAAGAATAGAGTATTATATATGTACCAACCAGTTTAATGTTTAATTCCAGGAACAGGCAGTTGCTTTCATCAAGAATCCATTCTCCAAAGAGGATGAGCTAACATTCTATCAGATGGGCCACGCTCTGGAGATGGCTACCCTAAAGTGTGTAGAAAAACTACCCATATTTCAACCGACACTTGAGGTGATGTTAATTAATATAGTGAATGTTAAGAATGGGTTGCTATTGATGAAATTAATGGCTTGTTGTTGACTATGTTTAATATCAGAAATGGGTTTTCACTGTGAAGTATGCAAAACATTGGAAATGGCTAAAACATTTAAAGGAAATCCCTCCCCTGCTTTGTTCCCCTTGCATGAATATGGAATTAAGAATCCAGCAACGTCTGTGGCCAAGATCTTTCTGCCCAGAATGTGATTCCCCAAATGGCCCTGAGCTCAAGCGTGGGTTTAGGACTGCTGCTCACTCAACTGATGCCACCTATAAGGAAAATAGACACGTGCTACAAGAACATGGTCATGCCTTGTGATTGCCTGAAGGCACACTGAGGTCACAGAACAGATTGTTTGAAGTACAGTGAAGCTTCCTTGCTAATGAATGCTTATTTAACAAATGTCAGGGACGCCTGGGTGGCTCAGCAGTTGGGCGTCTGCCTTTGGCCCAGGGCGTGATCCTGGAGACCCAGGATCGGGTCCCACATTGGGTTCTCTGCATGGAGCCTGCTTCTCCCTCTGCCTGTGTCTCTGCCTCTCTCTCTCTGTGTCTCTCATGAATGAATAAATAAAATCTTAAAAAAAAATCACAAATGTCTGCGTGTGCAGAACTGCAGTATTTTCCTCAATAAAGCTGTGCATGCAGGAGTAGCAATGGAATCCTCACCCATCTTAGATTTCTTTGGGGGCTACTGTTGCCTACCAAATGCATCTAAGAGCCACGCATGACCAAATTAGTTAAATAAAGTCACAGTGTCCTTCCTTGCTCTGTACAGTGGTCTTCTGTTACTTTCTCTGGATTTGAGAGGAGATTTTACTTTTCAGGAATGTTTAGAGCAGATTATATAGAAGATTCTGCTATCCCCAATTATCATTACTATTATATTTAATTTTTTACTTACCTTTGAGTGTACTGGGCCCAGTGACACTTATTTATAATGTAGAATATATTCTCTTCAATTTTCCCCAAAGGCAATGTTGATAGAGGAGAAGAAATGGCTTCCCTTCCATGTACAAATGCTATGGTGCAGAGATGGAACCTGTTTCATGGCCGGAAATGGGAGGAGGGCCAAGGAAGGGCCAGAGAAATGAGCATAGTGTTGGTCGTGGAGAATCTGGAGGAGATAGGATGTAAACTTTTCTCTGATAATAATTATTTTTTAAATAGAGATGATTTACTGGGGCCTTAACATATGTAAGATAATGTGATAAACTTTCAGCACGGGTTCTGAAATAGTTATTTAAAATCTCTATGAGGTAGTTGTTACCATCATTCTCAATTTCACAGAAGAGAAAACAGTAAGATGTTAAGCAACCTGCCTCATAAGTCTGAGGGCAACAGAAATCACACCCAGGTCTGTCACATTCTAAAACTCATAGCTCTGCTACTTAGCTGACCAGGAACATTCCTTCAAGCTCTCCAGACTTTTCTTTTTTATATGCATTCAAGAATAGAGATTTCTATTCCATTTTACACATACATTTTTATTTATTTATATTTATAAATATATTTATTTATTTATATTTTTTCAGTAACTCAATTACTGAATCCTATCCTTGCTTCTGCTGATATTTGCAAAATTTCTGTGACCTGGTAAAGGAAAGGAAACAAATTTTCCTTTTTTTTTTTTTTTTTGTTGATGGGGGGAGGACTCTCATTATAACATGTTAGCACAATTTTGAATATCTTAGATGAGCTCTTACTTGCAGAAATGTTAAAAGCAGATTAGGTAGGTCATTTTACCATGTCTAAAATTGCTAAAAGTATTGCCTTTTCTTCCTTTTTTTAAAAAAAAGGAAAATGGGAAAAAAAAATAAAGGAAATTGGAAAGTTTATGCTTATGATAGAAATCCAGGTATCACTTGCTTTTCAAAACTTTCCATTTCAGTCTTGCTTTTTGAAAAATCTTCATCAGGACCTGTTTTTGCTAATCATGAGATATCCAAAGAGGTTTTTACACTTTTACCAAAAAAGGGCAAAAAGAAAAAAAAAAAAAGAAAAGAGCATTCAGTGTTTGTTTTTCAGGGAGCTGTTATAGAGGCAGTGCACACCCCAAGCACCAAAGAAGCAGCCCCGACAGGCTCTTTTCCTGGAACTACATTCAGCATCTCAGCATCAAGCCACCAGGTCTTTTAACTGTGTCTGTGAGCATATGTGCTTTATCTCAATTTATTGTGTGCCTCCACTAGCAAGATATGTCATAAAGTATCAGGAAAGCCTAAGAGAGGTTATTTATTTTTGGGGCCTGGGGATGCTCAAAAACTTTTCCATATAATGGCAATTGCTTCTTTGCTTTACGACATTTTGGCTCACCTAAGGTTTCATAGGCACACCCTACATTCAGATAGTGGGGGAAACCTGTATTTGGAAACATGGACAAGTATAAAGAAAATGAAGCAATAATAGTACTATCACTCAGATAACACCATTATTATTAAGTTTCTGGAATATATATCATTTAGATTGTTTTCCCCAATACATATATAGTAACAAAATAGAATCACATTATACAACCAGTCTCTTCTTAACATTTTATGAACATCTTTCTATGTCACTAAATATCAATATGTAAAATATACGGTCTTAATTTAAGAACTATAGTTGGTTTCAACATTATATCCCTCTCTCCCTCCACAGGCACTCTTAAAATCTTGTTCACTCTAACTGTACTGGGAGGGTATGTGTGATGTTGTTAACCCAAGGGAAAATAAAAGTTGTTTATCAAATGCATCTGTACTATTCTTCCCCTATTTTGACAGGAACCATAATATTTTCAACAAAAATATTGACACAACTTGAAAATCAACTTCTCCTTGATCATCTTAGGCAACATAACTGAAGCCATTTGAAGATGCTGTTGTGTAAATTTTGTTACGTTTTGTTCTGGGAATGGGGTCAATATGGTCGTAGATCGAAGCCTGGGCACTTTGGCAGCAGTGAAATCAATGCTGTTCTGCATTTCCTTTATCAATATGCTCTGAAGGATCACATTTAGACCCGACTCTGCATTCATGTTGGTAAACATTTCTCCAAAAAGTGGATATTAACTCTTCGATAACTGATAGAAGTAACCAGCAGCACGTGCCTCCTTCAAAATGAGAGAATTTTAAACTATCAGCAAAAAAAAATTTATTTTATTTCTTCAATCTCTATGATATTCTACACTCGTCCTCCTCTTTGTGAACCTGATGGTTATGATTGTTAATCCTAAGAAATCAATATGCAAATAAATTACACTACAGTCTTTTAAATTGCATTGCCGATGGTACTCAAATAAGACAAAAAATTTACAGGTAAAACAAAAACGAAAGAGAACTCACAGAAACTAACCCCAAATCAAACAAGAATACCAAAAAGAATTCAAGATTTTTATTCACCAACTTAAGAGGAAGGCGACGGCACTTAGTTGATCTTGCTTTTTGCTTGTGTTCGGTCTCTCAGGCCCTCCTCAATTTTCTGAAGCAAGAGCCACTAGAGGGAAATAGGAAGTTGAAACATATTAATATGTCAAAGTGTGGAAGGTTGAGTCTCAGCATTCCCATGTGGATGTGTTTTGATTTCATGTCGATTTGCTTATTTTCTCTCTTACCTGGAGCTTCAGAGGCTAAACCTGAAAGTGTAGAGCAGATCCTGACTGAAATGCTAAATTACTCCTTCAGCAGCTAGCATTTAACAGAGTCTAGTACTGCAGCCTTTAAAGTATCCATGGTGGAGGACAGTTTCTTTTTTTATCTGTTTGTTTTTAGTTCTCAAACTATCACAGACTGATATTTTAGTAAAACACAAAATCACATTCTCGGTTGTCATGACATGTGCCAGATTGTTATACAAGATTTTATACCCAGGGGCACCTGGGTGGCTCAGTAGGTTAATTATCAGGCTCTTGGTTTGGGCTCAGGTCATAACCATAATCTCTTGGATTGTGGGATCGAGCCCCATGTCGGGCTCCCCAATCCATTAGGAGTCTGCCTCAAGATTCTCTCACTCTGCCTCTGTCCTGCACCTGTGCTCAAGTGTACTCTCTAGCTCTCAAATAAATTAAATAAAACAAACAAACAAACAAATACATAAATAAATAAATCCTTTAAAAAAAGTTTTTATACCCTTATTCTTAATTTCTGTATCTATAACAAACAGAGTTGACCTGGTCAAGTGGACTAAACATTAGTGTGAAAGTTTAAAGACTTAGTACTAAATTCTCCTTGGAGGCCAAAACGTTAAAATGACCCAGTTAAATTATCTAACTGTTCTAAGACTTTGTTTTTTTTCAGGATTTAAACTTTTCAGGGTTGTTTTAGGATGATATGAGATGTTACTGCTGTTGATTAAGTATCTTTCAAGTTCTGTATACAACCTGGTGGAAGAATTTGTAACCAGCTCATTTGATAACTGGGGACAACTGCAGTATGTTTGTTTTCAACATTTCCTGTGGAAATTCATTTCTTAACTGAGCTGCTAAGAAGAATCATTAATAATAGGTAACATAAAGCTAAGAATACACACATACACACAACGCACAAATAAAGACATGTGCAAGTAATTCAGCCATCATAAATGTGTATGACCTTGGAGACGATTGGACTAAGAAACCTGAATGGACGTGAGATAGACTTTGTCTTCTTTTAAATTCTTAGAGGTTTTCTCTTTCTCAAAGGAAGGTGAATTTTCTCACAGGGTAGAAGGTTTGAGGATCCCAATTATGCATAACTATTTGTTTGGAAGGCAAGGACCAGGGGGATCCCTGGGTGGCTCAGCAGTTTAGTGCTTGCTTTCAGCCCGGGGTATGATCCTGGAGACCCAGGATTGAGTCCCATGTTAGGCTCTCTGTGTGAAGCCTACTTCTCCCTCTGCCTGTGTCTCTGCCTCTCTCTGTGTGTCTCTCATGAACGAATAAATAAAATCTTAAAAAAAAAAAAGAAAGGGAAGGCAAGGACCATTGGAAAAGATAGGTATGGCTTAGATGGAATGAATTTTTTAGAGCTTGCAGTGGGAAATGTTCATTAAAATTGGGGAAAACTCACAAGCATCCAAAAATTTCTTGAGCCCACTTCTAAGACAAGGTTATAAATCTGTGAAGTGTTTCTAAATACACTGCTCTTTGGGTGTTAGACTTCTGTGTACATCACATTTCCTCTTCCCAATGTTCATGGCACCCTAAAAACAGGCAGGAAGTTTGCCTTTGCTGAGTCAGAAGAAAAAAGGTGAGCAGACCCCATCCAAAGGCATCAGCAGCCAAACAGATGTGGTAAGAATGATGTTTCTGATGTTACAGGCACCTGGCTACCGCCTTCTAGATTCAGGAAAACTGTACCCAGAGAGTTCCTCTGGAAATGAGTCAAGTGATCCATGATGGGAGAAGCTGATTTACTTATCTAAATTTAGGCAGGAGGCAATGAAACTACCCCTACTCATCAAGGTTTATGCAAGGCCATTATAATATTTCCACATTATCTCTCCCTTTATTAATTCATCCAGCAGTCTATTTGCTTTTTTGGCCCAATGTAGCCCATTGAGCAGACATCTTAATTGAGCCGTTCATAATGATGCCTAGATCTTTTTCGCAAAAGATGCCAGCTAATTCAGAGCCCATCAGACCCATTAGTATGTGGGAACTTTAAACAGTCTTTTTCAATATGCATTACTTTGCAATGAACTACTTGGGAGTGCACTGGCCGTGCATAAACCAATCAAGTTCTCTTTTTTTTTTTTTTCTTTGGGAATACCACAGAATGTTTTGGTGAGCCTTAAAAGTAATCTTGAGATCGATCTCAAGTTAAACCAACTGGCCAAGTTTCAATTCTTTTTTTCAAGACTTCTATTTTTAAAGTTTGTTTGACTATGAAAACTAAGGTTTTTATTTCAAGCCAAAATTATATTCGAAGTCTTTTTCTTTTTTTTTTTAATCTTAAATATATCTACCTTAAAAAAAGCCTCAGGAGATTTCTATCAATCTTCAAAGAATGAAGGAAATCATAATGACTAGAAATCCCATGTAGAGGAGATACATTTTCATAATCAACCAGGATAATGGATTCTGTGATGGAAACCAAACCAAATAATTCTGCAAATATTTGAATCTAGCAAAACTGTCTTTTTGTTTATAGCCTATGATTTGAAATCTATTGAAATGAATTGGAATAGTTTAATTTTTTTTTTTTTTTGTAATTCTCCATCAATAATCTTGAGAATTTAAGACTAGGAGCAATCTTTAAGGTCCATCCTGACAACAAATATGATTAGTTAAGTTTTTCTAAGCATAAGGGCATCTAAAATATTATAGAGGAGGGAGAATTATGTTCTGTGATATGATGACCCTTTTTGCTTTAACCTGTACCTTTACTAATATGAAGTGAATACCAATAATAATATTTGGTTCTCTGGAATGTGGAATATTTAGGTCAATTATAACATGAACCTACTAATTAAGCCTATTATTTCAACCTTGACTTGAGAATATTTCAAAGCTTCATAGAAAATAATTCAAGATTTTTCAAAATCATAATGTGGTTATCATAGAGATAAATTTTTATTCTACGTGAAGAACTGGAATTTGGCTGTGGCTCTTTTACCATCACCCTTCCCACCCCTACGTCTCAATGCTAGCTAGGTTTTGTGCTGTGCCTCATTTTTACAAAATAATATGTAATAAAGAAACTAAATACTGACAGTGTGATGTTGTTGAATTAGTTAATTCTGATTGACTTACAGGACTCAATATAATATGACTAGTGATAGTAGCAATGATATACATCACTATCCATAACAATATAAAACAGCAAATATACTTGTATTTTGAGAGCAACTTTTCCAAGTGATAGATCAAGGTCAATAGGAATCATTTGATTCTTCATCAGAAATAATTTAGACTTGAAAGTGACAAAGGAAAGCCACTAATATTACACATGCCAATGACATATAGTGCCAGAAGTCTAAATGCACTTCACCAAATTTAGATACCCCTCTGTAATCACCGGGGAATTGTAATTGTTGAGAGCTATCAAGTGAGCAGTTGTTTATTGGCAAAAATTTCTCTTGCAAGATAGAAGCCAGACATCATGCTCAATTGGCTGTTTAATAAATGATTTTGGTGATAATGATATCAGTTTTACATGTTGTCACCATTTTTAAAGTCAGCTTTGGCATGCAATTTGTCTACTCACATCTTTCTGATGTTATCAGTTAGTTCCAGATCCCTGAATCCTCTCAAACTCCAAGGAGCATGATTGGCCCTCACTGGCAACCAGTGTCTTTGCAAGAGAACTAGCAACAAAGAAAAAGATATACAATGACCTTTCAGTGATTCGAGTATTTAAAAAAAAATCTATGCTGTAATTTACATATGGATGTATTGAGAACTCACAACATTATATGTGAAAAGGAAATATATTTTTCAGTGATATTTCTTGATATTTTTCACATTGGTACAATTTTACCCAACTTAAAATTGTGGAATTAAGAGATAGAGTAGATGGAGAAAATTCTTTTCTTTTCTACTTTCTTTTCTTTATATTGTATCTGTGGGAGATGATGGATATTAGCTGATCCTACTGCAATAATTATTTCAAAATATACGTAAATTAAACCATCATGCTGTAAGCCTTAAACATATATAGTGATCTATGTCAATTATTTCTCAATAAAATTGGGGAAATAATTTCTTCTTCTTTTAAAATTCCTTCTGATCACTTTAGAAATCAATAATAATCTCATATATCTTTTGAGTGTCTAACAGAAGGAGCATGTTTTCTGGAAAAGGAGTACTTAAAGGGAATCTAAAGCTCAGATGATGAATGGGGAAAAGCTGAAAAGCTGCTTATTGTAATTATTGTAGCAGTGCAAGAGATGGCTGGACGATCAGAGCAGTGTAAAGAGCAGCCCTGACGGCAGATGCTGTCTAAATAACGGACGCTACTTTCGTAAAGGCGTCTCAGACTTCGGGTTGTAAAAACCAACCGAACCAATCAACAAAAGAACTAACTCCATTAATGCATAGTGTTGGAAAGGCCTCTGGCCATACAGGAATGCAAACAGTAGCATCATATTTGCAAAAGGACATAGGTTCTTTGAAATGTGTGTGTATTCTCCTAGAGGCAGTCTTCTTTTTGTATCATAAAAAGATTGCCCCTAAGCCTAAAGCAACACATAGCCACAGTTTTGTATTGAGTCTGGGATTGATACTTTACTATGGACTTTGAAATCAACATGCTTGATGACTGAATGCACAGAAATAATCACAAGAAATCTTATAGTCTTGATCTTTGCTGATAGTCACCCAACTTGATTCCTTTTACTATGTTATGTAGAGTAACATAAGAGCATTGAGTTGACTTAAACGAAGTGCTTCCTAGGCAGAACAAGATCATCATGACAAATTATTTATTGGAAAAAAGTGCTGGAAAGAGGAGATGTGTCTTAGATTTGGGGTCCCATAGGTGGTAAGCAGATGGTTTATGAGACTGTGACATTTGTGTCATTTTGTAAATATTCAAATAAAAATGTCTCAGGAGTGTTAAAAAAAAGTAGACCCTAAAAATCCCTCATTTCAATCGTGACCACATATAGATATTCAGTACTTCTATAACAAACCAGAAATATAGACCTTTTTTGTGTTTCATGTTCTTAGCAGTCAAGTCATTTGGGAGACAAAAATTATTTTTTAACATTTTGTTAATGACTCTTGCAAAAATGTGAGTTACTAATAAATTTTTATTTATTAAATAAATTTATTTTTTAAAAAAAGTCATCAAGATGGAGAAACAGTCATGCCATAACAAAGATCTGATGCCTGATTAGGGAATTTCAGTCCAATGATCTTAATCATTATTTTTGGAATATCCCTGGAGTATGCCATCATTCATCCAGCTCAACGCAAATGTCTATGGGACAAACTACAACAACATGTATTTCATATATAGAGCAAAAATAAAGTAGCTGGCATAAGCCTATAAAATCAAAATTATGGAAAGGAAAAATGGGGAATGAAGAGAGTAAATCTGATGTAGAGCTAAAGTACAAAAGATCAAGAATTAAAGGAATGTCATAAAAAATATCTTCAAACTGGAAAAGGTATATTTTAATCTCTATAATGCAGTTAGGATGTACTTACTCAGAAAGAAGGCAAAACTGATGGGTATAATGGGAGTAGTATTTCAATAGTGTCCTGTGTGTGAGTGTGTGTGTGCATGTGCACACATTTATCTAAATATTTTTCATCAAATTGATTGAGGTATAATTTATATACGAGAAAATGTGCATATGCTAAGTACAGGGTTCAATGAGTTTTGAAACTATATTCCCTTACGTCATTCTCACAAAATGTCAATACTGAACGTTTCTTTTTACCTGAGGACTTTTACCCTCATTGCAGGCAGCATCTGGAGGAAACTGATTTGAGAAACGGAGCAAGAAAGCATTAACTCCTCGGATAGAGTTTTGTAACAGTTTTAAGAGAAGCTATCGGTTGAAGAAGGAATTTTAGGTGCAAAAGCTTGAGCATTGGAATATGAGAGCCAGAGACTCAATTAGCCAAACAATAGACATGGGAAGAATCTGAATGAGCTTTCTGTAAGCTCCTCTTACTCTTGCTAAAAATTTTCCTGGGCTGTGGAGATGGAGGTGAGTCAGAAAAGCAAAGATTTAGCTGATTGCTTCAGTCTTATGGAGCACTAGGGTGGCGCAAATAGTGAGGTGGTCTTTTTACCACACTGGATCAATTTCACAAATCTCTAGCAGTGCTGAGTGAGGGAATCCAAATGCTTCTCATGACTCCAAAAGAGGAGGCACGCGCTGGAGAGACAGCCTATGGGCTGGCAGTAGAAGAGGCAAGGTCTGTTGGAGGCTGAGGGGAACACAAGCATCAAGCAATGGGGGCCAAAACAAGGGTGATATCAGCCAAAAAAAAAAAAAAAAGAATCACTCTCCTATCTTCTTTCCCTGCAGCCTAGCTATGGTATAAGTTCCCCAGAACGTAAATGGAGCCTGGGAAGAATGGAGTAGGGGAAATCCTGAAATGTCAGAAAAACACCAATTTAAGAGAGTTTGATGAAAATTAAGCACTGGTGTTACCTGGTAAATAAGGCTCAAAGCAGAGATTAGATTGAGTTTTAGAAAAAGAAAGTTACAGTCTCTTTTTATGCACATTTGATTTCTGAGAAATTTGTGTCTACAACATAAGCAGAATAAATAAATCCAATACCATATTGGAAACTAAAATTAGTAATGAATGGATATCGCTCAACTATATTGAGTAACTGCATCTATCTGTATGGCACTTGAGAGTTGACAAGTGGTTTTATGTACTTAATCTCATTTGGTCCACTCAATAGCCTGCAAGATAAGCAAGCCAAAAACCCTTCCTCTACATGAAAATAGAGACAGCTGTAAAATATCAGCCCTGAATAATCACTGATTCAATTCATCCAAGAAATCAGCAAACTGCCACTACTTGTCACCTACTTGACATCCCATCTCCCCTGGAGTACCTTTCCAAGAGGCTGTGAAGGATATGGAACAGGATCATAAAAGCATCATCAAGAGTAAGGATGACCCTTGGTATGACAGAGAAGTGACTGTGGTCATAAACAGAAGGAGATATGGAGGGGGAACAGTGAATTCTTGAAAGCTTTTATGTTAGCATTGCAAAAAACGAAAGAGCTCAAGTTAGTGGTGTCTTAATCCTGCTGGTAGTAATTAAGATGGTGTGGAGAAGGCACAAAGGTTGACAGATGTAACAGCCTTACTTATCTGACTCAAAAGGCTACAGAGGTGACAGTGGCCCTGTCTAGTGGTGAGGAAGAGCCTGGGCAAAGTAACAAAAGAGTTTAGAGAAATGAAACCAGTTTCAGAGACCGATCCTTGCAAACAAGGTGGCATTCCTGAGCCTGGTCTGTAGCTGGATAAATTCAGATGCAAATACCTGAACAAGGCACTTGTTGTCTGGGAACAGGTGGTATGAAAGCCTGCCAGGTGGCTGCTGGATCCATCAGCTCAGCTCTTGGCTGGGATGAGAGATTTGTTCATGTAGCTCGGGCAATAGAACAAGAGTTCCAGTTCTAGCTGCAACTGGAGAGAAATTAAGGCAGAAATCCAGTCTGTGGTCTAGGCAAGCAGGTAAGGACTAACAGAGATGAGGTTTAGGGCAGCAGGACCCCTGCCCTGTCACTGTGGGCTGAGACTGGAGCTGACCTTCTGACCAGGTCAGGATGACTGTGGAACTCAAGGGACCCTATCCTGCAGATGGAGGCCATTGGCAATGCCAGTGGAAGGGTCTGGAGAAGACGAAGATTGAACATGATGACTCTGGCACAGCTCTAATTTGAACTAGACTACCGAGGAAAGCCCAGTCTACCAGGATATACTAGTCATCCATCTGACACGCTGCTGAGGCAAGAGAGCTAATTACAAAGCAACGCTTTGGCCCGTAAGCTATTCATTAAAAAAACAAAATTAATTTTAACCAGACAACTAATGTGTTTTGATAGTAATTTGTAATTTTAACAAAAGTTAAGCCTAGAAAACTTCTAGATAAACAGGAAATGTACCATTTTCTAAGCGAGACTCGTCACATAAATAGTAAAATCATTTCTGCTGGTTTCTATCATACATAGAAGAAAGTGATCTGCTGGTCTGTTCATCTGACCAACCTGGTCTCACAGAGAAGTGAGTCCTGTGATTTTGATTTCTCCCCTAAGACCTTTAGATCCTATAATCAGTTTTAACAGGGCATTAAGAGGGGCATCTAAGAGCATCTGGTTTTCTCCTTTCCTTTCCTTTCCTTTCCTTTCCTTTCCTTTCCTTTCCTTTCCTTTCCTTTCCTTTCCTTTCCTTTCCTTTCCTTTCCTTTCTTTCCTTTCCTTTCGCTTTCTCTTTATTTGGAGAGCTTTTACTCTCCATGTGTGCAGAGAAAAAAAAATGTATTAATTAGGGGGGACTGGGAGCAGGTTCTCACACATGTTTAAGTATTAGTCTATTAGTCACTATACAGCTTTAGGGACACCCAATGCACCAGACAATGGATCTGTAATTTTACTGATTCCACTTTTTAGAGAATTCTGAACCAACTTTTCTTTGTAAATGCCTTCGTTCCCTCCCATGTAGCAGAAATAATAAAGATGATGAGAGAAGAATGAATACCTGTGGGATGTGTACTGCATGCTAGGTACCCTTTGAGGTGCTTTACAAGGGTTATCTTATTCTGTCTTCACAGCATGCCCATAACGTGGACACTGTTATTTTCCTGGAATCTGGAGACACATGTTTCCACAGAATTAGATTTGAGATTTGATTTAAATTTGAAAGACAAACATGTTAATAAGCATGTAGCTCTATTTTCCGACTAACTCTTATGCCACATCAGCAGCTCAGATAAGTAAGAAATGAAAGCCCAGCTCAGTTAAGTCACTTGCCCAAGGGCATATTTCTGTTATATGACAGACCTGGCATAAATGTATGTTATTTCAGGTTCGTTTATTTTTCAACTATTCCGTACTTTCTCTTAGTTATAATTAAAAAAGAAAAATAATATCCTTAAGAAATACATTTAAAAAATGAGATCTGTTATGACCACCAGTATTAAGTAAATGATAATTTGTGGAAGCCACAATATATGCTTGTGTACATAGGTGTGTGCATATATATGTGTGTATGCATGTACATTTGTACGTATGTATATGCCTTTCAGAAAACATCAGGGAAGAAAAACAAAAGAATACATAGAGATCCCAAATTCTCGCAATCTTGCGGGACTTCTTGATGACCAAGTTTGTGTCAATGGTATGGAGGCACTTTGATCTCAGCTTCTACAGAAGACCCGAAGAAGGTACCTATTAAAATTTCATGGGTCATAATTAATGATCCCACTCATAAAATTGCTTCTAATAACTCTGGCTCTAGATAGACAGTTTACCTGCAGGGAGGATTTTCTTTGCAGCAACACATGGAAGATCATAAATTGGCCTGGCTCAGTAATTTAGTAGATCCTAGAGAGCTAAAACCTCCCTCTTTCTACATCAATGATTTCAAACTAAGTTTACTGCCACAAGAAATTGAGAGCTTGTTATAGACTTGCTTTCTAAACCTAATACCAAAGGTCTTGAAAATTCAAGGAAACTTTTGATTTCCACCTCCCGTTGCTGTTTTAGCACATCCACGCCCTTGTGTCTGTGCATCATGCTTCTACAGCTATGGGATACACGTGGTGAGTCTTGATAGAAATCTGCTTCTTTGATGCCTCTGCTACAAGAAGCACAGGAAAGAATGAGGAACTACTGCACCCCTGTTGGACTAAGAGGCCTTCCTTCCATCCAACTCTTACTTTCCCCGCACCGCCACTATCCCACCTCATAAAACCCCCACCCTTCCCCAACAACAGTTCCTGAATTGCCAGTGTATAGTTGAGCCAAGAAGAGCATTTCATCACCACGCTGGCTTCCTCCCACCTCTCGGAGAGTTCTTTGGTCTCTCCCCGACCATTAGAGAAAATGTTATACATGGATAATGTGTTGGTATGACTATGCTTCTCAAACACTTATCAACTTTAATGGAATGCATAAAGGGAATTCTACTAGGGATAAAAAAAAAAGTCACATTTTATTTTCTTTTTTAAAAGATTTTATTAATTTATTTGAGATAGAATGTGTGCAAGAGAGAGCATGAGTAGGGGGAGAGGCAGAGAAAGAAGGAGAAACAATACCTTCACTGAGCAGGAAGCTTGACATGAGGCCCGATCCCAGGACCCTGAGGTCATGATGTGAGCTGAAGGCAGATGCTTAACCCACTGAACCACCCAGGCACCCCCAAAGGCACAGTTTAAATTAAAAAAATAAGGCCTGCTGGCCCATTTGACATTTCTGATTATCTGCACTGATTCCCTTCCATTAAGGATTGTTGACCGAACCTAATATTTTCTCTGAAATAGTTTTACATCCTTCATAGATTTTTTTCTTTTATGACAATGCAATAAAAGTCAATAGTTGACAAAGAAAAGGAACTCATGAATTTTCATTAAATAATGGACCCAATGACACACTATACTAAAAATGTTGACTTGGTTTCCCAAAGCTCATGGAAATAGGCTAAGGGGGAGAGAGAGAGAGAGAAGAATGTTCAGAATGAGAATGAAGATATAATTTACACGTGGTTATTAACTTAACCAATGTTGTCAATAGTGTATTTTTTGCTTTGCCTTGGGGCTAGATAGAAATGGTAAAATTATCTCCAATCCAATCAACTGGCACCTGCCATTCACGGTGTGAACAATGCCATGCTTAAAACTTTAAAGGACAACCCATCTTGTGTAGACTTTGAACCATCACCACTTGGAAATTACATCTCAAGAAACCAGAATCAAATATGACACATCGACCTAAAGTGGGAAAGGGTCAATAGCCCATTAGTGGTTCCCTAGAGAATTTGTGTTATAAGTGACCTTCTGTTTCTGCTGCCACTCTTACCCAACTGCATCAAAGCTGCTTGGGGAAGAGACAAACTAATCACTTGCATATACTAAATTTGCTGCAGGCCATTGTGTGATAAATTGTCCAATTTCACTAAGCAAGGTAGCTTGTAAAAAGAAAGAAAATTCGGTCTCATGCTGTATAAAGTCATTGCATGGTCAGGTCTTCAGCCGTAATGCAGGATGAAGCATATCTACATTTCCTGGCAACCTCTCCAACCTGCTGGGGGTGTGGTGCGTGAAAGGTGTGATATTAATTTCTCTATACTATTTAGAAAACAGCTGCCAGATGAGTCTCTCTAGCCAGGAGGACTTGAATTTTTTAAAATTGATATGTCATCTCATTGATTTGGGGGTTGCACTTTTATAATTTTGTTCTTTGAAGAAACTGAAGCACAGTGGATGAACCCTAAGACTAAGGTCAATTTGGAATACACTATATGACTAGTCAACCTGGCAATTTCAGAAACATCTTTCATTGCTGGCTTTAAAAATATGAGTAGTAATTTGGATATTAGAAATGATGATATAATAAATTCTGCTGCCTGCTCTAAAGATTAAGCAGTGGAGGCAAATTCTAGTGGCATTTCAGCTTACATAGGCTGACAGTTCAAAAACATATTTAAGTTTAATTTTGGTTGCTAATTTTGCTCAGTGTTTCTAGGCAATAATGCTAGGGATATCAACTTTTTCTGTTGACCAGTACTGAATAGATGGTGAGTAGGTTCTAAGTGGGATTAGAAAATGGGATGATCTGGGGATCCCTGGGTGGTGCAGCGGTTTAGCGCCTGCCTTTGTCCCAGGGCGCGATCCTGGAGACCCGGGATCGAATCCCACGTCGGGCTCCCGGTGCATGGAGCCTGTTTCTCCCTCTGCCTGTGTCTCTGCCTCTCTCTCTCTCACTGTGTGCCTATCATAAATAAATAAAATTTTTTTTAAAAAATGGGATGATCGTCTCTCTTAGCATTCCTGTTTGCTCCTGGCCCTTGTCTGCTGCACTATTCCATGAGAGGTGAGCTCCTTTCATTTCTGGAGTACCTTAGCCAGTCTCTGCCAAAAGGTGTGCCTTCCCAAACCAGTTATAGAGCACCTACACAGGTGCTACTCCAAAAAGGGATTTAAGTTGCTCAGGAAACCAGGTTACAGTGAAATGGGTCCTCTCTACAGGACTTCTCAGAGCTTCAATCTACCGGTGTGCATTGCAGATAACCAAGAGGGAGAGATAGTATGCAGCATTTATCAAAGTTACTTGTCCAAATATTTCTTTTGATCCAGGAGGACTTTGTGGGAGAGGTATTTCCATGGAGCACACTTTGCCAAACATTTAATTTGCCCAGTTTCAAATACATGCTGTCTTGAAAAATATCTGCAATGCCTAGTACAGTGAACTTACTATAAAAATATGACTATAATTGGTATGGCAGCAATACGCAGAAGTAAAACTTCAGAGGGAACTGCCACCATGGAGTAGTTTTGGAAAAATCCCAAACAAGTGTATAGAAATTCAAAGGGAGGGAAAAGGCATTGCTACCGTCCCCTGCCCTTCCCTCCCGCAGATTGACTGGTCAGCTTTCAGGGATGACACGATTTTTTTTTTTTTTAAAGATTTTATTTATTTATTCATGATAGTCACACAGAGAGAGAGAGAGGCAGAGACACAGGCAGAGGGAGAAGCAGGCTCCTTGCAGGGAGCCCAACGTGGGATTCGATCCCGGGTCTCCAGGATCGTGCCCTGGGCCAAAGGCAGGCGCTAAACCGCTGCACCACCCAGGGATCCTGGATGACATGATTTTTAAGAGATACCCCCACAACTGTGAAAGTTGGGGGAAAGCCTGACAGTTTTGGAATTTCCATTCTTTTTGTAACAAAGCAACTCCCGGGGAATTGTGAGCAGGCATGGAGGGGAAACTCACCAGGGAAACAATGTGGCTATGTGGCTGTGGGGGGCGGGGGACAGCATCCTGTTGAGATGGCACTTCACCCTGCAGGAGAGAGCATTCATAGCCCTGGAAAGACCTCTTCTCCCTGGGTAATGCTTAACAAGACTTCCTCTTGCTCTAGGACCTGATATACCCATGACCAATCAGAATGCTCATGAATATGGTATATCTGAGTAGAGAAAAAAATGCATATGAACTGCAGTTCCTTATGATTTTCAGGCTTACATTAGTAACTTCAAAAGCTACATAATGAAAATGTTCAATAAAACAATAAAACCTGCTTTATTTTTTACTTATCCATCTATTATTTTACTTATTTTCTTGAACTTCTTTTAACATTATCAGCCATTTTACAATCCTTGGCCTGTTTTTTGTCCGTGTTCTCTGTTTTTCACCTTCTTTTTATTTCCCTGCCCCTGCTTCAGCTTTCAACACACCGCATTGGTGGATTTGTAGTAAAAGTCCCTAATATCTTCACATTAACAAGAATACAAATAAATTCCCAACTAAAAAAAAGTACAAAATTTTAAAGTGCTAACTGATTCAAATTGAAAGAGAGAAATTCATTAGGCATTTTTTTTTTTTTTTTTTTGCTTCTTTATGGAATGAAGACCCTATATTCCAGGGCTCAGATGCATTTATGAAGGAGAAATTTTCAAAGGTCAGTTTTCTGAAATCAAGCTGATACACATTCACAACAAAAAAACATAGATAAAATCATGTCTGCAAATATACATTTCTTTCCTAAATTAAATAAAATTCCATTTCAAAACATATCAATGGGGAAGTAATTCTTTAAAGTTGTGTTTATTGATGTTTAAGCAGAAATGTCTGTCTTTCTGGATTTCATAGCTAGATCAAATTGTAGTGTTGTTTTATTTTTGCTTAGTAGTTGAATATAATCCTCTTTTCTCCAAAACTTTTTTGTTTGCTACTCAATACAGTGATGGATAAGTCCTTCAGTTGCAGTGAGCCTTGAGAGAATGGGGTAGGAACTAGTTTTCTGTATTACAGGTCAAGGAATAGAACTTTTATATCTTCTTTGGCCCAAATTGGGGATTCTATCTATCACTATATATTATCACTTCCAAAGATCTAATGCTTTTAAAGCCAAAAGCATTTTGTATATTCATCATTTCTCACCAAATATGAGAACTGCCAAAGAAATGCCTAGCTTTTAAAATTCCATAGCAGAATTAAATAAGCTCAAGCCTAAGCAGAAAATAAGAATACTGAAGCTAGAAGAAGAAAAATGAACAAAGCTTAGTTTGTTTCTGCTGATGAGCCTATTTCTAGTCTTCCCTTTAGGCTAGGGCATTCCTACAAAGCTCGCTGCTTCCAGCCATTGCACTGGAATCCCAGCTTTGATCTCTGGACTGTGGTGGGGCTGAGCACATCTGCCCAGTCTGATCAATGGGGGGAAGGACCCGCTCTCTTCCTCCCTTCTGAACTCCTGGGGTGGGCCACAGGCTGTCATGACAAGTGCTCAGTAAGCCAAAGCCCCTTGTCCACACCATTCTTCTACAGTAGAGGGCAATAACGCCAAGTTGTGAGGACACTTGTCCAAGGTTGCCAAATCAAAATTAGCCTGAGGTCCCTTACTAAGGGCTGCGTTCGGGGCTCTTCCATGATGTTGTCTCTCAGAGCTCTGCCAAGTAGGACTAACCATGATGATTTTATGAAGACAGCTCTAGCTGCCTCTATTCAAAATAACTCACCAACTGTTCTGAAAGTGTCTTACAGAGAAATTAGACTCCACCTGCTTAGGTGGTGAAAAAGTGCTTCTTGTCTCATAGCAATGGCCACAGTATCCTTAAGAGAAGAACCTGCATGATGGGAAAGTTACAATGGATAAAAGAGTTGCTCCAGGGTCGCAAAGGTCTTAGGAAGGTGAAACTATGTTTTGGCCCTAACAGTTCGTTTCAACTTCCTTAAGCAGTTGGACTTTGACATCCAAGTCTTTCTGATACAATCATCTTAAATTTCAGAGACTACCAAGGAAATTCCAAATGACTGCATTAAGCTTGAGAAATCAGTTTAAAAGAAAGAAACTAGTCAAGACTAAAGAACTCTTTCTAAAGAATGAACATTTTAGGTAAAATCAGAATATTTACTAATAAATTGGCGATCTTATACAATGTCTATTTGGTGGGATCCTGCTAATGCTTTCTTGTCCAGAGCTCCCTTAACAGGAAAACAAGCAAGAGTTTATTAGATCCAATATATAAATAGTTTCTAATTTCTTTGAACTTGGACGACTTTACTATTATCATTATAATTATTAGATGGTAACTTATTTTAACACAACTGCTTCCTACCATCCAGTGAGGAAGGTTTTGGAGTCATGATGCTGTGGAGCAGACAAGCAAGGTGAGGCCTGATGAGCTCAGATGATTGATCCTCAGAATCAAAATTGAGTCCTTGGCCGGGCCGGGATAAACCACAGGTCCTTACTCACATGAAGTATTTATACATTTTAAAGATTTTAAATAAAATTTTTCTTGCTTCTCTCCACAATATTCATTAGTTCTAATCATATTATGGTCCCAATGTAGCTATTTTAAAGTGAAATTAAAAGGCAGCCTAGCTTTGGAGGGTAAGAGTTATTGAAAGAGGTGTCTGGAGAGTCATTTAAAATTTTCAAGTTAAAAAAAAAGGAGTGTATGTGTGAGAGCTGTTCTTTTCCTGTTAAAAATTAAGAAATCAAATATAGAAATAGTCTAATTTACATTAATGATCTGCAATCCATGAAACAATTTTTAACCATTTTAAAGTGAAAGGCTGGTGATTATGTGGGTGAGTGGATGGCGATAATAACCATAAATCTTTGAAAGCCGTGGATGTGCTAGGTAATAGTATATAAAAATGAATTTGGCTAGGCTCCTGGTCTGAGAACATCCATAAGGAAGGCCTGAGCAATCATTCTGAACCCTTAAGAGGGTGGAACTTACTATTTCTTCTTGTCCTTACCCTTGAAGGGTTGGTCTTTTCCTTCCTCCCATCTCCAAAACCCCTGTGCACATTCTGTAGGATATAGTTAGGTCCCCAAATGAGCACTGGCCCTCTCAATCTCCTTCCCAGGGAGGGAAGAGCTAAAGGTAGTTCAGGCAGTGGGAATGATGAGTGTATGATAAAACCTGTGCGAGCTGCTACTAACCTGGGTGAACGCCAACAGAGAATGTGCCCATTGTGTTGTGGGGGACAGGAAGTTCCTTTCTACAGGGCTGTGCCACAAAAATATGGTGTTCCTTGGCTGATAAACATTTGTTTTCCTTCCTGCTGGGTCCAGTCTATTTTAGAGACATTAATACTATAGGGACTGCAAATAAAGGAATGGAAGATGGAAGGGGAGAGGAAGATATGTCTGAATGCACTAGTGGGCACAACAGACCCCAGATCATACACAGGGGGAAGACCAGGGCCTACCAAGTGATTCTGCTAAGAAGAAGTAGAGGCAATCACAAGATGTGCAAATCATCCAGGAAAAAAATGCTTTGAATTATAGACCTGATTGAAAATGGTGTCTACTTGCCCTGTTCCCCAGTTCCAGATCCCACATGATTACTAGTAAAGAACACCTCATGGCAATCCACAACAAAGCATAGTCTGAAGCCAACTGATTTTAAACATACTCAGTGCTCCATTTAAATATGCCTTGAACAAGCTTTCCAGGAATGCTCCTTCTTTTGCTGTACTTAGAACTCAAAAGTGCCATGAAAAGTGTGTGGGGTTGTGCTACAATAAATAGTACGTTCCTTAACAATTTTAATAGCTTACCTACAACCCCAGGTCTCTTAAGATAAATAGTTAGTGGTCACTATGTGTAAATGCCATATTTTCAGGGATGTCTGTGACGTGGATTGGGTTTTGCATGATGGCTCAATTCTATAGAAAGAATTTCAACTTTAAACCTTATTTTTAAAGATAAGAATGGATCTTTTAATAAAAAGTCTGCAGAGGATTGGCTCAAGCAAGGCCATTATGTGCTGTACATATGAGAGAAGGGGGCATGGCATGTACTCAGAGAGTTTTAGAGGAAATTAGAATTCGACAAATGATCCCCTTTCTTGAACCCTGAAAAATCCCACTTTGATTTAGCACTGGTGGAATTGTTAATAGAAACTTCTTTGCACATTGTGTATAAACAGCATAGCCTGGCCTGTATCAACTTTATGCTCCAATAAACAAGACAATAATGACAAATTATCAAAGCAGGCCTCAGATGTGACCCTCAATTGGGAGAGCAGCAATTTAATGAAGACAAAAGCTAGGTGAAAGCTGCTAATATCATTTACTGATAAACAGATTTTCTCGGGAGGCTCCTAGCTGAATCCCCTAAGGACCCATAAACCTGCATAATTCCATTTAAAATATTGTGCAATTCACTAAATTAGTCTTTGAACATCCTTACTATCCAATTACGAAGCCCCAGCATGGACAGAATAATGAAATTTTTCAAACTGTGGAATGCATGTGGTCTTAACAAACTTATGACAAACACCAAAATTAGCTTTCAATTTTGAGGCCGATGTAGCTCCCTTTAATACCTCAAGTCAGAGTGGCAACAATAAAACACTATTGCAGGGCTAAGCAGAACAGAAGACAAATAAATCTTGGCTTACTCAGAATTCTGAACACGGTCTACCTTCAGGAAAAAAAATCATAAGAAGTTGAATGATGTTTTGCATTTGCAAGCTATTTGGTCGCTTAAAATCTAGTAAAAGCTTTACTGAATAAAGGGTACAAAATACCTCCTGGACAGTTCTATCTTCCAGGCAGGCAGAAAAGGCGAGAGTTTGAGGAAGTGAAATTTATTTCTGTTCAAGCATTGCAAGCTGCATTATTAAAGTCATTTGTCATGGTTTGAATATTTCTGCCTGATTCACCATTAAATTGGCCTTCTAATTACCAACTTTGTCATGAAAAGTGGTCTGGCTGTTTCATTCACCAGAAAACTTCAATTCTTTAATCATCACTTGCTTCATGTATATAAAAAGAAAGAAAAAAGAAAACAACAAACTATATATTTTTATCCTTAAATCTTAAAATAAGTGGTGTCAACACAATTATACTTAAATTATCACATAGCTTACACATTTTTAACATGTTGGTAAGTAGAAAGTGAGTTATCCTTTCATCTTTGTAAAGAAACTTGTCAACATCCAACTATTATCTGGTTACAGGACTCAGAGCTGCTATTGACCACATAGCCTCTCGTCACGACTCCAGAAAACAATAGGTACCAGCCGTACTCAGGACAGGTGCAATATTTCTCCTTCTTATATTTTCTACCTTCTTGGTCTCTTGGTTACTATGCTTAGGTCTATCTATAGTGAAAGACCTGGATTCCATAGCTTCTCCAAGCAGTCTAGTAAAGTCTTCAACCAGTTTTTTATGCTTGCTCATTCATACTTACAAGTAAAAAAGGAAAGAGATTTGTGGTCGACAGTCACATAGGTATCTTCCCTTCTATATTCACTTGTATTGGGTAGGGGAATGGCTCACTATGCACTCATATTTTAAACTATGCAGTATAGCTTCCTCCAGTGTTTGAGGGAAAGAAGACCTAACTTGCAAACGTTGTTAAGACAACTTTGACAGAGGCTTAGTAAAGCAACCATATTTGGAATATATCCATATAACAAAAAAAAAAAAAAAACAAAAAAAAACAGAAAAATATTTTGATCCAAAGCATACCACATTGTGAGGTGTTGTGCACTTTATGGATGAGGAAACTAAGGCATAGAGGGATTGTGTAAATATACCCAAAGGCACACAGCTAGTCAGAGCATTGGAGTCCATGAATATAGCCATCCCCTGGCGTGCATGGATAGCACTTAGCACCATGCCCAGGGTAGGAAAATCTCTAACCTGGTTAATTTTTAGGTTTGGCCCATCTTCAGAAAGATGTATACACTTTAGACATTTCATTTTTAGGCTTCAAATAAAGAAGCCTATTTTAACTGTAAAGACAACTAACTGACAGTAAATTCAGGAACTTGAAGATTACATCATTGGGGTTTATGTGCTAACATTTCACAATCACCCTTTTATTATGAAAGCAATCTTTGGTAAGCATTTTCTATTGACCTATATGAGTAGCAAAAATGGGTAAAACATCCTAATGAATTTATGAGTGTTGGAACCTTATTTTTATATATTCTTCTTTTGTTTAATTACTAACTTTACTTGGACGAGAGCTGCATCTGCTAATGAGAGGTTGTTACTCATAATTATTTCATAACTTCAAGATAATCATGTGTATTTTCTGATCTATTTTTCAGATTGTATATAAATTAATCTACTGATTGCATCATGGTTTTTGACATTAAACCAAAATGGAGACAATTTGTTAAGTCTTGAAGTCGTAAGATGGGAGATTAGATAGCCACCTTTTAGAAATAGCTAGGACACCTTGGAGAAAAAAGGAGTGCTATTAATAATTATGGCTAAACAACTGGGCTAAACCAAGATTGTTCCTAACAAACTAGTACATTTTTTTCACCCTAGCAGTTGAGTGTTTATATTCTGGATCTCTTCTCTGGATTCAATTCTTACTTCTTCTGGATTATAACTTGCAGTAGGTTCCTAAAAATGGCTGATAGTAGGTAAAACTATGGGAGTCCCGGTGTGTCTAAATATATATCTGTTCTATTCTCAGACTCAATTAAGAATGTTCATAATATAAAATTTGGAGTGGAAAGTCATTTGCCATAGAGTTTTGAAAGCAATTTTTTCCATTTCTTCTAGTTTCCAGTGTTATTTTTGAGAAATCTGATGCCATTCTGGTTGTATGTTCTTTATATGTGATATGTTGCTTTGCTTTTGTATTTTTCTTAATCTATTTCTCCTTGTTTTTTTCCTTTACTTCTTTCTTTCCTGAATTTAAGATATAAGATTTTGTGTTTATCATTTTATATAATGAAAATTCTTAATGATGTGCCTTGGTTTACTTTATTGTTGTCATTTTGTTTTGTTTCTTTCATTTATTGTGCCGAGTAATTAACAATATTATAACCTGAGGACAAATGTCCTCAGTTCTGAATGCTTTTCTTCTGTTATTTTTTAGATAATTTCCTCTCCTCCATTCCTTCTATGCTCTCTAGACCTTTTGTTAATAAGACATTACATCTTTCCAATTGACTACTTTCTTTTTTATTCTACCATTTTCCATTTCTTTGCCTTTTTGACATTTGTTCTGGGAAATTTTCTGTCTTTATCAGCCTTTCAATTACACTGTTATCTTGGCTTTCCTAGTCTTCATTTATAAGAGTACTTTCTTGTTTTCTGTTCTTTTTCAAAGCATTTGGTTCTTGTTTTAGGAACACAATATCTTTTCTTGCCTCTCTAAGGATATTATTTTTTAAAGTTTCTTCTGTACTCTGCATTGTCTGTTTGCTCTGGATTCCTTTGTTTGTATGATTATTTTTATCCTCTTTTTCATTTTGGAGGCTTTACTTAAGTGCCTGATGATCCCCTATTGCCTGCCAATGTCTATGAACGAAGCATTAAAAGCAAATCAGAAGCTCCATATGTGTGGATGGAACTTTTCCTACTGAAGGATTTCACTGTGGACTCATCAGCAAGATGACCTTTTTTTTTTTTTTTTTTAAATCAAAAGCTGTCTTTAAAGTCAATTAAGTTTCCCCAAAGATGAGTCCTTCCATTTTTCTTTTTTCTGATTTGTGGTAAAAAGTCTCCTAACCTGCTTCTCTTCATCAAATCACTGCTTTTAACCCCACTCCTTGAGCCTGACCCCTTCTGCGCCTATTATATCTGAATGCTGGAGACTTGCCACTCAGTTTCTCCCAGAAAATAAAACTCTAGTCTCCTTAGGAAATTCAACAACTGTATACACAGACTTTTGACCCAATCATATCTCCTTGGCTTGCACCCATCAGATACCTGATGTCTCCAAGTGCCGAACCTCTCAGGGGCTCACCTGTGATGTGGCTCCCCCTCTATTGGCATTTGTGTTCTAACTTACTCCAGTCTGTAATTCCCATTATCACCCCCCCCCATTTGCTTTCAAAAATCTGATGAAAACTTTTCACATTTTTATACTTTCAGTCTCCGTGGAACCCACATATGCTCTAAGCATCAGCTCCTTACTACATTCAGCTGGTTAATGAGATGGCTATCTGGTGATGCCCCAGTTTCCACAATTGTCTCAGATGCTACTGAAAATCTCAAATTAGGCAAAAATCCAGATCAGAGATCTGAAGCCAGAGAACACTTCTAGCTTCACAAGATCCCTGCTGAAGTATCAAAGTAGGC